>NW_026000168.1:1176759-1196530 GCF_001458135.2 Marmota marmota marmota | reverse complement strand
CGCAGGCTGCTCCGTGGCCGGTCGTGGGGTCCTGGGACGCAGGCTGCTCCGTGGCCGGTCGTGGGGTCCTGGGACGCAGGCTGCTCCGTGGCCGGTCGTGGGGTCCTGGGACGCAGGCTGCTCCGTGGCCGGTCGTGGGGTCCTGGGACGCAGGCTGCTCCGTGGCCGGTCGTGGGGTCCTGGGACGCAGGCTGCTCCGTGGCCGGTCGTGGGGTCCTGGGACGCAGGCTGCTCCGTGGCCGGTCGTGGGGTCCTGGGACGCAGGCTGCTCCGTGGCCGGTCGTGGGGTCCTGGGACGCAGGCTGCTCCGTGGCCGGTCGTGGGGTCCTGGGACGCAGGCTGCTCCGTGGCCGGTCGTGGGGTCCTGGGACGCAGGCTGCTCCGTGGCCGGTCGTGGGGTCCTGGGACGCAGGCTGCTCCGTGGCCGGTCGTGGGGTCCTGGGACGCAGGCTGCTCCGTGGCCGGTCGTGGGGTCCTGGGACGCAGGCTGCTCCGTGGCCGGTCGTGGGGTCCTGGGACGCAGGCTGCTCCGTGGCCGGTCGTGGGGTCCTGGGACGCAGCTGCTCTCTGGACGTGGCTGGGGTGAACAGGAAGAGCTCCAGGACTTTGCTCTTCTCTGGGGTCTTTTGCCTCTTTGTCCCTCTGGGCTCCCTGTTGGCCAGATGGTGACAGCCGCTCATGTTGTCTCCCACCCTCCCCCTAATCCAGTGCAGCAGGACAGACCTGTTACCCGTGGGCAGTGGGCAGCAGGCCTCCAGGGTCTCTGGAGCCCAGCCCTGAGCCAGTGTGGCCGGAGGCAGACGTGGGACACTGGCGGTGCAGTTTCTGGGTCTGTGGCCTGCAGTGAGGTAGGGCCGCACTAGAGCTGGCGGAGTGGGGCGGTTATGACCTTGAGGGTAGGGGGGGCCAGTAGCCCCAAAGGAGCAGTGGTCAAACTGTCCCCGCCTGGCATCTCTGTCCCGTCCTGTGAAAGCAGTCAGCTTCCCCTCCTGAGGCTTCTGCATGTGTCCAGCACCAGCTCATGTCCAGCTCACAGGAGTGGACGTGGACCCACCTTTCCTTCAGCAAACGTCTCGAGCCCCCGTGTCGCCGGCCCCTGGTGCCGATCGTTTCCTGAGGCTGTAGTGCACGTTCACACGCAGAGCTGTGGGACACGGTGCCCAGAGTGGGCTCATGTTCTGCAGGCCGCTGTGGCTGTGGGGCTCAGGGGTCTCTGCTGGCCTGGCCCTGCAGCTCTGAAGAGGTACACTGCGGCTGGGTGTGCAGGACGGCCTGTGGGAAGACAGCGACTAGACCGTGCTCCTCTCGGCTGGCTGGTAAGCCCAGCTTGCTGACCAGGTGGCCAGCAGCAAGGGGCCATCACCCACTTAGCTGGTGCTTTCCCAAGGGTGCAGTGCCTCCTGGGGCGGGGGAGGAGGCCACACCCGTGCCACCCACCAGGCTGGACTTTGGGATTCTCAGGAGCTCCTAGGAGCAGCTGATGCGAGGAGGGAGCCAGAGAAGGGGGCACAAGGTGCAGGCGTGGGGGCTGAAGGCCGCAGCATGACCAGGAAGTGAGCCCCACTTGGGCAAGAAGCCCAAGCTGCCCCAGGAGGGCACACACAGGGTGTGTCAGCGACTGCTGTTGCCCTCCTGAGCTGGAGTCTGGCCAGGGACTCCGTGAAGGCCAGTTCCCTGTCCTCCCGGTCGGTCAGTCCTTACCTACCTCCCAGCGCCTGAAAACAGATACCAGAATTTTCAAGAACACCTTTTATTCCCATGAGAGGAGTTTGAAAAACAAGGGTGGCCCAGATCAGTCCCCCAGCCCCCGGGAGGGAAAGGTGTTTCTGTCCATCGATTCCGACAACCTGCCCGCTTCTAAACAGGCCGCCGGGATGGGCGAGCAGGGCAGTTTTGCAATTCAGGGTCTTGACACGGTTTTGGATTACGCCATTGAAACACAGTGAGGCTCATCCTGAGTGATTACCCAGGCCTGCAGGTGAAGAGACGGCGTTTTCTGAATTCCACTTCTGTCAGGAGTCCTGCTTTCTGCAACTATGCTTGATTCATTGTTAGAGAGTGAATTAAACTCGCATTCGTGATGCAGTTTTTAAAATCTGTATCTCAAGCACAGCAATAAAAATGGCAATTTCCTTAAAAAAAAGAAAAAGGCAGGCTCAAAGTGCCACCACTTCCTTTCATGGAGACGGTGACTGTCCTCTCCGTGAGGCTCTGCTCACTGTTCGGGGACGGCACTGGTCCTGCTCAGTGTTTTTAATGTTCTCTTGCCCCAACAGAAGCTCAGCATTAAAAGGCGGTTTTTGCCATTTAGCCTCATGCCCAATTACTGCCCTTGGATCTCCAAGTTGGGCGGCCTTGCTGTGACCTCCAGATAGGACTGCTTATCTGAACCAGTTTTCTGCAAAGCCAAACCCCGAGACGAGTCGCAAGCAAGCCCTTAACAGAGGGTGTTTTCGGCAGAGCCGGCGTCTGGGGGCAGTTTGCTGGGGACACACGCCCCGGTCTTGCAGGCTGCCTAGGGGAAGCGGACACCTTGCCCACCCTGCTCTCTAATCAGCACTGGGGTCCTGCCCGTGGGTCACCTTGTGCTTTGGAAGGCCTTTCTCCCCGGTGGGGTTTGGATATGTTGCTGAGACCTCCCTGAAACCAGGGGCGATCAGCTGCCCGTGTCTGTCTGCCAACACTGAGGTGCTCTGTGAAGTCAAGAGGAGGAGGAGCAGGGACCCAGGGAAGACATCACCCACCACTCGCAGAAGCACGCACCGCCCAGGCTGCAGTGCCAGGCGGCGAGGTGCCAGGCGGCGAGGAGCGAGGGGGCTCCTCGGCTGCGTGCAGATGGCCATCCGACTCAAGTATGAAGCGTCAAGCCCGTTTCACCCTCAGGCTTGGGACTCGGCAGGAGTGGAGGCCAAGGGGACGCTGTGCCCAGAGCAGTGTCCTTGTAATAGTGGCCTCCTTTTAATCTGGCTAACTTGGAACATCTTAGATGAAAATCACCGCCTTGCTTGCGAAGGGCAGCAATGACACCACCACCCAGTGGCTTTCAGACCAATCCAGGAGCCTGGAAGGTGTCCTCAGCCCAGAGCCGGCACAGGGGCCCTCCAGTTTGGCTGGAGATGGAGGGCTTTGGGGAACGTCCCTGGCACATGGTGAAGCGAGGCAGAGGACACCCTGGTGTTGGGAGGACGTCCTGCCGCGGAGCCTGGCAGACAGTGCCGTGTGCCTGGATACAGGGGAGCTTCCAGCCGTGTCCCAGGTGTGGAATCAGATCACCTCCGAGCTTGGGAGTTTCACTTGTCTCCTCCAAAGCCCGTCCGTGACTCATGAAGGAGGAAGCGACCTCAGCAGGTGGGTCCCGAGGTGACCCCAGCCCGTGTTCTCCACCCGTCTGCACTCAGGGTGAATGGTGGGCAGCTGGCTCGGCTGACCCCAGGGCTTCCCGCCTGACTTCCAATCCTCGCGAGCAGTGCTGAGGCAGATGGGACTGTCTGCCTCCCCTCCTGTGCGTGAGCGACATGAGCCTGCCAGCACTCAGTGACGAGGACGTCCCGAGTACGAGTGGGACTCCTGGGTAGGCCAAGAAGGTCCTGGGCTTTTTTTATTTGGTACCAGTGATTGAACCCAGGGGCACTTAACCACCAACCCAATCCCCAGCCATTTTTATTTTTTAATTTCAAGGCAGGGTCTCACTAAGTTACTGAGGCTGGCCTCAAACTTGTGATCCTCCTGCCTCAGCCTCGCGCGTTCCTGGGATGACAGGCGTGCGCCACAGCATGTGGTCCTGGTCCTGGGGCTCAGGGTCATAGGCTGGTGGCCTGAGGACCATGTTTGCCCACGTGTCGTGTGTGCCTGGGGCACTGTCACATCAAGGTCTTGATTTCTAGTTTCAAAGCTGTTGGCGGGGACAGACTGATGTTCTTCCTCTCGGCTCTGCCACCCTTGGGTTCATGGATGGGGGCTATGTCCATCCATGTTATGGCTGGTGGGGGACACAGCTGACCTCAGGCTGGCCAGACAGGAGCTTCTCCTCGTGCAAGTGGCATCTGGACAGACTCAAGTGGACTCTTCCTTCACGTCCAGCCATGGGGGCTGCGCCTCCTATGAAGCCGAGTTGCTCCTGGCTCTGTGCACAGACTCTTTAAGCATAGAATCGAGCCTCAAACCGCGCCTGCTGTTGCAGCAGAAGGCTCCTGACCCATGCAGTGGACACCACTGTCAGGTGGACGTACAAGCACGCTCAGTTCTGGGACGACAGCTTGCTTAAGGACTCCGAGACAGCGCTCTCCCTGTGGCACTGGACACACAAATACGGAGGCAAGGAGAGTGGGCAGGTCTCCAGGGGCTGGACGTCAGATGGTATGGACTGGGCAGAAGCAGGTTAGCGGGCAGACCTTGAGGGGCTGGACAGTCAGACATTGTGGACTGGGAAGACCTCAAGGGGCTGGACATCGGACGGTGTGGACTGGGAGTGCTCCACAGCAGCAATGGCACGTCTGGGGTTCCACATCTAATGACCAGCTGCAGAAAGCCAGGCTCTCTGTAGGAATGAGGAAAGGGAAACGGGTCCTCCTGGAAAGTCCCGTGGGCTAGGGAGTAGTGGGTTCCCACAAGTGACGGCATCGCACACGGAGTCATGTGCAAACCCGAGAACCAGCTCGGGCTTCAGGCGGAGTCTGGAGGGCACTGAAAGTACTGGGAGACGCTGTGGGGCAGCCTAAGTGGACGGCTCTCAAAATGCATAACAGTGCAAAAGGAAAGCACAGTTCTGACCACCAAGAAGGCTGAGGACCCCTTCCTAGCCCTGCAGTGGCAGCTGATGGCAGGCGCCCTGCGTGCCTCCTGAGGGACTCACCCTGGGGGCTCAGTAAGCGCACGCCCTGAAGCACCACAGCCAAGATGGCTGACCGGGCTCCGAGAAGGTGGAGGTCGGGGAGGACGGAGGTGAGGACCAGAGCCACTATTCCAGGAGAACAGTGAGCACGGAGCTGAAGATGCCTCCGGCTCCTTGGCTGAGCCTGAGCCGGGAAAGGGCCGTGCAGGGCGGGACACGGCCGGGCCGGGGCGAAGCGCAGGAGTGGACGGTGGAGTAGCCCGCTGCCCTGGAAGCTGACTGATAATCATGTAAGAGGAGGTTTATTTATGGGAAGTACTTGCCAAAGCTTCCTGGTAAGTGGGTCTCAGGGCTGTGGCTGGCCCAGCCCCGCGTCCCCGCCCCACGGGGCTTAGAGGGCGTGACGGCCTGGCTGGCTTCCTACTGCTGCTGCCGCCAAGTCCATTGGCGTCCACGTCTGACCATCAGCAGTCAGGGGCTAGTGCTCTGCCGGGCCTCCCCGGGGTGGCCAGCAGGCTGCGTTCCTGGGAGAGGGCTCTGGGGACGAGTCTGCTTCTCAGCTTGTTTAAGGTGACGTCTGGTGACTTCCTTGGGTTGCAGGACACAGGCTGCCGTCTGGAAGCCTGCAGTGGCCCTGGGCCTGCCTCACAGCCAGTCTGCTGATAGTCGGCTGCTCCCTCTCAGGGCACCTTGGCCACGTCTGCATGTCTCTGGCACCGCGTTACATAGCACGGCCGTGGAGTGGCCTCAGGGGCCTCTGTGATCTTCCCACAATCCTTGTCAGTTTGCAATCACATCAATATGGCATTGTGAGGGTCCCCCAGCCAGTGTGGGGAGTGGGGATGTGTCCACGCATCTCCGTGCCCCGCGCACACTCGGCTGCTCTGCTCTCCACCTACAGGCCACCATGGTGCCAGGCAGGGCACGTGCGAGGTGGTCACCATGCACCGCTGCTGCAACCAGCATCGCATGGAGGAGCGCTCGCAGACCGTCAGGTGCGCCTGCCTCGTGGGACAGGTGGCCAGCACCATGTGGGCTCAGCCCTCCTGCGTTGAAGGTAAGAGCACAGGTGGCCCGGGC
This sequence comes from Marmota marmota marmota, assembly GCF_001458135.2. Taxonomy (NCBI): domain Eukaryota; kingdom Metazoa; phylum Chordata; class Mammalia; order Rodentia; family Sciuridae; genus Marmota; species Marmota marmota. Next base: position 1,190,619 of record NW_026000168.1, on the reverse strand, counting down.
CGTGCGTCCACAGGGCCTAGACACCCCGCCTGCTCCACAGAAACCTGGGTGGCCTCGAGATCGTTCAACCCAGCAGCCAGCACAAAGGGAGGTAAGTCCTAATGGTGCTCCCACAGGGGGCTGCTGGCTCCGTCCGGCTGACATGCTGCCCTGGCTCTCCGCCCAGCCACACTCCCATGTCCTCAGACACCCTCCTTACACTTGGGCCCCTCGCTGACCCTGGAGGCTGGCCCAAGAGTCCCCCTGGACGCTGTATCTGTCGCATGAGGAGGTGGCATTGGGATATGTCCTCCGTCCCCAGATGACTCGATGCCTGGCCACCACAGACCGAGCACCTGTACGTCAGTTGTTGTGCTTTGGTGTTTAGGGAATGACAAGAAAAAGTCCACCTGTGCTCACGGGCACCACCTCTTAGCAAATGTCCACTGGCTATGGTCAGCTGGATCCTGGGACGCTGGGCCAGTGGACATGGAGGGCCTGTAGGGCTCAGTGTTGAAGTGGGCAGTGTGGCCTCTTCACCGGGTGCTTGGTGTCGTGGGGGGTGGCCTCCCTGTTCCTCTAGCGGGTCACTTCAGCAGACACGTACAGAACACCTGGGTGACGTCCTGAGCATAGCAGGGTCATGCATGGCCGTGCCACTGGCCCACACAGGCGAAGGAGTGCCGGTGGCTGGAGGTGGACACCTAGGATTGATTTCGATGCCCCTGGCTCTGTCCAGTAGACACGCTGTTAGGACAAGTGTCAGTCCCAGGGACAGATGCGGGCTCACCCCACAGCCTGCTGCAGCGTGAAGGCTCCCGGAGAGGCGGCCCGCCCCTCATGTGTCTGTCAGATGTGTGTCAACAGGTCCGCAATGACAACGGAGCCCCATTCTTACCTCAGTCCTTGCAGCCAAAGACAGGAGGTGACACCTCGCCCCCTCACGCAGGGTCCCGGGCTGCGAGGACACGGTGGGCAGGGTGGGCAGCACTGTCTCAGCCACTGTGAAGGTGGGAGCGTGAGCGGGGAGCTTCCTGTCTGCAGTCCTCCTCGGGGACCCTGGGCTGGATGAGCTGCTGAGTTCAGAGGCCGCTTGGACTTTGTAGGGGTGACATATATCTGCACTGTCATCTTGGATGTGCTTGTGCAGAGACGCAGGTGTCCAGGTGAGCGGCAGAGGCAAGACAGAGGGTCTTTCCCTCTTCAGGGCGCTCTGGACGGGGTTGGTGACGGGGACCGTGACCCTCCACCCTGTGACAGTCTCGATGTCCCATGAGACCTCCAGGAGGCTCAGACAGGCCTCGCTCTGCTGTGAAAGCTGGTGCCGCGTGTGCCCAGGACGGGTTGAGGCACTCGGGACTCACCAGGTGGCCTCTTTCCATCCCCTGTCTGGCTGAGGATCTCGGAGTAAAAAGCCTTACACAGAACTTTACAGCCCTCAGACCTCCCATCAGGACCCGGAACCGCCTCCCCTGCAGCGGCTTGTTCTGAATGACCTGTGTGGGCAGTGTCCTGGGCTGCCACTGTGTTCCTGTGGCCCGAGCAGGAAGCTGCAGGGACGCGTGGTGCCACACTGTGCACTTTGAGTCCCAGGGCCAGGGCGGCCCTCTGGGCTTTCCTGGGCCCGCAGCTGCCGTGGGTGAGGAGGTCACAGCAGAGGTAGCCGCTCCTCCCTGTGTCTCTGGCTCAGGAAGGGTCAGTGAGTGGTGGAGGTGGACGGAACATGCAGGCTGGGCAGGTAGTCCCCCAGGTGGTGCCCATCAGTGCAGGCGGTGTGGCCACAGTGGGGTTTCCTGGGGGGCTGGGGCTTCATACTGGACGGTGCAGGGTAAGCCATGGGACAATGTGTGACGTTAGTGTGGCATTCATGGCCAGAGGACACCAGCACCTGGGGGAGGGGACACTGACATGCGTCCTCTCAGTGTCCCCACCTAGCACACAGCCAGCATCTGGGGGATCTGGTCGCGGAGGGCGTGTGGGAGGGGCGCGCCTGTCTCCTCCCGTTCCTTCTGAGTGGTTCCCTCAGGGCTGTGTGGCTCCACGTCGCGATCATGCAATCACGCAACCAACACGTGGGAGGCCCCGTCAGTATGGAGAGAACCTAAAACGTAGACGCCCCCCGGAGTTTACTTGCAAAAGCCCAAAGACGCTGGAGTGGGCCCTAGTCAGCGTGGACACAGAAGCTGGACTGTCCCTCACTGCAGCTGCTCAGCTGGCGGTCTCTGCTCTCCACAAACCACAGCTTTGGTCATGAGAAACGCTCTCCGTCTCCTCACCCCAAAGCTTTATTAGCGTCACCTTGTGCCCCTTCTTTGCTGACGTGGGAGGCTGGCACACGTCGGGGCTTGGGGCCGTGCTGGACACACAGCTGGCGCCTACTGAGCCCTGCTGTGGCGGGAGCCATTTATCACCATACGGCCCACGGAGACGGCGCCGAAGGGCTCTCTGATAGAAGGAGATAAATGTGGAGGACGAGGAAGCGTGCCTCATTCTGTCACATGGCGTGCTTTCTAAACATGGGGTTTAAGAGAGATTAATAGGACAAAGGCTGCGGAACGGAAGGCAGTTACTTTTAAAGCTTTTTAAAAAACCTCCTCAGGACGCCGCCGTTTCTTCACTTTCCTGAGACGTCAGAACTCATTTAGTTGAGGGGAGGGTCATGGTGGCCGCAGACAACTCTCTTGGTGGTGTGGACGCAGGGCCTCTCTTCGCCACTCAGGGCCAGCGGGAGTCGGGTAGGTGATGGGCAGTGCAGGGACACGGCTGTGCCTGGTGGGAATTTTATCTTGTTTTTGTTCTAATTACTTACACTCCACAGCAGAACACACCCTACCTCAGTGGAGTGTGGGACTTCTCATTCTCTGGCTGTGCATGATGTAGCTTCACACCAGTCGTGTAGTCGCACAAGCACATAAGGTGACAATGTCCCATTCACTCTACTGTCCTTCCTCCCCCGCACCTCCCCATTGTGAATTAGCATCAACACATCAGAGAAAACACTGGGCCTTTGGTCTCTCTGAGACAGGGTGGTTTTGCTTAACATGATATTTTCCAGCTCCATCCATTTACCCGTAAATGCCATCATTTCATTCTTCTCTAAGACTGAGTAATATTTCCATCGTATATATGAACCACGTTTTCTTTATCTATTCATCTGTTGAAGGGCACCTAGGTTGTTTCCATAGTTTGGCTATTAAGAATTGAGCTGCTATAAACATTAATGTGGCTGCATTACTAGATTCTATGCTAGTCGGCATTTTACATCTACACCCATCCTACAGGCAGAAGGGTTCTGAGCCTGTCCTAGAGGTGGTCCGATTCTTCATCACAACCCAGGGCAATGCCTTCTGGCTAATCGCTAGGTGCTCTCTGAGCCACATGTGGCCCCAGGACTGGGAAGCAGGTAGCAGCCAGCAAGTTAAGTTTCCTCTTTTCTGAAGCAACATCCCCCCCCATTACATCATGCCCTACAGATGCTGATATTGAGTCCTTTAGCTACAAACCAAGGAGTGGGACAGGTGGTCCAATGGTGGTTCCATTCCACGTTTTCTGTGGAATCTCCACAGTGCTTTCCCTAGTGGTTGAACCAATTTGCAGTCTCACCAGCAATGTATGAGTGTAACTTTTCCCCACATCCTCACCAACACTTATTGTTGCTTATATTCTTGATAATTGCCATTTTGACTGCAGTGAAATGAGATCTTAGAGTGGTTTCTGATAAACTGTATATCTTTGAAGTGTCTGTTCAGTTCCTTAGCCCATTTATTGCGTGGGTTATTTGTTTTTTGGTGCTGAGTTTTTTACAAATCCTGGAGATTAGTGCTCTTTCTAATGTGTGTGGAAAAGATTTTCTCCCATTCTGTAGGCTCTCTCTTGTTATTGATCATTTCCTTTGCTGAGAAGCAGTTTTTTAGTCTGAATCCATCCTGTTTATTGACTCTTGATTTTACTTTTGCACGTTAGGAGTCTTGTTAAGGGAGTCAGGTCCTAAGCTGAACAGAGTCATGGCATTGGCACCAGAACAGACGCTCAGGAAAACCCAGGAGATCCGTCTGCACCTAACCCAGGTGAGCTGCTTTACAAAGCTGCTGGCCTCCGGCCTCCGCTCAGCAGGTCAGATGAAACACTTCTGTCCTCCAGGTAGCAAGAACGTGAACGCTGATGGAATGGCCTGTTTTTAAAAAGCATGGCTGTGGGTTCACCAACAGTGGTGAGAAGGCGGCACTGCCATCGCATATTCTAGAAGACACGCACTCTAGAAAAACATCACCTGAGTTTTTCTGTCTCTAGTGGATCTGTTTAAGCCAAGCTCACTCTGTAGGTCCAGAGAGCCTGAGGGACTGCTGGGGGCGCGAGGTCGTCGCCCGTGGACAAGATTTATTTTATACACAGAGGGCAAGGGCAGGCACCTGAAGCCCAGCCTTCTCCTTCCTGCTGCAGAAGTGGAAGCCGGAGGGGCCGTGGCGGGACGTCCTGCAGGCGTGTGCGCTCCTAGGCAGGAAGGCCCAGGCTCTGGGATTCACCTTGAAGCAGGGTGACGAGGTGGCGTCATTTCAGGTCAGTGAGGCCGTCCCAACACAGTGCCCACTCCTGCAACCCCAGGGGTGAGGCCATCCCCACAGCGCCCACTGGGGTCCTCGTCCCTGCACAGGAGGCTGGCATTTGGCGGCCCTTGCTCAGAGGACCTGGAAGCCTTGTCTTATCACGTGGCCGCCACTCCTGTCCTCAGGCGCTTGCAGTTAGTGTGACCAAGGCCTCCCGGGGGAGGGCCTGCAGGACAAGCTCTGAGTGGCCTACGGCCCTCGAGCTGTGGCACACCAGCCTTTAGAGGGAAGGACGAGCAGTTCATCAGAGTTCCGTCCTGTGGCTCCTCTCTGGCTGGCAGGGCCATCTTCCTCCCCACCTCCCCCCAAGCTTGTCTCTGGGTTTTGGCCTCGGGGTATCCTTGCCTTCCTGGTGTGCACTCGGCTGGCCCTCCTGCCACTGCCATGCAGAGTCTAGCTCAGCTGCCATCAGGTCTCCTGACCGTGTGTCACACCAGTCCAGTGGGGCTGCCTCTCTCCTCCTACCTTCACGGGGCTCCCTGTGGCTGGCCCACGGAGCGCAGGGCCTGTTGGAGTGCCCGGTTCTCCTTGCCGAGTGCAGGAGGTTGTCTAGTTTCAAGATCACACAGGATTTTGGGATGGAACTGAGACCCTTCAACACTGATCTGAGCTCTCTACGCTTGTAGGGGGCGTTTTTAAATGGAGGGTTGGGATCTCTCATTCTCTCCACCTGGGACAAGGCGCCAGTGTTCATGAACGAATGGTCAGCACTGAGTATGGTGAGAGTCCAGGCGGGAATGGGATGCGGAGCAAGGAGGTGCGGATGTCGAGGGCCCCGACCTGAGCAGACCATCCGAGCACACGCTGAAATACCGCAGAGACCCCAGGTATGGGCACGTGTCATAAAAAGTCACACTCCCGTCTACCCACGTTAATGCCTTGATTATCATACCTTACACATTGCAGACTGTCACACCACTCCCCATAAACATGCACAGTTAGCATAAACAGGATCAGGCACTGTGCGTGGCGGCGTCATACAAAGACCACTCTGGAGAGAGAGGAATTCTAGATCCTGGTGTTGCCAACCTTAACCCGCTCACCTCGAGTCAGCAGCCGCTGGAGAAGAGACACTAGGGAGGCCGATGCAGGAGGACTGCGAGCCCACTCAGACCCAGTCTCTAGATAAAGTATAAACTAAGGGCGGGAATGGGGCTCGGAGTCCAGTGCCCCTGGGTTCTAGGAAAAGGCTCAGCTGGACTTGGACTCAGGAGACAGATGCTGAGCCTCAGCCCTCAGGCTGCACTACAATCCAGTCACCGCCCACCAGGGGGGTCTTGGACTTGGGCAGCTCTGGGAGTCCATGTGCTCATCCATGTTGGGCATTGCTCTGCCCTGGGTGGAGGAGGAGGCCTCACAAAGGTCACTGCCCTTTGTCTTCCAGCCTCAATCGTGGTCCACAGTGGTGCCACATGGACCCCTGCTTGAAAGGAGAGGACTGCACAGTGCTGTCCTGCAGCAATGGCCCCAAAGTCAGAACCACCAAGGCAAGTGCAGACAGGCCATGGACGCGTGCCACCAGACCTGCACCGCACCTTGGCCAGTGAATGCACGTGCAGGCGGAGCCAAGGAGTTCACCTCTGCCCCTGGGGGCCTCCAGATTCAGGCGAGGTCACAGCTACCTCCCAGTATGCGCATCCCAGGTCCAGAGCAGGATTAGTGCCAGGTACCTCCAACTGCACAGGCCTGATTCCTGTGCCATCCCCTCCCCTCCCCAGTAACCACCCCCAACCTCATCCCATCAACACTCCTCACCTCACCGCCTCTGGTACCCACACCATCCACCTTCCCAACACCATACCATCTCTCTTCCCCACTCCCATCACACCCCATCCCCACCTCCCATCGCCTCCCCCACCATCCCCTACTCCCTTCCCCACCTCCCCTCACGTTCCCTACTCCCTTCCCCACCTCCCCTCACCTCCCCCCATCCCCTACTCCCTTCCCACCTCCTCTGGAGTCCAAACCTATCCCCTCCTCCCCTCCCCTGGTTGACCTCATGGTTCCTCCTGTGCCACAGCTCTCCACAGAGCACTGACTTCTGAGATGGTCCACCCTGAAGCCCTGTGGTGGCTTCCTTGGTGTGTGTTTGGCCTTTGGATGCCCTCATGAGTGCCATCCCCTACTCCTGCCCCAGGTGAGTCCTTCCCAGCGTCCCTCTGACCCCCGCCCATTGGTGGGGTGACTGTTCCCTCTCCATGGAGTGGTTTTCTGTGGCTTAGGTCGCCACTCTGCTTCAGGGCCTGGTTTCCTGGGACGCCTGTCCCCGAGGCTCAGCACTGGCACCTCACCCGTGTGGGGGAGCGTCCTGAGGCTCAGCTTCCTCTCAGGCCCAGGAGGCCCACGTCTGGCCCTACTCATCCTGGTCGTCCCAGGGCCCCTGGGATGCCAGGTACATCTTTCTTGAAGGAAAATAACCCCCAGGTCATTCTGAGGGGTGGCAGTGGGACAGATGAGTGGGCGATCCTTTGGTCCTGGTCCTGCAGAGGTGCGGTCCCGATGGCTGGCCGCCCGCTCACCATGCTCGCCCATGGCAGAGCTGCTCTTACTGCCCACGTTCACCTTCAGCCACCAAGGTCACATCAAGCCACTTCTCCCAAGTGGGCACAGGAGCTGGGAGGCAAGCTTCATAAGACATAACAAACGGTTCAGTCTACAGGATAGAACATGTTTTATGATATGTTTTAAATTAAGTGAAAAATCTTAGCTGATATTATCTAGTCCAAGTAATTTGTAGTCCAGTAAGTAAGCCAGTTGATCAATTAAAATCGTAATGGCAAAATCAAGACTGATTCCTTTTTTTTTTTGGTACCTGAGATTGAACACTCAAGGATATTAACCACTGAGCCACATCCCCAGTATTTTTTTGTTTTGAGATAGGGTCTCACTAAGTGGCTAAGGCTGGCTTTGTACTTGCGGCCCTCCTGCCTCAGCCTCTGTCCGAGTTGCTGGGATTACAGGCATGCACTTCACTATTCTCGTTTTCTACACTGATGGCAATTCCAAAGGACTTCTCCCCCTCTGAGGCTGTGGTCATTGGCCCTCTGCATCCCGGGTGAAAGCTAACTGCTCACATACTGAACGCAGAGACCCTTCCCTGCCCCTTTCCTGCGCAGCACAGCGTGATGCCATTCCCACAATGTGTACGTTGTCTCTGATACTCTAGAGAAGAGCTACACTGTGGCAGGATGTGCAAGAGCCTTGCCCTCTTGCATGAGGGACTTGAGCATCTGCAGGGTCCCGGACACTCCTCCAGGGACACCAAGGGCAGCCATGCACTCCTATAGCCAGACAGCGAGGTCACTTGTTGGGGGAGCACAGAGGTCTGAGCTACTCCCAAGAAACTTCCTACCTCAAGCCAGCCAGTGCTTGCTTAGCGAACTCCATGTCCAGGTTATCCTCATCCTGATTCAGGCTCCTTTCAGCCATCCTCTGCCCCAAGTCCTTCCCAGATCAAACACTGAAGTCTCCAATGAGGTAGGATGTTATATCTAGCCGAGCTGGTTTTCTTCGTTGTATGTCTTGTAGGGTGAGGAATAACAGTTTGGAAGATTATATTGGTATCGGTTTTTTAGATATAAATGTGAAGACAGATCCTGAGCAGAAGCCGGCTCATTTCCTGAAAAGACTGTCTCTGGCGCTCTCCTGGTGGGGCACTCTTTATGAGCCCTTGGGGTACCAGCAGGAAGCGAACCGGCAGGGGCTCTGTGGCTGTGGGGGAGTCTGTTTGCTCTAGCCGAATCCTCAATGGCAGTGACATTTCACTTAGCACTTGGAAGAGCGGAGACATGTCATACAGTTCCCCAAGCCATCGTGACACGTGGACTGCTCTTTTTTTCCCACTGATCCGCCGCTTGAGTATAATCTGAAAGTTGTAAAACTTTGTTTCCTTTATTAATCAAGTCAGACACATTTTATGTCTGCTATGGATTGTGTGCACATAAAATTGTCCCTGGAGCTGGGCTGGCCTCCACGGGGGCTTGGTTTCTTGAAGTCAGTACTGATCCCACAGCACGGGAGCAGAACGGTGACCTCCCTGGGGGGACACCAGCTGGGTAGCAAACCAGTTCCACTGTCCTTAAGCAGTTAAGACACAGAGATGGGGAAATGGGAATGTCTGCGGTGAGCCACCTGAGGGACTTCTGTCTCCCATGCCAACGGGGAAAGAGTGAGCAGCTGGCTGAAGTCCTCAGAGGCCTCAGATGAAGGTATGGAAGGACAGGGACAAGGCTCTGACCAGTTAGTTACCTTTCCCTGGTGAGAAGGACTGGCGTTGATTGCTGCATCCTGGGGGAAGATGCCCTCCGCTGCCCAGTCCTGGTGTGGATTCTGAGTGTTGCCAATTCCCAGCTGAATACGTCCCCGTTTCGCGTGGTCTGTAACTGGTAACAGTACCGTGCTTTGGCCACAGTAGTAAGCCACACGTCGGATCCGCTCCAGCCGTCACATTCTTGTTTTCAGCACCCTCCTTCCCCAGTGGGCAGGGGCAGTGTGGGAACACACTTTATGGTGATCCCATGTTGAGGTGGCGTCCTGCCAGGCCAGGGAGGTTGCCCCTCATGGGGTTCCAGTGCAGCAATGCCCAGGTGGAAGACTGCTGCAGACAACACACTCTTTTTCTCGGTAGTTTTTTACAAGCTTCCTACCTGAGATTCCTTGTTTCATTCTATTCTTCAAAGTTTCTGTTAAGCATATTACAGTTTCACATGGGAACACTCCAGGAGGGATGCGTTAAGATGCGCAGTAACTCACAGGTTATCTGTGTAAACCTCAGCAGACTTCAGCGTTTATGGTAATACCATTGCCCTGTGAGATCCACAGTTGGTAAGATCAGAGATCAAAGTGACATTTCATTACCCCTTACCCCCTACTGCCACCATCTCAGATAACCAGGTCCTGACCCTACCATCCTCGAATGTCTAATTCAGACCTGACTCTCTTAAGGGCTACACCCTGGGCCACTGTCATCACCAAAGAGCAAGCACCACGGGGCCCTGTTGACTCAGTTTTGGACCTGACCTCTAGGGTGTGATGGCACAGCAAATCTGGGCTTAGAAAAACACTTCAAAACTGTTGTCCTAGCCAGGCATGGTGGCCACGCCTGTGATCCCAGCCACTTGGAGGCTGAGGCAGGAGGATAGCAACTTTAAGGCCAGCCTCAGCAACCTAGCAAGACCCTGTCTCAAAATAAACAGAGCTGGGGCTATAGCTCCATGGTAGAGCCCCTGGGTTTAGCCCCAGCACCACAAAGCCAATGCCTCAGAGGCTGCTGTCCTCAGGACGTCTGGGATGAGCGGGCGAGGGGCTGCGAGGCCAGCTGAGCCCCCATGGTGTCCCCAAGACAAACCACCGTGGCCCTCCTGCTGAGCCACCACTGATGGTCCCCACTGGTGGCTAAGAGTGATACAAGGCCCACACCTCCTGCATGGCCCCAAAATGCAGTGGGCGCCATGGTGCATGCTTTGTGATCAAAAGCGAGAAACATCAAGAACGTGCTGTGCAGAGCTGTCTGTGGAGGCTGGTCACAGAGAAAGGGACTTGCAGGTAGACGACTCGTGCACAGACTGTCTCTGATGGACAAGGTGGCGGGGCTCACTGGTTTAATTTGTTCCAGGTGACGCGGTAGCAGAGCCAGAGGTGTGCTGTCATCCTGGAGGGGCATCAGAGGCACCACTGTCTCATGGAATCCCATCCTGGTGGGAAGGTTCTTGGAGGTCCGCAAACTCACCCTGGCCTGACGCGTGCCTTGAGAAGTAGCGCTCACCTTTGTCCCCGACCTCTCTGCCTGGTGGCTTTGTTAAGTGGACATCGAGCCCCTGGCTGCCAAAGAACACACCTGCAAGGCGGCCTCGGAACACGGCCGCCAGTGTGTTGTGGTGAAGAGACGCGTGGTCTTCCGGTTCCTCCTGCCTTTCCCGAGGGCCTCGTTCTGGGCCTCCAGCCTCTGAAGAGTGAGGACTCATCTGCAGATGGACAGAGTGAGCTGCTGAAGAACATCTGAGGGACTCGGAAGCAGGACTCCTTGGGTCACTGTGCGCAGTGCTGTTTGACAATCCTGTCCGTCAGGGTCCTGGACAGGTGGGCACAGACAGAACAGAGCACATCCACCAAGGACAGCATCTCCCTGGGTTCTGAGCAAGCACCCATCCCAGAACCGCAGAACCAGGCTCCATCATGTCATTCACAACATACATAGAACATGGTGGGGTTTTTACGGGTTATGTCAGTCTCAGGGGCAAGTCCTTTCAATATGAAGCAGCCTCTGTTTAAAGATGGTCTGACCTCCAGTTATACGAAAGGACAGCGTTGACCTCTGGACAGCAGTGTTTAAACGCTGAGTTTTTAACACTATAAGTGATTTTATCTTGGGTTGGTTCTTTCCTTGCTTGTTGGCCATCTTATTTCTGCAGATGTAAGTGAGACTCTGATCTCTGTTTCTAGTTTAGTGACTTCTGCAGTACTTGTCTCCTCTGCTCAGATGCCATCCCCCATGAGAAGATGGACTGGCCCAGATACTAACCGTGTGACCTGACCAACTGCAGACTGCTGTCTGACGAGCGTGGACGGTGTGGATGAGCGATGCCACAACATGGCTTTGGCATTGGTCATCCCTGTCCTTCTGCACCTGGGGGGACAGGGCTGCCATGTGCTTTACAGTGGTTTTATTCTTGCAGGAGGTCTGTAAATGGGTGATACCCACGTGTTTGATGATCTTTCTTTGAACCTGGCTGCTCGTCTACCAGAATTGTTACTGTCCTGTTAAGTAAAATGTTCATCTTGCTGCTGGCACATACATTTTTGTTGTTTAGACTGTGTTAACATCAGGCTTGTGGACTTCTAGACGTAAATGTGAAAAACAACTCATTTTAAATGTCATACTTAATTTAAGGATGTGACTATATGGTAAAATTGGTGCCTGTATTTGGGTACTACTTTTCTCTGAACCTACGCAGCACTGGGAGAATTTAAAGTCTGGAGGGCTCGGTGGCTGAGCACCTTCAAGATGCCGAGCTGCCTTTAGTGTAGGCCTTCCAGGAAGGTGAGAGCTAAGAGAGTCCAGGAAAGGGGGGGTGCCACACACGGGATCTTGCACCCAAGATCCATCGACAGACACGGCTCCACCTGAAATCAACAACTTCCAGGGGGTCCACGGTGCATCTGGGGCAGAGCTCGGAGAAGCCATTGTTGCTTCAAAGTGTGGCTGTCACCCAGCTCAGACGGCAGCCTGACACAGGGCCTTCTTGGAGAAGCCCGTTAATGTCCCATTCCTGCCCCCTTCCCCAGGAAGTAGGAACATCTCTGCATGTTCAGAGTTTAATTCAGGATGCCCAGGGGGTCAAGGACGCCTGCCCCATCAGCGTGGCTGCAAGCCCAAGCGCCCTCTGACTCCAACCTCTGGGAGCACCAAGCTGCCCACCTGAACAGGTAAAGGAAGTAGTAAGCAGGCAGATTTCCTGTCTCATCCTCCCACCCAGAAGTGCTGCTCTAAGCTGGGTACCTTTCCTCCTGTGCCCTTGGAGAGGAACTCCCCAAGCGTCAAGGTGAATGTCAAACCTTCAGGACGCCCCTGACCACTGGTGACTCTCTCTCCTTCCACAGTGTGGAAGATGACGCGGACATTCCATCCAGAGGACAGCTTCAAAGCCAGCCTAGTTACACTTGCACAAACCCTCCCAGCGGGTTATTACTGGAGTATCACAGTAAGGGTGGGGACAACACATAGATGTGGGCACAGCTTTGAGTACTTTAAAGGTGACCTGTCCGTCTGTGTTCCAGGTGTGGTGGGAGGGGCCACCTTGGAATCTGGTGAGGGTCTAGCTGCTCTTTCAGGCTGGGATTAGAGGCGCCCAGCTCCTCCTACAGTCTGCTGCCCTCTCGGAGGGTGCCCACGCACTGACGAAGAGTGCAGTGCCGCTTGCATCTTGAGAAAGTGGGCCAAATACTTGTCATTGCCTTCCTAGTTGCGTCCAAGTGACTACATTTATTTGTCTCAGGGAGACGGATGGCCTGGGATCATACGACCCCACGCATATATGCTTCTGTTAATAAGACTGAATGTGCTCAGCCTCACTGAGCCCCGTTAGGTTCCAATTCTCTCAAATGCCGCATAGCTTTGGAGAAACTAGTGACCCAATAATAGGCACCAATTTTGCCACATAGTCACATCCTTAAATGTAACTTTTAAAATAAGGTGTTCCATGTTTGTGTCTAAAAATCTGCAAGCTCAGCATGTTAACAGTCTCAGTCACAAAGACATGTGCGGTCCCATCTGAAATGCTCTGGGGTTGGACTTGAGCCTGGGCTTTCTGTAAGACTGTCACCACTGGGGTCCCAGGCCGGCCACCGCCCTTGTGCCCCTCAGAGGCTCTGGTCAGAGCCGCTGGAGGGCAGTGTACCCGGCACCCAGCGGTGACTGCCGAGTTTCCCGATCAAGAAGACTTGGCCATGTCTGCTGCTAACTCTGATGGAGGAAGGAGCCCTTCATGGCCATCCTCCTCTGTCCACCCTACCCTACTTAGCTGGTGCCCCTCGTGAGTTTTTACCCATGCGTTTGAATCTTGTTTCAGAAAGACTTGGAGGTAGACAGGTGAGAACTGGCTCCAGGAAACGGGCAGGGGTGCCTTCCCAAATCTGCCCATGCCACAGGTGTGCGGTCTTGGACTAAGAAATGCTCCTGTGCATGGTTCTTGGGGACCCACTGATGCAGGAGGGCTGCTGCTGCGTCTCAGGTGACCTTAAACAGACTCCCTGGGTTGGAGAGCTGGGGCCCCAGGTCAGATCTGGCGCACCTCATGTATACACAAAGATATACTGCAGCCCAGGGCTGCCGTTCATGGGGTTTATCTCTGGCTGCTTTTATACATCAATGAAATGACAGATTCCTGGCGACAGGTCACATGGCCCTTTTCAGAGCATTGCCTGATGTCCGTTCTGCAGGATGGAAGACGTGGCTTTTGAAGGGGCTCCCAGAAAGGTAGTGCAGAGTGCCTAGGCCATGGGGGCCACAGGATCGAGAGGGGGTCCTGGCTCTGCTGCTTCACCCAGAGTTCGGCCCTCACCTGTCACATGGTCAATATGCTCACAGCCTGTCCCAGCCCCAGCTCTATGTCCAGGAGGACACATCTAACATAGGGTCATTTATAGAAGAGTATTGTTGCTCATGGTTCCAGACAGTGCACAAGCCAGGCCACAAAGCCTGGTGAGGGACAGGGAGGGATGGAGGAGCAGGTCACAGAGCCTGGTGAGGGACAGGGAGGGACGGAGGAGGAGGTCACAG
>NW_026000168.1:1143654-1176105 GCF_001458135.2 Marmota marmota marmota | reverse complement strand
CCTGGTGAGGGACAAGGAGGGACGGAGGAGGAGGTCACAGCACCTGGTGAGGGACAGGGAGGGATGGAGGAGGAGGTCACAGCACCTGGTGAGGGACAGGGAGGGATGGAGGAGCAGGTCACAGCACCTGGTGAGGGACAGGGAGGGATGGAGGAGGAGGTCACAGTGCCCGGTTAGGGACAGGGAGGGATAAGAGTGGGCAGGGCGTCCCAACTCGGCGGAGATCTGGTCCTACTCTTCCACAGGGTCAGGCCACACCTAAACCTCAGCTTTGTTCCTGGAGTTCTGTGCCCTTTACAGGGACTCGTGTGGTCACTTCTTATGAAAAGAACTAGACACCTTTCCTCAACCTGGGCCTTAATGAGAACAGGGAGGGGACGGAGTGGCAGGAGGTCAGCTGCCTCCCAACAGGGGATTAACGTTCAGAATATGGGAACAAGTTTAAGAAATGCGTACCAGATAACACCCGACTGATCAGTGGACAGAAGAAGTAAACCGACGCTTTTCAGAAGAAGTACAAATGGCCAACAAACGTGAACCAATGTCCAACTCTCCAGCCACCAGGGAAATGCAAATCCAAATGGCATTAAGGTGTCTCTCACTCCAGTCCATGGCGATGATCAAGGATAGGGTCATAACCAGTGCTGGCCAGGATGGGAAAGTCCCCCGTGCCCTGCTGGTGGGACTGCAGACTGGCACAGCCCCAGGGATGTGTGCATCTCACAAAGCCCAGCTGTGCAGCCCGTCCAGGGCCGCCGGCAGGGAACAGATGTGGGAAATGGCTATACCTGCACCAGGGAGTCCTGCTCAGCCTCTAGGAAGAGTGAAACTCTGGTGCTTGGTGGCAAATGGACGTGGAGTAAGCCTGACTCAGGAAGTCACGGGTCAAATGTTCTCTGTCATAGGCAGAAGTCAGAGCAAAGTAATGAGCAAAGGGGTCACTGTGACCACCGAGGGGGATCAGTGGAGGACAGCAGGGGGGAGGGGAGGGATGTGGAATGAAATGGGCCAAAGCAAGACCTGAGTGGGAATGCTCCACAGGACCGTCACCTTCCTATGTGCCTGTGAGCACTCATTTACAGATACACAGTGCACAGAAGGAAGACCGCGGAGCAGAGGGAGGGAGCGGGGCCCGAGGGAGGAGCTCTGGGGACACATGTCCCCCCTCCAAGGCTGGTCAGGACTCTGCGAAAGTAAAGATGGGCTTGGAGGCGGCTCAGGAGGGCAGTTCTGCAGCCTCGGCCTTCCGTTTACAGAGTGCTGGAAACCCGCGGCCGTCTCAGGACAGGTGAGTGGCGGGTGACAGCCACGCCCTGGGAGGGGGAACCTCCCTGTAAGTAACATGGGGCACGCGCCATCCAGCAGCCACCTGGAGGACACCAGTGTTCCAAGTTACAAATCCATCTTGGAAACAGAAACTGGACAGAGAGCTGTGAGTGACTGACGGGCGGTTACTGAGGCACTGGGCAGTCTTGGCAGTATGGATGGCTGTGCACCAGGCTGTGCTGCAGGCTCTCCCTCAGCCCTCCCCGCCCGCTCAGCACCATCAGTATCCACAGACCACTCACCCCTGGGAATGTCAGAGAGCCGTCTTTGATGCTCTTCATTTGGTTTTGTGCTCTGTGGATGAGGGATCTGACCCTTCCTTTCATCATTAACTTTGATTCTCTTAATGAGCAGTTATCAAAATAGTTCAAGACACAATTATTATCAAATAACTGTAATTAATGATCAAGACGAGGAAGCCAGTGGGCGAACTTTGCCCTCTACTTCTGAAAGGACACTGCTCTGGGGGTTCAGCTTCTGTCTCTGAACTTGCCTGACCACTTTGCATTTCCTGCTCACCTCGCTCTGCTACATGTACGGAGCTGAACTTTAGTGTTTTGTGGACTATTCACAGATGTTATGGAAAATTCTAGAAAGCCCCTTGATGTTTCGGCACTGCAATAACTGAAGTGTAAGACCATCACAAGGGACCCGCAATCTCTCCCCACCCATCAAGAGTGTGTCGTGGGCTGGAGGAGGTGTCAGGACAGGACTTTGGAGTACTTAACTATTTATGAGAACCGTGATTCAGACAGAGAACTAAAAATCATTCTTAAAGAAACGTGCATCAACCCATTTTCAGCTTGAGCAAAAGTCAGGGACGATTCTGGAAACTGCCAGTCGGGAAACTGGTACCTGCAGCTGCCACACATGGTGCCAGTCACTGTCTCTCCTGACTCACGGCCATAACTAAGACTAGCGACTAGGGGGTCACATCTTTCCGCCACGCTGTGTCCGACGTCCCCTGGGAAAGCACTGTGCCCACAGAGAGCCCGGGTGCAGGGCCTTGACGGGCAGAGGGTGGCCCAGGCCTGGTCAAGAGGGGCCCTGTGTTTGGGAGGGCTGTTCCCCTCTGATTAGGCAAAGTGTGGTCTAGGAGACCCCGCCTTGCCGTCTCCCTGGGGCTCAGGCACAGCTGTGTGGGTCTCCCTCTTCCCTCCTGGACTATCAACTACAAAAGGCGTCAGAAGCGAGTGGACCTGCTCAGACCTGGAGCAGGCCCGGAACGCAGCTCCGCCCAACGGGAAGGCATTTGTAAAACCCAACAGGCGTGCCTACATGAAAAACTGAGCCTGGTACATGGCAAACCCACACAGAGCCAAGCAAAGGTCAAACTGAGAACAGTGTTGAGAACATCAGCGCCCTGCACACAAGCTGTGGCACACCTGCAACCTCAGGTAAACCCTCAGTAGGAGTGGCATGATGGTCCACAGAAGAAGAGATACAGAGGGGCTGCAGTCTGCAGTTTCTAAGGAGCAGCGCAGACTCAACAGTCTTTCCTCTATCAATCTGTCCAACATTATCAATAAAAATAACAGAAATTGCAGGCATGCAGTGGTGGACAGGCATACCTCCCGACTCAAGTGTCTGCTTGTGGGAATTTATCTTAGGAGGCCCCTGGCCTAAGCCAGAACATGACTCAGTACTGTTCATAAGAACAAATTCAGAAATCCCGGTGACCATCCAGAGGACATTGGCTACACTGCCATTTGGGGGTGAAATTTATTATATTTCACTCCTGCTAGCCACAGTAAGAGTCTCTGGACAAAGCACCAAAGTCACCCAGCACAGGACACTCAGACAAGGGGGGGGACTTGTCTCTTACATCCCGAGTCTGGGTGCTAGAGAATCCTGCTACTGAGCAATGTCAGAAGATGCAGACAGAAATCACCCCAAGAATAAAGACCTTCTCTTGCCCAGATAACTGGGAACAGTGCACCCCAGCAGTACAGAGACCATTAATGGGCACCTGCCTGTTCTTGGGATGAACAAGACGAAGCAGGTGCAGCACCCTGCACACTGCCCCTGCCTCAGTGTCCAGTCTGAGTCCCTCCAGGCAGGAAGAACTGTGGAGCTGCTGCCCTATTAGGAACAGGAGGTGTGCTGCCCCCTGTGGGCAGAACCGATTCCCGTCACTAGGTGCACCCAGCTCCCCTGGCACATGGGCAGATCCACCCTTCAGGAAGAGAGGACTCCCTCCCCTCCAGCTGTATCTGGGCAGGAGACCCTGTGTGATCCCCACCCAGCTGTCACTCAGGAGGCTGAGGGGTGGGATCCTGTCATCTACACGGCACCCAAGTAGAGATGAGAACCCCCGAGGCTTCAAACTAAACTGACATTTGAACCACGACCCACCCGAGTAAGCCAGATGTGCATGTTACATCTAAAATACAAGATTTAAATAGAAGTGAGTCGCAGAACAGATTATTCAAAATGTCCAGGACACAGTCCAAACTCGTTACATCAAGAAACAGGACAGTCCCAACTCAAATCAGTACATTTGACTGACAGACGCACCAAGGTGACACAGAGGTTATGGTTGGGGGGTAAGTATTTTAAAACAGGTGTTACAAAAATACTCCAATAGGTAATTATGAACCTTCAGGAAACAAAATGCAGACTATCTCAGTAACAAAAAGAAGATCTAGAGAAGAATCAAATTGAAATTTTAAAACACCCTCATTGAATAGCAGAATTAAAATGAGATAGGAAAGCACCAGTCAACGTGAAGACAGATGAAGAGAAGTCATCCAGTTAACAACAGAAAGAAAAACAGAATGAAACACAGCGGACTGAGCCTGAGGACCTAGGAGATGACGACAAGGTCCAACATCCATTTCCCTCTGATCACAAAAGGAAACAGAATACAGGTCCAATTTTTTTTTAGAAAAGATGGATGAAAACTTCCCAAATTCAGCAAAAGGCATGAGCCTGCCGTTTCGAGAGCACATGGGACTTCAAGTCCTCCTTCCCAAGGAGTAGGTTCCCGGGTGCAAGGAAGAACTGCATGGTGGGGCCTGTTTAACTCTGTCAGGAAAGCTGTCCGGCTGTCTGCAGGCGCTGTACCAGTCCACCTTCCCACGGGCCCCTGGGAGAGACCCAGCTGCTCTGTGTCCCCGAGTCTGGTCACTAAGGTTGTTATGTTCTATAATGTTGCCATAAACACTAAACCACAGTCACTGAATGGGGCTCCAAGGGAGAAAGAGGGCTCTAGCTGCAACACTCTCACCAACCCACACACGCAGGGCCTTGTTGGAGCTGCGTTTCTATCCAAAGGCCCCTTATTTAATACGTTACTCTTGATTCATTAACACCGACCTCAGCCAAGAGCCCTGGACTCGAGCCTCAAAGAGGTTGGGCGGTGCCCACATTTCTCCTACGCCTGCTGTTTACGGTTCAGATCAGCCAGTTCTAGGCACTTTACCCTGCCCTGCCTCGCTCGGAGGAGAGCTCTGGTCCGGGTTCCCCGACTCCTGCTTCCCCATCCACACCTGGTGCCCCGTCGTGGCCCTATGGGAGCAGCATACCCTCTTCTCCCAGGAAGCTGAAGAGCTGAATTCTTTTACTAAGGCACTTGCCTCCCTGGGTGGCCGCCTAGGCACCTTCCTGAGTCACAGCCCCTCCAGTACCAACAGACAGGTAGATGCCCCTCTTGGCTCAGCAGCACCTTCACCTTCTAGCTGGTCTCTCTTGGTTATGGTGACTTGCACTGCGGCGTTACCCCAGGCTCACGGGATAATCCTGCTAGCCGGAAGTGGCATTCTGTTGACTGTCAGAGCTCCATGAGGTGGTGGTCTCCAGTCTCGCCAGCTCAGAGGATACACAGGTCAGGACGTGGAAAGAGCTTTACAGAGCCCTAAGAACCCACCTGCTCCCTCTGACGCCCACGCTGCAGATTGTGAAGCAAGCCTGAGGCCACTTTGCTCGGCTGCAGTTGTGTCTAGAGAGAGGCGGGTTCACAGGTCCTGAGCACCCACCATGTGTATGCACCACAGACGAGGCCCCTGTGTCCCCGAAAAATGCCAAGCCTCCTGAAGGCTCAGCAGCAGCCCTGGGCCCCGCTCTCCGGTCATGCTCCCACCTGCTCTCCCAGGACTTGCAACCCGAGGGCAAATGTCAGTGAGCCACCAGCCACCCAAGGCCTTAGAGAATGGAGAAACATAAGACCTCATCAGGGTGGTGTGTAGAAGTCAACATGAGATTTGGAACCCAAAGCTATCATAAAATTTGTAATTATGTTAGACTGCCCAGAACTGGGAAGAGAAGTTCTTAGAACTACTGAACTAACACTCTGATAAGATGCTAATTGGTTCCAGCAGCAAGACATTATGTGAAGTGCAGTCAGAAAGGCTGCTCACACGAGGAGGCGCGTGTCCTGAAGTCTGATGGAACCGCATCCCAGCTGCCCAGCTGCCACCTCAGCAGAATGGGGGCCCGGGATGCGCAGGTGGGACAAGGCGAAAGGAGGGTCAGGCACAGCCAGGGGCATCTCTTCTCGTTTTGCAGCCGGGGGCAGGGTGAGGGCCAACTGCTCTCTGATCTGACCTCCAAAACTGCAGGGTTTCCTTTGTTGATCCAAAGTTAGCACTACAGAAAGGGTCCCTCCGTCGAGACCACCACTCCCTCTCGTGCTCCAGAGAAACTGAGCATCCACGCCCGAGGAGGCGGCCTGTCTTCCATCTGACCTGTGGCATGAAACACAGACATGAAGCCAGGCTGTTTCGTGGCCTCCCCGTGGGCGGGCCACAGGGAGACCCTCGTAGTGAGATGCCCGCTGGAGTGGACAGCGTGATCACAGGGACGTTTTAGGCTGTCCATGAACACGTGAGGGCGGCCTCGGACAGGAAGGGGCAGGAAGCGGAGGGCGTTCCCTCTCCCTCTGATCTGATCTCTGGCACCGGTCCTGGCTGGAGCTGCCTCTGTGCTATGTTCAGAATACTCGGCTGGCTAAGGGAAGTCAGATGCTCACCGCCAGTCTCCATCTTCCCGTGGTGTCCCTCCCCAGGCACGTCTGCCTAAGTCTGCCCGGAGAGCCCCGGGTCTGGAGGACGTGCAGTTGATCTGGCCATGAGAACCTCCAGCATTTGGGGGGAGCCAGGTCGTTCTCAGGGACCTTGACTTCTGAGTAACTGGGGGGGGGTTCCTAACGTGGCCTGGTAGCATGTTCACGGCCTTTCTCACCAGTCCATTCACTTGGACTTCTTCCTTTAAGCATTTGAAAAAATAATAATTTCAGGAAGTTGCAAAGAGGACAGAGGTTCTGTGTCTCTCTCAACCTATGGCCCACTGGTCACATCTTCCACAGCCACGGCGTGTCACACAGAAGGGGGGTTTTAGACAGAGGGCGACCCCATAGCCAGGACTGTCCTGGGAGCCCTACAGAGTCCCTCCACAGCGGGCCCCGGGCCAAGGTCTGCATATCCCCAGGCGTGCCGATTCCTGGGGTCCCTTTTCTGTAAGGTCACTGGCTTGGCATGGAGCAGTGCCGGCTCTGCAGAGTGTGTCCCCTCCCCTTGGTTTTCTGGGAGACAGTGTTGACTCTCCCCACTCTGTCCTTCATTTCTGCTGCCCCTCATTCTCTTTCCCTGTGGGTGCTGGGTTCAGTTAGCTCCTTTCTAACATCTTGATGTACCAGGTTAGTTTCTTCACCCAGGAGCTTTGTATTAACATGGACGTTTATAGCTGTAAGGACTCTCCAATTTCCCTCTGAGCACGGTAAGAGCTGCACCCCATGAACTTTTTTATGTATATATGTCAGTGGAATGCATTACCATTCTTATTACACTATAGAGCACAATTTTTCATATCTCTGGTTGTATACAAAGTATATTCATACCAATTAGTGTCTTCATACCTGTACCTTGGATAATGATGTTCATCACATTCCACCATCATTAATAACCCTGCCCCCTTGCCCTCCTCCCACCCCTCTGCCCTATCTAGAGTTTGTCTATTCCTCCCATGGTCCCTCTCCCTTCCCCACTATGAATCAGCCTCCTTATATCAGAGAAGACATTCGGCATTTGGTTTTTTGGGATTGGCTAACTTCACTTAGCATTATCTTCTCTAACTCCATCCGTTTACCTGCAAATGCCATGATTTTATCTCTTTTATTGCTGAGTCATATTCCATTGTGTATATATGCCACATTTTTTATCCATTCATCTATTGAAGGGCATCTAGGTTGGCTCCATAGACTAGCTATTGTAAATTGTGCTGCTATAAACATTGATGTGGCTGTGTCCCTGTAGTATGCTGTTTTTAAGTCCTTTGGGTATAGACCAAGGAGAGGGATACCTGGGTCAAATGGTGGTTCCATTCCCAATTTTCCAAGGAATCTCCATCCTGCTTTCCATATTTGGCCGCACCACTTTGCAGTCCCACCAGCAGTGTATGAGTGTGCCTTTTCCCCACATCGTCACCAACACTATTGTTGTTTGTCTTCATAATAGCTGCCATTCTGACTGGAGTGAGGTGAAATCTTAGAGTGGTTTTGATTTGCATTTCTCTAATTGCTGGTGATGATGAACATTTTTTCATGTGTTTGTTGATTGACTTATGCTGTGTTTCAGCCTCATTTATCTGGAGGTGTTTCCTGATTTCTCTTACGATTTTCTTCTCTGACGTCTTACTTATTTAGGACTGTACTGTTTGATGTTCTGTATGTATTGGTGAATTCCCCAATCACTTCCTGTTACAGTTTCTGGTCCACTCCCCTGTGGTCAGGAAGCAGGCTTGGGTGACTTAACTCCAGAGGGACTCCTTTCGCTCCCTAACTCGTGCCTTCAGTGGAGACCGCCCCAGGAGCCCTGGAGAAGGTGCTCTGCACGAGAGGTGAAGAGCTGCTCCCAGGGGGTCCCGGTCCTCTGCCTTCTTGTCATCTGGCTGATCCTTGTGTTCCTGACCGTGGTACTGACGGCCCCAGCTGGACGTGGAGTGACCTCTCTTGCTCCAGTTTCTTCAGTTTCGCTTTGTGTTCTGAGACTCTCTTGGTAGGTGCCCTTTGTACCTCCAGAGATGTTTTCTACCTTATTTCACTCTGATGAGACGTACATATTAGCTACAGCAGTGTCCTAAGTGTGTGTCACATTTGTGTCTTTAAAAGGTCTGTTCTGTAGCTGAGTCCACAAGCTCTCTGGTGAAAGACAAGTGACGCATCCATCAGGCTCGGTGGGCCAGGGCGGTGGCTGTCAACCTCAGAACCTGCAGTGGTGCTGGGAGCCGCACGGACACTATGTAACAAGTGAGCGTGACCACATCCAGTCACAGGGACTCACAAGAAGGCAGGCAGTGGGTCAGACCTGACCCACCAGCTCCTGGTCTGCATGGGCGACTTTCTTCAGGTGATTTACTAACAGCTTCTTTCATCAGTGTTCTCTGGGGCTGTTTCCGCTACATAATTTCAGCAGGTCATTTGACTTTACCAACTTCCCTTTGCTCATAGGGACTGGGTAGCATACCAACTCATGATGAGTTTATTTGCAAGAAGCAACTCTTTGTTTAATGCTATTAGTTCTAAAGCAGGTAGGAACTCAGAGGCCCTCCACCACTGAGCCTCCTCCCCGGCCCTTTCTGCTCTAAGACAGGCTGGCCCCCTCCTTTCAATCCTCCTGCCTCAGCCTGGCCACCTACGGGTAGATGCCACTGTGCCCAGCCATCCCCACCTTCTTTACCGGTTATGTCACTGCAAACTTGACATACAACAAATCCAAGGCAACATAATATTCTCATCCCATAGTAAAATAACCCGACTCTTGGATTCAAACTAGTCACACTGTGTTCAGAGTCCGTCCCTGCAAGTCAGTTACAACAGACCACGCTAACTAAGGTGGGTCACATTTGCCTGAGGACGCACAACACTGTGGTGAACCTGTGGCAAGGACCGAGCCTTCCGTATTCCAAGAACACTTGGGAGAGTTCAGAGGTGCTGGCCAGGGACACCATGCCCACTGTGACCACAGGTGTGACGGCAGGAAACTGAGCACTGATTGACTGCAGGCTGCTTAGTGGCGCAAAGCCGTCTGTAGCAGAGTCTAAATGAGTAAATAATCAGATCCTAGTTACAAGGTGATGGAATGACAGGCTGCTCGGGAAGGCGGCTTCCCAGACACATCCGGAGGAGCTGCAGGGGCCCTCCTGCTCTGGGGGACAGAGGAGAGGCGGCTGCCAGGTATTTATCACTGTACCACGGTCCCGTGGCCCACCCCTCTCAGAGCTTTGAACTGCTGCCACCACCTTCCTCGGCAGGGGAAGCAGAGGGGGAGATCATCTCTGTTGAACAGGCCCAGAAATGACGGCCCAGAGTGGCTTAGTGACATGCTGGTGAGCTCACTGGCCTCTGCTCTGGGCCCTCTCGGGAGGAAGCCTGGACTCCTGCCAAGCCGCCCACATTTACCAGCCGCTGCTGCGCCTGGCGAGGAGGATGAGAAGGTGACAGTGGCCGCTGTGGCCTCTCAGTTCCCTGGCCTTGTGCTGAGGGTTTGACACAGCCGTCTGAGGGATGCGGAAGCCAACTCCCATTCTGAAGATTCAGACGCTGAGGCTGTGAGCGCCGTGGACCGGCTCCGGTGGAGTCCAGCTCTCCACCACCTTCTGCACGGTGCTCAGCGCCACCCCCGCGCTGGTCTCCCTGGCAGCTCTGCTTTGTGCTTACTGACCAGTGTCCTGTGAATCCAGGCAGTCTGCATTAGGCTCTCAGAGCTGAGTGGACAACCAGACGGAGTGGCCCAAAGAACAGAGTGCCTACGTCAACGCAGGTCAGCGAGGTGCTTCTTGGGCACCTTAGCTGGTTTGAAGATAACAGAGAGAGACTGGCCTGGGTGGGTCTGGACCAATCAGGAGATGGCCTTAACTAGAGGACCACCCCATTCTGAAGGGAGTAGTCCCCTTGCTGGCCTTGAAGAAGCCCTCTGCCCTGTTGTGATAGCCATAGAGTGAGGAACCACAGGCCCCGAGAGCACCCCGACCCCACAGCTACTCAGGGAAGAGACGCCTCCATCCCACCGTCACCAGGAACTGAACTCTACCCAAACCACTGGGACAAGGACCTGGGCTCTGGGGGCAGACCAGCTCGGTCACTGCCTGGGCTGCCCCTGAGCACAGGACGGGTCACACTGTGCTCAGACCCCCACCCGCACCCCCGTGGATAGTGTCAAGTGTTTTTTTCAACCACTGATGTGTGACAAAGCACAGGCAGTAACACAGAGGCCACCCGAGCAGGTGTCCTGCTTCTCCTGTGCCTCTCCAAACTCACTGTCCAACCAACATCCCGCCTGAAGTCACATCCCTCCCACAGAAACCCTCTAGCCACTGCCCTCTGCTGGCCGACTCTGGGCTCCCACCAGGGCTCCCGTTCCCTTGCTCTGCGCCCTGGGCCTCACCCTCCCCCTTCCCTGGAAGGCCACCTGCACCCCCAGCCCCCCCAGGCTCCGCAGTTCAAAGGCCCTCGCGCCCCTGCAAGCAGCCCCTCCTCGCCCCATTAGCCCAGGGATGGACGCTCAGGTAGGTCCTTCCTGCATGGGGCTGCATTAAGGGTTGGACCTGAGGTGTCCCGGAAAGCTCCGGTGTGAGACGAACAAGAAGGCAGAGGTGAGACAATGGGTCACCAAGCCTTACGCTGAACTGCAGGCAGTGGGGTGAGGGTGCAAGAGCGGGGTCTCTGGGGTTTGTCTTTGTCCCTGGGGGCAGAGCTCTGCTTCCTGATGGCCATGTCCTGAGCTGCTGTCCTCCTCCACGCCCTCTGCCAGGACGTCCTGCTTCACCTGGGCCCCGAGTGACGCAGTCGGCCATCGGTGGGGGAGACTCTGCAACTCTTCCTCCTTTTCCTGTTCTCGTCAGATCTTTAGTCACAGTAGTGACAAAGCCAAGAAAGACTGATGGGGGACCCACTCGTCTGTGCCACCCATTGACGCTTCTGTCTCTCCTATGACATGAGGCAGGACCGTTGTGAGCCCTGGAGACCAGATGTGGACCTGTGAGTCACGCAGGCCGTGAAATGAGAGGGGACGCCCTGCTCTCGCTAGCCGCACCCTGGGTGCTCGGCTGTCACTGCCCTGTGGGCCCTGTAGGCGTGGAGCTGTGGGAGCCGCAGGCTGTGCCTCAGGGTGGGGACAGCAGGATGCAGAGCAGCACCTGAGGGCCACACACTCCCCGTTGGGGCAGCCCGGCACGAGAGGGCCACACACTCTGCCGTTAGCCACTCACATCTGCAGCTGAGTCGGCCCTTCCAGGCTGACAGCTCTCATCACCAGGTATCTGCGGGACAGGTGACTTCACACAGGGAACTGAGGTGAAGCGGGGAGGAAGGGGTTTCAAGGGAGGCGAGCGGCACAGGCACAGGTGTGATGGGGAAGCTGACTGGCCTCTGGGGGAGCCAGGGGCTTTGGACGTGCAAGCGGCCTGCAGAGCTGCCAGGGCCAGCACCAGTGCACGTAAGACAGGAAAGGGCAGCCGTGGACCCCACACAGGTCAGCCGCCAAGTCCCCTGAGCACTTACGGCCTGCAGAGGCCACGACTAAACCCCATAACTGCCATCATCCATGACCTCCCAGACGACCACGTCCATCAGGCAAGGACGGGCCTACTGCAGAGTCTCACTGACTTCCTAAGTGAGGGGTCGGGATGGTGCTCAAGGAGGTGTGGCCGAGGCTAAGCGGAGGGTACAGCTGGATGTCCACTGTGCACTAGAGCCAGAGTGCACTGGCTCCGTCCCGGAGGAGCAAGGGACGTGCCGCAGGGTGCTCCATCTCCACTGCTCCCTGGGGCCTGTGGCAGGAGGCGCCCCTCAGCCCGAGTCTGCACACAGTTCTCCAGCTCAGTCACTTCTAAGGGTTAGGAGCCACAGCCCCTGCCCTCCTGCGCCCGCCAGGTGGGACTGGGGGTTGCGTCTCTCCTTATTGGGGTGTACTCGGGATGGAACCCAGGGCACCTGACTGCTGAGCTACGTCCCCAGCCCTCTTGTGTTTTACTTTTTACTTTGAGGCAGTCCCAGTAAGTTGCCCAGGCTCCTGGGCTTGCAGTCCTCCTGTGTTGGCCCCGCAGTCACTGGGATTACTCAAGTACCCTCTGTGACTGGCACGACTCTCTTCATGGTGGCAAGATTCCGGAGTGGCTATGCCGGGTCACGGAGGCAGAAGACGAGAATGGTATTTGCACGCCCACAGAACAAAGTCCAAGGGAGACCCTTGGAATGCAGAGACGACATCTAGTGGCACTGGGCTGAGACAAGGAGAGGGCCGTTCTTCAGCTGGTGACAGGGAGCTGTGACGTAGGTGCCTTGAAGGCTAGCATCATGCATCCTGAGAGCCCAGGCTCTTCAGCCTTCTGGTTGCCCAGGACCAGGGTGGGACATGGCGAGCCCCCGCCGACCTCCCCAGCGCAGCAGCTGGTGAGCTGTCTTAAGAACGGCTCTGAACGCTCTTCAGTTCCTCCCTTTAAGCTCCCAGCTGATGAAACATTAAGCAGGCATTAAAGGAAAGTACAGGATGCAGCGTGGTATTCGCAGGGCACTGCTAGTTCTATAATTGCTTCGTGGACGAGGGAGCCGTGCTCTGATAGCATCCAGAAATGGGAAAATTACTCACTTCAGAAAGCAACCCTGGTCCTCTTATATTTTGATTAAAATGAAAACTTACCAAGTTTTAGTCCTCAAAATACGATACCTTCAAGGGCAGTTGAAGCCAGTGTGTTCCATCGTTAGGTTTCTGATTGTAAAGCTTATAATAATATTTTCTGGAGTCAGACATGACATAATGCTGGAAGTCCTGGTGCTCACGGAGATGATAAAGGGTTTCAGCCGCAGCAGGTGCTCCGCAGAATCCTTTATTAAAAAGAGCTGCCACCCACACACTCAGAAGGTGATGGATCGTGCAGAAATTAAGAGTGACACGTGATAAATTTGCAGCCCTAATTTTTTCCCCCTAACAACAGCGATGGGAATGGCCTGCAAACAGACTGGCTGGAGCTGGACCAGAGCGGCTGTAGTCCCTGTACCCCAGAGGATGTGCTCCTGACCTGCCTTGTCACCACGAGGGCCGCAAGTACACCCCCAGCTGACCACTAAAGGTGACTGGCTCTACTCACCGCCTCCTTCTCCTGTCATCCTGGGACTGCTCTTTCCAGCTGGACCTGTGGGCATTTTCCTTCTTTCCCTTTTAATGAGTAATTAGACTTGTAATGTGGGTGTCCTGTTGACAGAGTCACTCCCCTAACACAATGGCGGCTTCCAACCAGAAGGGTCCTGGCGTGGCTCCACATGACGGTCCATGAGACGGTGTGTGCCAGCCGCGACTGGAAACACCAGCAGCACCTACCTTCTCTGTGACTGCGGGGACGGAGCCACGGGCCTTGGTGTTCTTGGCTGCCCCTCCTGCACTGGGAGGTGATGGTACATCTGTGTCTACACCTGCACGGGGGCAGAGGCCCACTTCCAATGCCTTGGCAAGAGAGAGGACAGGTGGCCCTCTCCTCAAGACAGGAGGGTCCCACCAGAACAGTGTTTGCATAGTGCCAACTGGACTCTGCCGCAAAGCACCTGTTGTCCCCGTGCCCAGCCCTGTCTTGCCATACAGCCTCACGGTGTCTCTCTGCCACAGGGACACAGCTCCCTCCAGGGCACCGCAGAGGACGGGCTGGGTCAGCCCACACTTCCTGTGTACCCATGGGGGCCTTCACCTCTCTCTCTTCCTCAAGTCCCCCTGTGCACCTGATCCCAACACGTCACCTACACTGATTCGTGTCTCTGAAGATGCCTGAGTGATCTTGGGCAAGTTCTGTCGCCAAGTGTCTTCTGCAGGAGGCTCTTGATAGCATCTGCCCTTGCAGGTGGTCTGAGGCTGCCAGGCTGTGCACCCACTCATCGTACCTATGAGCGTTCACCATCACTGCCATCGTCTTCAACGAGCCAGGACCCGGAATCACGCAAGCCACGTAAAAACTGTATTTGCCAAAAGCTGAAACTGGACATAGTAAAAACTAAGGGGGCGGCCAGCAAACTGTCTCAGGAAGGCAAGGAGGGACCTCTTCATTCTTAAACTCCTCCTTTCCACAGTCTCAGTGCTAGGGACAGTGGGGACAGAGGAAAGGAAGGAGTGTAAAAGTGAGAACATGAAGTGGAGGGACGGTTCCAGAGGGTGGGGATGAGGGCGCACTTCTAAACCACACCCTGGTGGTCTGCACCCGTGAGAGCTCTGACTCCCGCTCGTGGGTTTCCGGGGCTGTTTTTAACCTTGTCACTGCTGAGCTGGACACAGCTCCTGGGACAGAACCTCGCCAGCCGTCAGTGGGCTCAGACGCTGCGGCCTCCCAGGCCCCACAATGCAGGGGTGGCCAACAGAATTGCCCCTGGACCTTCCTGCACCGACGGCCCGAGGCCACTGCCCTGCTCCACGAAAAGATCCCAGGTCCACACAGAGGGAGGGGTGGTGGGTGTGTGCCCTGTGTCTGTCCCTGTGTCCACCTGTGTCACTGTCACATCTCCTTAGAGGGCGGGGGGCTCTACAGGAACTGCGCTGACAAGGGGGCTCAAAGCCAGCTTCCTGGGCTCCCCTGGACATGGCGCAGCCATGGTGCTGCCACCAGCCTCCCACCCCCGTCACTCCTCTTGCTGGGCTCCCGAGAGAGTGGGGAGGAGGGCACGCTGTCTGCAGTTGCCCAGTGACGGCGGCAGCTGCAGGGCTGCAGGCAGGAGGCAGGCCGAGCGTTGTCTGAAGTGCAGGTGGGCCAGCCAGCCACCTGGATTCCTCAGGGTCTTGCCACAGGAACTAAGGTTCTCCCCCATCCAACAGGCCGCCACAGTGTCGCTGGGCTGGGTGGCTCTGTGGAGGGCCACTCTGGAGGACACATCCTTGTTCGCCTGACTAGACGAGTTTCTAACCTGGGCCCCTGACACGTCTGGCCAGGTGAGTCTTTTCAGTTGGCTGCGTCCTGCGCAGCTAGGGTGTACAGCAGCGTCCAGCGGCCACCTCAGGAGACGAGTAGCACACAGCTATGGCCAGCTGTCTGCAGGGTCAGAAATCACCTTTCATTAAGAATTCCCAGGGGAGGGCTTTCTCTTGTAATTTGCCTGAGGTTGGAAGAGACATCAGATGAATTCGTTTCACAAATCGTCTACTCCTACCCGTGTTGGTCACTCAGCCCAGCCTCAGGGGAATTTGCATGTGTCCCAGGCCACACCTGTGTCAGGAACACCATCTTTATCTCCTTATTAAATACCTTCTTAGAATACAGAACTGTACTTGTGAAGTGTGTCAGCCTACATAACCAGAGTATTTTTATGCAAACATACAGCCAAACGCAAACAGGTCATAAGCATAAATCCTGGCAGAGCCGGTAGGATAAATACACTGAGAGGTGTCTACCTAACAAGTGCACACAGAGACGCTCTGTGGAGCCAGCCCGGCCCACCATGCCCTTTGTCAATAGCTGCAACACAAGGAGAAGCACATGCAGTTCCCCACCCGGGCACGGCGCCCTCCAGGACACAGGCGCCCGGACAGGCTTGTGAGCGGCTGGCACTCTCCAGGGTTGCTGTTAATCAGGACTCACAAGCATATCGATTTTCCACAGAAGAGGTGAAGAAAAACACAATCCTCATTGGCATTAATGGAATGGCGTGGTGTGGAAGAACACTTCTGCCATCTCAGGCTGTTGCCACCTCCCCTCCAGGAGGTTGCCAGGAGGCGCTAAGCAACCCAGTGGGACCCTGTCTCTAAATAAAATACAGAATAGGGCTGCAGACGTGCCTCAGTGGTGGAGAGCCCCTGGGTTCAATCCCTGGGACCCACCCAACAACAACGACAAAAAAAAAAGACCCAAAAAACTAACTCCACACTTGACAAGGGTTGATGTCCAGAATGTACGAAGAAGTCCAAACCCAACAGCCAGAAACTACAACTCAACTAACCAGGGGCATCAGAGCCAAGGGCCACCAGCACAGAAGCCAGAGTCCAGAGAGAAACCAGGGAAGCGACTCCATTCACAAAGGCCTGACGCCACACCTAGGACTGAGTTCAACCAGAGAGTTCACAAGGGAAACTTCAGACTATGAGAAAAGAAACAGAAGACCCAGGAGGTGGAAAGCCCTCCCAGGCGGTCTGCACGCACTGGAAGAATCGATGTCGTCTGAGCAGCAGAAGTGGTTTGCAGACTCAATGTCCCCCCGACCAAAGTACCAGTCGCTCTCCTCGCAGAAGCAGAAAGCAGTCCTAGAACTCGCAGAGCGGCCACGGCACTCGCAGCACCAAGAGCAGCCCAAGGCCCGGCCTCAAGCTAGGTGCAGAGCTACGGTCCTGCAACAGCGTGTGGGGCCCCAAGACACACAGAATGGGACGGGGACAGGGACCAACACCCACGTCCAACGCTGACAAGGTGCCAACACCACACTGGAGGAAAGGCAGCCTCCCAGTGGCACTGGGAAACTGGACGTCCAGGTGAGGACGAGTGGACTAGGCCCTCCCACTCTTCTGGGACAGGAGTGTGGGTCAACAACCTTGGGACAGGGGAGACATGAGCCGCGTGCACACTGGCACACAGAGGAGGGCTGGACAGGGGGGACGTGAGCCGCATGCACACTGGCACACAGAGGAGGGCTGGACAGGGGAAACGTGAGCCGCGTGCACACTCGCACACAGAGGAGGGCTGGACGGGGGGACGTGAGCCGCGTGCACACTCGCACACAGAGGAGGGCTGGACGGGGGGACTTGAGCCGCGTGCACACTTGCACACAGAGGAGGGCCGGGAGCCCTGAGGTCAGTGCAGCATGAGTGCACCTGCACCAGCTCCGTGAAGTGAGCCAGATGTGGAGAGACGTGCAGCCCTACTCATAGTCACCCCTGGAGGAGCTGATGGAGGCAGACAGCAGAACTAGGCTGTGGGCTGGGAATGGGGGCAGGGACGCTGGGCAGGTGGTGCCATCTCTCGGCTGCAGGAGAGCGACCTCTGCACACTAGGCACAGTGTGGCCCGTGGTCAGGAATAGTGCAGTGAATCCTGTGATGTACTAACAAAAGTTTACATTTAATCACTCAAAAAGAAAAGTGAGCTGTCAGGTGACGGGCGTGTCAATTAGCCTGAGCGGGTCAGCAGTCCCCAGGTGTCTATCAGAACACCATGTTGGGGGCTGGGGTTGTGGCTCAGTGGTAAAGTGCTTGCCTAGCATGTGTGGGGCACTGGGTTCGATTCTCAGCACCACATATAAATAAATAAAATGAAGTCCATTGATAATTTAAAAAAAAAAAAAAAAAAATAACACCATGTTGTAAGCCTTAAAATACATGCAAATGTTTACCTGCCATCCACATCTCCAAAGCTGTGGGAAAGTGAAGTGAGAACTCTCAGGAGGAGGGGAGAGAACGGGAGGGTGAAGGGGAGGGACGGGAACGTATCTGCATGGAGACGGCAGAAGCCGGAGCACAGGCAGGACGTGGCTCGAGCCCCTCCGAGGAGGACGCGGGCATGTTCCCTTCTCAGCAGCCTGTGACGTGGCCCGAGCTTCCTGACACCACCACCGCAAGGAAACCCATGCGAGTTGTGTCAGAAGCCACCCAAAGCTGCATGGATCAGGTCCTGGCTGCCACCCCCAAGAGGCCGAGGGACCTGGGTGACCCACACTGTGGGATGAGCTGGTGAGGCTGCTGGGCTCCGACAGAACAGTGGATTCACAGACAGCTCTACTCAGACTGGGCTGAGTACTTCTTGATGCCACACACCGGCCTCCCACTGACGCAAGCAAACCAGAGACAGGAAAAAGGCTTGTGAAGTCACTCTGCTGTGCCTGAGAGAAGGTCCTCGGACCAGGACGGGAACACTCATGGCCTTGGTGACTCTGCAGACCTGTGCATGAGTCTGCGTGGAGAAAGAGGTGGGCTTGCATCAGGAAGTCCACAGAAGGGTACAGTGTCACCAGGTGCCAGCTGAACCTCCTAGGGTCCCCAGGTGAGCACTGTCCTCCACGTGGAGACGGGGAGGCAGCAGTTCCTACTGGGAAAGCTCGGAGTTGCAGAGCGCATCCAAGTGAGATCTGGACTTCCTGCACAGGTTGCAGGAATGAAAACCTCCCCAGAAAAACCCTCAGGCATTGACGCTCCTCTGAGAAGCGAAACACCGCGTCGGATGAGCCTGCAGTTCATATGTGAAAGGACAACTCACAAGACGACCAAGGAATTAAGGTCAACGCACAAGTGAATCTGAGCGCAGACACCCGAGAGGAGCACGGGAGCTGTGGAGGAGGACCAGGGGACAGGCAGGACAACCACTGTCTGAATGAAAACAGACAACGTCAGAACAAGGAAAGAGCCTAAACCCACAGCTGAGCCTCCTAATCATGAGAGCAATGCCCCCAAAAGGTGCACATCTGTTAACAACTCGAGTCAAGTAAATGGTTATCTGCAGCACAATCATTTAACAGAATTGACTCTTGATCAGCATCCCCAGAGTCGGTTGAAAGTACCATGCTGGGGAGTGCGCAGAGGCCTTTGAAGGTTGCAGAGCACAGAAGATGGCCCTGACCACGTCCCCTCAGATTCCACCCATTCCCTCTCGACCTGGAGATTTGGCTTTAGGAGGTATGATGGGGAATGAGGTCGGGAGCCTGGCAGCTGTCCCCCTGCTCCCTCCTCCATCTCTGCACCGCGTCCCATGAGGACACGGAGAAAAGGCAACGGTCTCAGTGCTCATCTGAGACAGCGTTGGCCTGAACAAGGCTGAGACTTCCTGGTCCCCAGAGCTGTGGGAAATGCTCTGGTGGCTCGGCCACCGGCCTGTGGTGGACCAACCAACGCCATGGGAACCTCCCCGATTTATTCCCAACATCATTACAACACAGTAGCACAACGACCCCCAAATGGTACCCCAAACTTATAGGACAACTCTGTTGTTTTGAAAACTCAAATTATTACTAAATAAATTCAGTAAGGGGTTCTAAGAATGACCAGCACGACACCATAGTGTCCCTGTGAAAGCCTCATCTAACTATGTGCACACGGGTGACCGCAAGGACCAGGAGACTCTTCTGCACATGGCCAGTGACGTCGTCACCACGGGACAGCGTCTGCGCCAGCAGTGAACTCCAAAGCAGCCCCAGGTAACATGCAATCCAATGGGTACAACGGTGAAAGTGAGTCTTGACAACCTCTGGGGTCAAGGAAGAAGAAAGAACTTCATGTATCTGGATGATAACACAGAACATGCACTACTGTAAGCAGGAATCTCAGTGTGACCATGAATGAAATCAATTTCACAGACAGAATCAGCTTCTACAGAGAGACACGGTCAGTGTGGTCACTGACAGGGAAAGTCCCTGGTGCCTGTACTGCTGCTGTTCCTAAGCCGACTGGATGTCCCCGTCAAGGCACCACCATGGTAAGTAAGAGACAAGTGCTCTCATGGAAAATGCAATTTTTATGTGATAGATTGTTTTCTATTCTGAAATGCAACAGAAAAATCATTAGAACACGAATTTGAATTGTGCAGTTAGACAAAAGATAAATATATAGAAAATCAATAGTGTTCTTTCTTATGAATATTGAAATAAAAGGCTCACGAGCAACACCATTCTCCTAGACCAGAGCCCATCCCACCAGGGACCGACCGTGATGACCCATGCTGCAGTCGTAAGCCAGGGACAGGAGCCGAGCGTCCTCCAGAGGGGAGTCCTAAAGCAGCAGCTGCTGAACTTCACGGAGAATGTAAAGAAGCCACTTTCAGAAAACCTGTCTGGCTCCTGGATGAAAGCACTGTTCGTGTGACAATATTTAGTGTCCAGTGAAGTCAAAAAGCATGAAATTGGATGAGAAAAGTCGCTCACTGTTCAACCATTAGTTCAGCCGCTGTTCTGGGGCTCGGCTTCAGTGCAGAGTGCAATGGGGTGGACGGGGCTCAGTGGGGAGCCCTTGCCAGGAAGGCGGCAGGAAGCCCTGGGTTAGCCCCCAGGGAAGAGTCCCAGGGCCAGGCTCCCTGCCCTGCGGAACCGTTCCCCCGTCAGGCAAGATGGGCAGTAGGTGGCAAACCTAGTCACCCCTCAGGAGCGAGGGAAGAGGGTCAGCAGTCTCAGAGCAGGCACAGGACAGAGGGTCAGGAGTGGCAGGACATGAAGGAGCCACAAGGTCATCTGGGGAGGGACGTCCACAGTGGAAGTCAGCACCCACTCTGGTCAGACACAGGACAGGGCAGGGGCCAGCCTGGCTGCAGTGGAATGAGCACGCAGGGGAGAGGAGCAAGAAGATATCCCAGAGGTCATGGGCAGAGGCACGAGGTCCACCGTGTGATCCGGGAGTCACCCGACAGCAGGACAGCAGTACAGGATGACAGACAGATAAAGAGGAGGCAGAGC
This sequence comes from Marmota marmota marmota, assembly GCF_001458135.2. NCBI lineage: Eukaryota > Metazoa > Chordata > Mammalia > Rodentia > Sciuridae > Marmota > Marmota marmota. The sequence goes on along the minus strand of NW_026000168.1, from coordinate 1,155,453 downwards.
GTGTGTGAACACAAGCATTCCTACACAAAGGGGCCGCACTCTCCCTTAGGAAGGACGGAACCCTGTCCCCTGCCACCTCAGGGTTGACACTGGGCGACTGTGCCTACCTGCCAAAGCTAGGGAAGGGACTCAGGTGGCGGTCAGAAACGCACAGAGGTGTAGGGTGGCGTCTACCAGGGCACAGACGTCCACTGTGAGGTGAGCTGATGCCTGGCATGGCCACTGTTTGGTTTACTTAGTATCTGGTAGAAGACCAGATTCTCAGTGTCCCCACCACACACACCAACAGTGGGCGGTGGGACACGTCAATCAAACTGGTAATCAGTCCACAAGATGAGGGATAATGTGTACCAAATCATGTGGTGTACCTTGAACACACACAGTTCTGTGGATTAAACATTTTAAAATAATAAGTTTGTGTTGTCTTCAGTGAATAGGAAAATATTGATTCCGTCGGTGCCAAAGAACTAATTAAAGATTAAATAAGTTCTAGAAGATAGATGAGGACATGCTTATAATGCTGGGAAAGAAAGACGGGTCGTGCCATAAAAGCAGACCCAGAAACTGCAGGAGAGGAATTTTAGTTGAAACACATGTAGCTTAGAATCTTCCAACATACAAATAATGATAAACGCACAGTTAAACGACACACAGGGTGCGGGAAGTTCTGCAATATGTTACTATTTTTAAAAACAGAACCGGAGCAGTCAAGACAAAGAGCAACTGCCCGATCACAAAATGGGAGAAGATGAAATCTGTAAAGAAGAGATGCAAACAGCTACCCACAGAAAAATATCTTCATGTCGGTTAATGGCAGGAAATGGAAGTAAGTAGGGCAGAGATTGCGCCTGCCCACCCTGCTCAGGAGGACGACGCAGGGACCACGGGCCTCCTCACAGACGGGAATTGGGTGGGTGTTTTTCCTGAGGCCTGGTGGTGGGGTGTCAGGACTCCGCGTGCTGGTTTAGGAACTCCACCTCTGGGCGTGTATCCTGACTGGCTCGTTCACTCTGCAGTGACAGGCAGAGTGCAGTGTGTCCCTGTGAAAAGGTTCAGATGGTTCAGAATTCAGGCAAAACAATCAGAAGAAAGTAAAGAGGGGAAAGTTTAGAGACTTGAAAAATACCGAGAATTCTGAGAGGAGAACAGCACTGCGGCAGACTGCGTGACAAAGACCTGTAACAGGGGACTCGGCTGTCCTCCAGGAAGCCTGGGAGAAACAGAAGCTGCCAAGGGTCGACATTCACCCTGCAACAGCTTTTGAATTGTGTGGGTTTTTAAAAAACACAACTTCCCAGGAAAAGAGTCACCTAGAAAATGACCTCAGATGAAGGTGAATGTGATGCTGAAGCTCCAAGACACAATGGCCCGAGCGGCAAGGTTTAGGGACGTGCCGAGGCAGGCAGAAACAAGGATGCCCTCGACCTTGGAGGTGTGGGAGGACTCCTCACACACTCTTCCTGAAAACTCTGCACACGCGTGTGTAAACACCACCACACATGTGCACCCACAGGACCACGTGGGTCACACAACCATACCTGCACATACACTCTTAGACGTGTGCGTCCACACTACCACACCTGCAGCTACACGTACGTGTGCAGACACTATCGCATGTGCAACACCCTGGATGTCACCGTATGGGTAATTAGCACAGCCATGAGGATTCTGGGTACTTATTATTAACATGGTCCACAAAGAAGCAGAATTGAAAACCCATCTTAAAAGATAGTTGTTAGGTCGGTGGTAGCGACTTGGTGGCGACTTAGAACAAAGCAGCCCTCAGGGAAAGGAACATCAATCAGGCCACTCCTCCCCCTACGGAGGTCAGACAGCTTAAACACAGCAGACGTACTCGTCTGGAGACGTCTGGACCTAGAAACACACGCATTGAGTTCCAAGAGCTCCAGGGTCACCTAGGAGAGCGCAGAGCCCGTGGCAGGAGTCAGAAGGCCAGCTCGGTCCTGCCCAGGTGGACCTGTGAAGCTGCAGAGCCCCTGGGAGCCCCGCTGCCTCCCTTCCCTTCACTATGTCCTGTCTGGACACCCCAGAGAGCACCACCAGGCAGCCCTCAATGCACAGCTCTGGGTACGAGCCTGGGGTGCCACCCGGACCACCTTAGCTAAAATCCCGGCTTGACCAGGGCAGCTGCAACCGTGGGCATTCAGCACGGCTCTCATCCTGATCTCTGCCAACAGGGACACGCCCCAGTGCACAGGTCCAGAGGGGGCAGAGTGTCCTACCCACTCGCCTGCCGACACGCGGGTGCTCTGTGCTTTGGCCTCCTCCACCTGCCTGATCAGGGAGAAACCGTTCCGGACTGACAGGCCCACAGCGACGGCAGCCTGCTTACCGCACGCCAGGACTTAGATCTTCTTCCTGGGTCACTGCTGCGATGGCCAAGATGGCAGGGCGAGGACCTGGCCCAAGTCAGTGGAAGACGGAGCACCTAGTGCATGCCACGTCTGACTAATCCAGAACCCCACTGCAGCCCCCCACACCTGCCCAAGAAGGCGTCGCACATGTCATCTACTGCACCTAAAACCACCCACAAGGGAAAGCCGCAGTCGCCCCTTCTCCATCTTAACTGAGGTGACTAGCCTGCTGCACACAAGCTGTTCCTTAGGGAGTGAGAACAATTACAAACCTCTCAGGAACCGGTAAATGGTGAGGTTTGTCAAAGAGTGAAGTACTCCAAAGGCAGGCGCTATTAATTTTTAAATAATTGCTGGATCCCGGTGCCATCCGCAGGAAGCCACATATATATTCTGCCTAATTTGATGGGGATGAACTTCAAAATCAGATTAAGTCTTTTTAGTTTTTCACCTCAAACAAAGATAATTAGTTTGAAATGCAGGAGATGAGAATAAATCACAAATACTGTTATTTCAAAGACATTTCCTTGCACTTGATCTGGATTTTCCTGACGTCTTGATTCACACAGCCGCGTCCCATCTGTAAGCAGGTTTCCCTCGGAAACGCGTTCCCACATGTCAGCCCAGAGGGCATTGCCCAGGTGCCCTCTCCTGTGGCTACAGCTCCGGTGACGCCCTGGAGCCTGGGGCAGACCCAGCAGACGGGGAACTGGAGAACTGGGACACACCAGGTCAGAGAGGAGCAGGGGCCTTCCTTAATACGCCTGAGGGAAGCAGGGAGGTCAGTCCCCTGCTGCGGTGGGCGCCGGGAGCACCCGGCCTCGTCCTGTGCCTTGGTCGTGGGAGCCAGCTCTCAGTGGCCAGGAAGGGACATGCAGACCTGTAGAGTGAGGCTTTATTCAACAGAGCACATAGGTATTCAGGCAGCGCCTGTTTACATAAAGCCAACACTCGTCAACAAGGTCCAGAACTGGCCTTGGAGGACCAGGGTTCTATTCGTCCTGTCTACAAAGCCTTCTCATGGGACCACGTCCCCTGGAGCCCTTCTCTGCGGCTTGGCCCGTTGCCTGGCATTGCGACCTTGCCTAACTGCTCTATCAGAGTCAACAGGGACTTGAGTCACCCTCAGAATCATCCCTAACACCACGCATGCATTTGGTTCTACAGATCGGTATCAGTAACCAAGTGCTGAATGGGACAACTGTCCCACATTGGGGGTCCACTAGGTTGCTCACAAACTACACTTGACAAGTGCTAGGACTTGGGTGCTTTGATGGACAGGGGAGGGAAGGGTCCTGTGCTTGCCTTGGAAGACTGCCCTCCCCTTCCAGATGGTGAACTCCTGTGGCAGATCTTTTAATGAAACATTTCTAACCTGCCCAAACCTGTTTTTACCAGTTAGTAAGACAAAAAGCACATTAGTGCCTGAGATTTCATCCATGGGCTCTGAGACTCTCCCTGCAGGCAGTACAGGAAATGGAAATGGGACGCTGGGCTCCTGGCAGTGTGTGCGCCACACCCAGTTAACAGCATCACAAATCCGCACCTGGCAGGCTGCTGTCGGTCACAGGAAGGGGTGAAGAAGATCTGTCTTCATAGGGTTTGAGTTGATTCCAGGGCTGCTTTTGTAATAGGTAAAAATTTAAATGTTGCAAACTATGAATTATTCTAAAATAATATCTTATATAGCCTCTTCCACTGACCTTGGTATTCATAGTGTAGCTCCCCAAATTTATTCTGGGGTGCACTGAATCCAGTTATTGCCCTTGTACAGGTGAGACAAAAGAATCGTCTCATATCCTGGAGGAAAACAGAGATCCATCACGGAGAACCTGCCCGTGCAGACCCTGGCACAGCTCTAACTGCTGTCACAGCTCGACCCAGATAGGCAGGGGCCCCAGAACCTAGACAGCGCTCCCTTCCACCAGGGCTCTGTGGCCTGGCAGAGGCTTTTCTGAGGACGGGAACAGGCCTCGGCTGGTGCACGGCCCGTAGGAGACAGGCCTGTGTGAGACCCACACAGATCCCAACCCAAGCTCCCATCGGCAGCCTGCCCAGTGCCACGCCCTTGGCATGGATGTGGTTCCTGTGTGTTAACCGTTCCTTGGTTCCAAATTCATGGCACCCTTAGTCTCCACCACGACTCTCACGTCAGCAAAGTTTTCAGGGGCTACAACCAACCTCAGCGGCCCCATTTTGGGACTCCCTGTGCCACAGACTTCACAGCGCCCGTCTCGCCAACCCCCAAGGAGGGTCTGGGAAGGGCAGCCCTGGGACACTCTAACACGGCATCTCAGTCCTACTCTGGTGTGGCTGGCATTTCTGCCTTTGGGGCTCAGGAGCCACTTTCAACACCAGAGCCAGTTCTCCAGAACCAGTCACCGCAAACTGAATAGAGTTTACTAGGACTTGTTCCCTTCAGAGCAGCTCTCTGCTTCTGGGGGCAGCCCAGAGGCCTCGCGGCTGGACCACGGGTAACAGGGACGGCACGTCTGCAGTTGGGGTCTGAGCAGTGTGTCTCACCAGGGGAGGTGAGAACGGGTCTGCCTGTGTCTCCTGTCCGTGACACAATGCTGATGGGTTCTGCGACTTCCACTGTGTCCAGCCCACCCCCGGGGGAGTCGCCCTCATGAGGAGTCTTCCGGCATGTCAGGACTGGACACTGAGATGAACATACTGATGTCCATCTAGGCACCATAGTGCCTGACCGCATCTCCTCAGTGCATTGCCTAGATGGACATCAGTATGTTCATCTCAGTGTCCAGGAATCACCTTCCACTGGATTCAGCCCTGCACCCCCCTTCTCCCCACCTCAGGTGCCTCCAGGGGGCAGAGAGCGGATCCCACTCCATAACAGCCACAGTCAGTGGCCGCCTGAGCCTATGGAACGCAGAGCCCTGGCCCTCCAGGGAGTCACAGCTGATGGAAGAGGGAAGGCCTGCGCTCGGAGACAGAGCAAACCCTGACGTCCTGTGAACACCTGGGGAGCGCTGCATTCTGAGGCAGGAAACCCATCGTCACTGCGCAGAAGGAACTAAGCCTTAGAGCTCGTAGCGTTTACACAGGCACCTCCCCTGTCTCTTCTAGTAGGTGTCCAGTTGTGCCGTGGTCCACACGGCTCGGACAGAAGCATAGGCTTTGGCCAGCTCTCTCGGGTTCAGGTCCCTGCCTGCTGACATCCAGTCCAGCTGGGAGCCTGTCCTGCTCAGAAGATAGGCCAGTAGCTGCCTCGGTGGGGAACATGTGGAAACATGAACTATCCCACTCATAACTCTGAGCTGGAGATCTGCCCAGGACCTAGGTCAAGGTGCTCACTCCGGCTGCTCACCACGCAGGGCTGAAGGGGGCTTGCTGCCCAGAGCAATGGGTACACAGCTGAGGCAGGGGGCTGGGGCAGAGAACGGGGGCAGGGGGGCTGCGTCACTGGGGAGTGCGAATCTGCAGCCTTGGGGTTTGCAACCTGGTTCTGTCAGTTAGATTTCTTTTGTGCATTTAGTTTATCGAGAAATTTTCAAATCTCCCTGTCATTGCTCATACTCATTGTCTTAGGTTTTTATGCAGCATGCAAAGCCTGGGTGACATTTTATACAGTTAACAACTTTTTAATTAAAACCATTGTCTGTCTGAGCAGAAGAGTGCCATTTCTCAGGTCTTATCCTGAAGATCTGGGACCAGGAGCAGGGAGGAGGGCCCCAGGAGCCTGCCTGTTGGAACCAGTCCTGGTAAATGGCCACACAGACGGAGCCCAAGGGGCTTCTGGGAAACTACACACACTCTGTGCCACTGCATGTGAAGACAGGGCCTTGCTCCTGTGGACACCACCCACCGCGGCTGGTCCAGGCACAGCGCTAGGAAAACGTACAACAGGGAAGGAGGGGTGAAAGGGAGAACCAGTCCAGGCCTGGATCCTCCCCCAGTGTCACCCACATTTGGGGACAAAACACATCTTGCTGTCGGACCCATCCTGAGCATAGGAGGCTGCTCAGGAGCCCCGCCCCCACTAGGCAACAGAGCTCCCCTTCCAATCTGAAAACCCAAAACATGAGCCGACAGTACCCACAGTCATCAGAGGTCCAACAGTTCTGACATCAAACCAGCGTTACAGAGGGGTGCAGATCAGGGGAGACCCCGGGGCAGCGTGCACACAACATGCGTTAAGTCGACCTCTATGCCGTTGCTGAAGGCCTCGCATTGCTAAAAACCACCCTTGGAGGTGAGTTTTAAACACGACCTTCAGAGGAGTTCAAGCAGCCCAGACTAGAGGACCCCACAGGAAGGACAGGTGCGCGGTCCTGCAGGCCTTCCTGTGAAGCTAGATGGTGACTTTCTCCTTCCACGTGTTTATCTGAGATGGGCCTAAGGAAAAAAATTAATTCGATTTTGAGCATCCCTAGTGGAAATCTGGTCCTTGTTTTTTTTTTTTTTAAAATAAGCGTTCTGTGTTATAATTTAGCGGTGTGAGTCCCATTAAGTCAGTGGGGAGTTGATGAATAAATCCATACACCAGACTTGGAGTCACAGGTTTGGAGGGGACATATTCATGAGAATGGTAACGACTACCACACATGGACACAGTTCCCTCTTCCCTCCCTTCCAGAAGTCTGAAGCCCTCCAACCCCCACACAGAGAGCAAGAGGAACTCGCTTCATCAAGAAGCAAAATGGAGACACAAAAGTCAAAAGGGGCCCCTGGGCATGACTCTGGGAGACCTCCCTGGGATCCCCAATAAGCCTGTGAGTCTGAGTGACAGAGTCTTCCTGAGTGGATCACAGGGATCTGGGAGTGAAGGGGTCTTCACGATGCCTCAGTTCCTAAAGGCCCCGCCCTGGAGCACTGGAGTGTATGTGCACAGGCACCACGGAGGGCCCCTGCTGCCGGGGCCTGGGGTTCAGAGTGAAGAGCCGCAGCCCTGGGGAAACAGGGGCTCAGCAGGAACCATGCTCTGCTCAGCAGCAGTGCACCTGTCCCCCTCAGCCAGGGTGAGGCCAGAACCTTACAACACAGAAGCCCTGTCTACACCAAGGCAGCCCCATCACTGCCACATTCCCGCAGGGACAGCTCAACCCTACTGCCCTCCGCTACTTCTGGAAAATGTGCAGAGCAGGGGCTGTGTGTGGACGCCCCGGCTGTCCTAGGTGGCCACCACAAAGTCACTTCCAACGCTGACGCTGGGGGCTCGAGGGACATGCTCCCTGAAGGTGGTTTTCAGGTTCCTGGACACACTCATGGGGGACTCTGGGTCCCCAGCTCAGCGTGAGCTGCCATTACCCCCCTGTGGCCACAGGACCTTGCCCTCCCTGCCCAGAACTCAGCCTTCTTGCATGCAGAAGGAGGGGGTGGTGTAGACTGTAGGCGGTGGCTGGACAGCTGTGTGCTCAGGGCAGGCAGCACCACCCAGACACAGCACTGAGTGTGCTCCAGGTTCCCACAGGAATGGAGGCCACAGCTCTGGTGAGCAACAGGAGATAAGTGAGTTTATCCTCTCCTGGCCAACAAGACAATATGAAATCAGGGTCTCTGCCTCCAGGGTGAGGCTGACCGTGAAGCACATTTTCTATGAACTTTGTGCTTTTCTTGAAGTCCAACACATGATGACCATGGAAACCCTAAGGCAGACGTCTTTCAAAAGCAGTTAACTCAAGATAAAAAGACAGAGGAGGGTTGTGACCTGGAAGGGAGGGGCTCAGGCCTGTTTGTGAATAACAGAACTGTGAATGACGGCAATAGGAGTACTGATTTCACACCTTGTTTTTTTTTCAAAAAAAAAAACAAGGACCAGATTTCCACTAGGGATGCTCAAAATCGAATTTCATACCAGAAGCCACTGTATGCCCATGAGGAGGGGCTCCTTAAACAAAACTAGTTCATTTTAAAAACATGTATGCACAGAAATGCAAAACACAGGCACTCTTGGCAGTGGGATTACGCTCGATTTTACTTTTGTTTGCGTGAATTTAAATTAAGTGATAGAAAATTAGTATAAAGCTACTTGTAATTTGCAGAAAATCCTACAAGTAGGGGACCACTCTAGTACTGTGGCCTTCCTTGGAGCTATTTCCAACTCAACTCTGCAGAATTAATGTGAGGCCCCAATAGAACCCCAGACCTCCTTTTCAAGTAGCCACATCTGCCATCTGATAGCCATGTCATCTGTTGGCTTTGATCCTGAATAACTGTGGCTTCTCACTGAAGCAGAATCCCCGAGAAGGCACCCAGGTGGACAACAGCCTTGTGGGCGTCACCTGGGAGGAGCCAGGTGGCCAAGGAAACGCTGACTTGGAGATGCTTGGTATGAAGTGTGACCATGAAAAGTGAATACGCAGAGCAAGACTGTCAGCGCCCCTTTTAAGCATGTTTTATATAATTTTCAAATTAAGTCCTTCGGACCTCAAGCCTTACCTGCTTTCCTCCATCAGCTTTGTCTGTGTGCACAGGGCTGGGCCTCTTCTCCTCCTGGAGGCGGGAGGCCCTTCAACAGGGTCACAAACTGCTGGGCCCTCCTCGTGCAGGGGCGTGGCGAGCTGCCGCCTGTCCTCACCTGGCAATCACCATTTCCAAAAACTGCACCTGCACCTGCTTTGGTTTGCTGCAAGAATGTTTACCCGCGAGACTTTCCTATGTATGTTGGTCACTAGGTTTGAGGCCACCCAGTCTAAGACGGGTTCGGCATCTCCGGGGGACAACACTCATCACGCGTAGCAGCTGCTCCCCACAGTACCTTCTGGCAGAGGAGTCCCCGGCGGCCTCCTGGTGGCACGCCCGGGAAGGCAAGGACCAGTCCACAGGGTGAGCCCGCGGGCCTCAGCTCCCCAAAGTCCCCTCCACTCTGCGAGGCCCTCCCACCAAGCGACTGCGTGAGGCGGGCCGCCCAGACCTCGGGGCTCGGCCCACTGCCCCGGCACAGCCACAACTTGGTCANGTCACGCTCCTCCTAGGCCTCCGCCCGGGGCTCAGGGCGGCCGGCGCCGTTTCCAGGCTCGCTTCCCAGGTCGCCTCCGGAAGCCTCAAAACGCCTCCTCGGGCCCCTGGGTGACCTTGCTGTTCCCCTTGGGACACTAAAGCACAGGGGCACGCGGCACTCACCCTTGGGCCTGCGGGCACCGCGCTCCTCCTCCTCCTGGTCCTCCTCTTCCCGGGTACCTCGAGGAACCGCAGCTGCCTTCGTCAGCACGTGGCCCCGCCCGCGCTCCTTTCCACGTGCACCCAGCCCGCCTCCTTTCCTCGAGCGCCGCCCGCGCATGCGCACAGGGCTGCAGGCCACCCGCGCATGCTCACAGCGCTGCAGGGCCCGTCCGCGCATGCGTATATGTCGCACCCCTCCCAGCCCCTCCGCGCCTCCTGCTGCTCTTGAGGGAGATGCACGAGGGCAGAGGCAGCCAGGGCACGATGGCAGCGAGGAGGTCCGGGCCAGAAGAAAGGGGCATGGGGCTGGGGATGTGGCTCAAGCAATAGCGTGCTCACCTGGAACCACAGCACCATATAAAAATAAAATCAAGATGTTGTGTCCACAAAAACTAAAAAATAAATATTAAAAACATTCTCACTTTCTCTCTCTTCTTTCTCTCTCTTAAAAAAAAAAAGGGGGCATGCATGGGTAGGGTCTTCCAGGGAGGTCAACTTCCTGGTGGACACAGCTGGGACCCAGTCAGATGCACGTGTCTACACTGGTTCCCCTAAGCTCGGAATCCAATAGAAAAACTAAATCAGAGGGTGGACAGAGGGGGCACCAACCAATAACAGAGAGGAGCAGGTGGACAGGGGAGGAGAAGAGGAAAGGAGGAAATTCCGGGGACCCCCATAAAGTGAACAAGCCACAACGCCCCGCAGGATCCCCGGCCCCAGGGCCCTTCTTTTCAGAGAAGTCTGTCTCTGTGTCTCTCTTGCTTTTGCAGTAAACCTGCGGCCTGTGCACTCTGTGTCCTGGGCGGGGCGGAGACAATGAACCCAGCACCCCAACATGGTAGCACTGCCCCAAGACTCCCGGTGACTTCATCTCGCCCTCCAGCTGTGGGGTGCCTTTCCACTCTTGACCAAACCTCCTCCCCATGTGTCTGGGCTCATGTGTCCACTTCCCCCCAAACCTCTTAAGCCCCCCCCCTCCTGGCTTTTATCAGTCCATTGTGCTACACGTTCAGGGTGGGTAGAGGGCAGGGACCCTGCTGAGCATCCCACCAGGCACAGGGCGGCTCCCGTCAGCACTGCCTGGCCCAGAGCGTGGTGGCCGTGGTGGCTGTGGTGGGGAGCGGGCGGAGGCTGGTGAGCTTCTCTGGAGCTCCACGGGGACCTTGGTGCCCTACTGTGTGCAGGCAGCGGGGTGAAATGCGCCAGGAGATGAAGGTGATGAGAGGGAGAGCACCGTGTGGGCAGCAGTCACCAGGACTCCGCCCCAGCTCTGCCTCGGTGGTGTGGCTGGACTGTGTCCCTGACTCCTCTCGGTGCTGTGGATGGAACTGTTCCCTCCTAGTGGAAGCCCTGCCGCAGACGTGGCTGTGTGGAAATGGGTCTTTAAAGAGGGAGCAGGTTCAGTGCACGGGGGACGGGGCCCCATCTGATAGGACTGGAGCCTCAGGCACACAGGAAAGGCCAGGTGAGGACGCGGTGAGAGACTGTGGTGAGACGTGCAGGAGGACAGGCTGCCCTAGCTCCAACCTGCTGGCCTGACCTGAACTCCACCCTTGTGCTGTGGGAAGAAGATCTCCCGTGCTTGTACCCCAGCTGGGATTCTGTTGTGGCCCCAGCTGACCGACTCAGACCACAGTAGGCTTTGCTCTGGGCCTACCCACCTGCTCTCGTCTGTCCTCCTCCCTCAGGACAGCCACCTGGCCTCTGTGTCACTGCGGCACCTCAGGAGGGGTGCCCTCTGGCCCTGGGGACAGCCCTGACCCAGGCTCGGCTGGTCAGCGCTCCTCTTCCCTTGACCTCCGTGACCAAGACGAAGCCAGCAGGCCTTCTGGGTCTTCCTGCATCTGTCAGAGGAGACATGGTGGCTGCCGCTGGCCTGAGGATGGGAGAAGGAGGTCCTGCGGCTGCCCGGGTCTTCACCAGACGACTGTCTACCAAAGAAAGCAGAACCCAGAGGTGGAGCAGAGCTGCTGGCGTCTGACCCGTCCAGCTAGTTTTCCATGACGGGCAGGTGTGGGTGGCGCTGGGACGGTCACTCACAGCAGTGAACCGATCCCTCGCTCACCTGAGTCGGCCTGAGTGGCAACCCAGGAAGTCCTGCTCCTTATTCCCTTGGCTGTAAATAAAGAGGCGTGTTTCCTTATAGTTAAAACCTGGGTGGAACTGTCAGTTGTGGCTGATTTTCTATCTGATGATAACCAGGAGTGGCGATCCCCTGCAATGGAGCCTGTGTCTCAGATAGACGTCCCGCCCAGTGTGAGGAAGGCCGTGGGGAGCAGGGTGCCAGGACCCCCCCCCCCCC
>NW_026000168.1:1136353-1141678 GCF_001458135.2 Marmota marmota marmota | reverse complement strand
GCCCCCCCCCCCCGCGTGAAGTGGGCGCTGGAGACCGGAGCCCTTGCCACACGGGGGGACGCGGACCTTCCGGGGTGTGGTGGGTCAACGCTGGCTCAGCGGAGGGCGGCAGGACGAGGCAGAAGCACAGTTGGGCAGTACCTGTGGATGTGTGCAGAGAGCCGGCTCTCCTGGGGAGCCCCGTGTTATGTGCCCAGTCTGGAAAAAGAGCCCCGGGGTCCTAGAGTACAGTGGTGCTCGAGGGCTGTGAGCCCTTCCATACACCTCCGCCTGGTTGGGCGATGGTCGGGGCATGTGTGGCCTTTGAACAGAGGACATCCCCTCCCAGGAGAAGCCTCTGCTAAGCAACAGTGCTACCTAATGGGGTCCAAAGACCCTTTCTAAGTTCTGGGTCCTGTTAGAGTGAAATTGTCATTAGAAAAGCAGCTTTGGCTGAGCGCCGTCTAAATCGGGCAGCGGGCTTCTCCAGGCAGGGTTCAGAGGGCCGGCGCCCCTGGTGGAGGCCAAGAGCATTCGGAAATGGGGCTTGGTTTGGATTTGGAGCTGGAGTTTTCTAGAAGCTACCATCTAGGACTCTGGGCGACCAGCACAGTGACCTCAGGGTCACTCAGGACAGTGTCCACCATGCACGGTTGCCCTCCTCTGGCTGAGCTGATGGGTGGACACCTGACCCAAGTCTGCCCATCAGATTCTCCTGGGATTTGGAAATGGGCTGCAGAGGGAGCCTCCTGGGCTGTGGCTGCCCTCTTCTGTGGGCTTGGGACATGAGGATTGGAGGAATCCCAGTCTTGCCCTCTCCTGAGGTTGGAAGCCACCGGAGGAAGTGAGGTAAGAGAGGACCCGGTTCATCCGGACCCCGTGGCCTGGTTTCCCTGTGCACGTTCTTAACCGGGCAGCGATTTCACACCAGCCAGGATAACGGGGAAAGGCCACAGCACTCCGTCTGATCTACGCCACTCCAACAGTCCCATTCCAGACCCTGTCCTTGGAGTCCCTCCTGGTCCACTGTGACAGTAACGCTGTCGCCAGAGGCGTTTACGCAGAGAATCATCGCGCCCTCTTGCTTCCACTCACCTTTAATCTCTCTCTTTCTTCCAACCTAGACCTTTTCAGATCATGCTTAGGGAATAATTTTTTCAACTGGAATGTAGACAAATTGGCAAAAAGTGTACCCACGTCGGAAATGCCACCCCACGGAGCAGCAGGGGCTGTGTTACAGAGCACACAGGGGACCCCTGCTCGCAGGCACGTCAACCATGGCTGCAGAACCCGCGGGGACGCGGGGTGGGTCAGGGGTGCGGCCGGGATCCCAGCTCCTGACCTCAGTCCTCTGGCTGTCCTGGGGTGGCCATGTCCAGCTTACCCACTGTTCCTATGTGTGTGTGTGTTCTCAGAGTTTATTTTGCAATTAAGTAGGGAGAGGACGTGACCTTTTATTTTTCACATCAGGATGAATTTGGGAGTGAAATGGAGCCTCTCGTTCCTGACCCTTTTCCAAGGGTCGCGTTGCCCCAAATCATGGCGGCAGGTCCTGGGACCTTGTGCTGGACACGTCCACGTTCCTGCCTTCACTTCCTGTTGTCTCTCCGACCTCCCTGTTGAGGAAACCCTCTCGGATGCTGCTTTAGTAATAAGGAGGTGGGAGAGGTGGAGAGAAGCAGCCCCTGACGTCTGACGTTGGAGGCTCCAGGTGGCAGAAAACAGTTGGAGCCTTTGTAACTCCATGATCGATGGCTCCCTCCTCTCCGGCCAGCGTGACGGCAGCGGGAGGGACTCCCTGACTGCTAGAAAAGGCAGGCTCAGCACTGATGGCGCCACGAGGGCTCGGGCATCTTTGATTGACAGCATGACCACATTACAACTGGTCCCTGTGGCTGTGATAGTCCCTGTAGGTACATGCAGATGGAGGACGTTTGTTCTAATCTATAACCTGTAACTTACGTTCTCATTGATTGTATTTATCAGTTCACACCACAACTCTGCGTGCATGTTCATATGTGTGATTCAATCTCGTGATGATCTTTCAACACATGTGTCATTGCCACACACAGTGGCCCACGTCTCTAACCCAAGCAACTGAGGAGGCTGAGGCAGGAGGATCGCAAGTCCAAAGCCAGCCTCAGCAACTTAGTGAGGCCCTAAGCCACTTAGCAAGATCCTGCTTCAAAATAAAAAAAAATAAGATACTAGGGATGTGACTCCGTGGTAAAGCACCCCTGGGTTCCATCCCTGTACCAGAAAAATAATAAAGAGACACGTTATTCCAAGATCAATGTGGAAACCAAAACTACAACAATAAATAAAACAACAAAGAAAACTGTGGCCGAATGGCTGAGGATTCGGCTCTTGTCCTTGATCCAGCACAATATGACTCAGAACGCTAGACGGTCAGCTGTCTGGTGTTTGGTGACGGCGACGGGGGCACCCTGAGACTAAATGAGTCACAGAGCCCGATGCCATCTCTGTGTTGGCTGCTGGTCAGCCCTGGTCTGCTCAGGCTGCTGTCCCACCGTACCGAGTCTGCGTGGCTTCAACAGGACATGTTTATTGTCACAGTTCAAGGTCGGGTTCTTCCTCTTCTCGTCAGCACACCAACACCATCACAACACTTCCCCTCGGGACCTGGTTCTTTACTGGTGGCCCAGTTCCTAACGCAGACACACTGGCGGCCAGTGCCTCGGGCCTGGGGTGGGGGCACCGACCTGCAGTCCAAGCCTCTGGCCTCCCTGCCCCCTGCTAGTGCTCACCTGGCCTCCACCCCTGTCCCTCGCCCAGCTCTGCCTTCTCTCTCCCTGCCAGACCACTGGGAGTTTCCTCTGGGAACCAAGCCCCAGGTCTCTCCCTGCCCTGAGTCCGGCCTCCTCCCCAGTCATGTTCCCTGGGAGAGCGGCGGCAGGGCTGCCCCGGGTCAGGCGGGGCCATGCAGGGGGAGCCCCCCGACTCAGGCTCTGCCGTTCATCCCAACACATCCAGGGGCTTTTCAACCAGCGAAGTCATGAGTGGGAGCCACAATTAACTTCCCCAAATAAGGAGGGCGCAGAGCCACCTGACTCGATTTGATAGGAAGCTTTATTTGGCATCTGCTGAGAGTAACAGGCTTAAGGTGTTAGCGGGCTCCGCCGAGCGGATTAATCACTTGCCCAGGGTTATCAGCCCAACTCGGTCCAGAAATAAATCCTGTCTGATCTCTCCTACAAGCCAGGAGATTACCCCATCGCGCGGCAGGCGAGGGTTCTGCGCCTTGTAATTGAGCAGCAAAACGACTCTGGCAGGAGCATATTTTGTGTGTCTCGGGGTCTGGCTCATTTCTGAGTCAGGACGGAGGCAGGGGGACGGTGGCCGCTGTCACCAGGACTTGCATAATCAAGGAGCAGAGACCAGGCTGTTCTCAGTCAGAGAGCCTGGCCACTGTGCCTCCTGGGGGCATTTGGGGACATACACACATACATACATCTGTGCCCTTTCTAAGAAGCATCTAGCTGTGGACACGGGCACGGCCTCTGCAGGGGCGGTTAGGGACCAGGGCCGCTGGGCAGAGGGCAGCACCATCTGTGCTTAATTTGGTGCCCCTGGGTGCATGCCTTCATTTTTAGCCCACGTTTAGTCAAACATTACTTTGTTAAAAAGCAAAATAAACCCACAACCTAAAACCAAAGCAAAATGACCGAAAGACCCAAGAAACAATTGTTCAAACCTGGGTCTGAGTAACCTCTACCCCATCCTAAAAAAGCAAGCTGGAGTTAGAGTCTGACATTTCTTCTTTCCCTCTCGGACTAACAACGGGCTGTGGGTACAGTGGATTCTTCCTTCTGTGCCCAAGTCCTGGTCCCGAGCAGTGGCTTGCTGGGAGCTGGCATCTCTGTGGCGATGCACAAAGACTTGGATGTGCAGGGAAGACGTGGTGCCATCAGTAGCAGATGTGTTCAGGAGGCAGAAATGACAGAGAAACATAATGAACTCCATATTTCACGTTCAGAAGAACAGCTTCTTTGATGTCACCAAAGGCATTTAGAGTGCTCCTAATTGATATGGTCCTTGCCTTGAAACAAAGCAGCCCCTGATTACAGAACAGCAGGGTTGTTTGGAAGCAGGGAACAGCTCGGTTCCCCGGAACGGGGGCTCGGAAAGTTTAGACTCTGTTCTTTAACAGTGAGTTTTAATTAGCCAAGACAATTAGTTAGCAGGAATAATAACAACCCTTATTTAGGATCCAAGGATCAGCGAGTTGAGCTGGGTTTATGTGAATAACTCAGGGAAAGTGGGAGGAACACGATGTTTCCTCTGGTGACCGGTCACAGCTGGCCACGTGGGTGCTGAGCAAAGTCCTCCCCTCTCTTCCCCCTGCCACGCGTGACCCCAAGGCGGCACCCAGACCAGCCCACTCCCTTTTGAACACAGTGAGTCTGTTGCGGGTATTTCCCAGGGTGTCTAGCGGCCACAGAGGTCTCTAAAGCCTGCTCTCTGTGCCACATGAGTGTGTCCTGGTTTGCTGAGCACCGGTCACTGAGCTGGACTCTGCTGAGAAGGCCAGCTTAAAGAAACAGGCAGCACAGTCAGGTTGGGGACCTCCACCCAGAGCCACCGGAGAAGAAAAGGCCCTTGAGAGGACTGACCACAAGCACCCCACACCCCACAGGGGCAGGGGAAGGGCGCAGGACCAGGGCCCCAGGCGCGCTCTGCCCCTGCTGCCCCTGCCGGTCACTGCCCTGAGAACCCGGGAGCGTGTTCCACCAGCCCCTGCGACTCCACCTCCGGGTCGTGGTCCCTGCGGGAGTCCGGTTCCCCCAGGATGCGCT
Organism: Marmota marmota marmota; assembly: GCF_001458135.2. Classification (NCBI taxonomy): domain Eukaryota; kingdom Metazoa; phylum Chordata; class Mammalia; order Rodentia; family Sciuridae; genus Marmota; species Marmota marmota. The sequence goes on along the minus strand of NW_026000168.1, from coordinate 1,136,882 downwards.
GCAGGGCGTCCGCTCTCCCACCCCCTGCCCCCCTCCTCCTCCTCTCAGCCCCGTCCACGTCACAGGTCACAGATCTCTGCCTCTATAAGACGTCCTCAGGTCTCAGGACACCAGGCTTCTCATTGCGGCTGCTGCTCAGTCACCTGCTGGATTCTCTTCTCTCCCCTCAGGGCCCAGCCTCGGTCTCTTCTTCTCTGTTTTCTCCAGAGGCATCTCCCTGGCCTCAGGCTCAGACACCGCCTATGACCCCGTGTCCCCAGGTTGTGTCCTCCCAGGAGCCCTGGGCTCACTGGCCGAGTTGCCTCCTTCCTCCTCCCGCCGGCCGTCCCCCGGGGGCCGGGACACACCCTGTCTAAGCAGGACGCTGGCTTTATTCCCACCTGCAGGTCGGGCTCCCTGGGGTAGGAGTCAGACGGGACTTGGGGTTCAGAGAGCTCAGGGGGATCGCACCTCTGGGTGGGCAGGGAGTGGCGTGGGACACGGGGTTGAGAGCAGCCGACAGGCCCAAGGCATCTGGGGCGCTCTGCAC
>NW_026000168.1:1119055-1136178 GCF_001458135.2 Marmota marmota marmota | reverse complement strand
CCCCCAAGTCCTGTTTACGACACCGAGACCTGGCGATTGTGAGGATCAGGAATCAATCGCCTTCCACAAAGACAAAGAGACAACACATGCACGGAGACGGCGGTGCCGGGGTCCCCACCAGCGCCTTACCTGAGAGTTGAACTTGGAAAACCAAATTGCACCTGGTTTTACAAAATGCAGTGATTGAAAAGCCTCACCAAGACTCTCCGGCAGGGTGAGGCCCTACTTTCTGGGTGGTGAGTTTGGAAAGCACCTGGCCTCACGTCTGCCACGTGGGAGTTAAGGTCTGTGAGAAAACCCGGTGGACCGGGCTGTCGGTGGTCGGACCTTCCCCGTGTGGACTGCAGTCTGCTGCCCACGGCCCCGACAGCAGCACCTCCCGCACCCAGCCTGCCCGCGCCCCCTCCACCACTCCGTGATTGGAGAACCAGCCCCCCAGCTGAAGGGACAGGCCTGGAACTCAGCTCTTTGTACACCATGACACGTGGCTCCAGACACCAATGACCTCTTTCAGACACTCTGCCTGTCCCCCTCTCTTCTGGGGCTGGTTTCCCACCAGGACATGCAGAAATAATGAGAGCGCTCGGCTCTGCTGCCTGCAGCCGGGTCTGGGAAGCCCACCCACAGCGGATGTGGGTACGTGGATCCCGGGGAGCTCTGCCACCGCAAGGTCCTTAGGACCCCAGCCAGGATGAACAGACTTGAGAAACGAACATGCAGAGTAGACATGATCAGTAAGTTTATTGTTAAAACCTTCAACGAACTTTAAGCTAGTCGTCACTTAAAAAAAAAAAAGAAATCCATCTATTTGCCACCGCCCTTCCTAAGGGTTCTGCAGCCCTGCCGTTTCCAAACACAACCTGAGGACTTGGTTGAAGGTCTCTGCCTGCCAAGAGGCGGCCTCTGACACAAGCCGCGGTGTGAACTCAGTAGTCCTTCGTCTCCGGAGTCCTGCGTGCGGTTTGCCTTCTTTGGATTAATTAAATACACGGCGAGGAAGCCCATGTAGAAATCAGTTGGAAGAGAGCATCTTCTGTCTGGGATCCCGACGTTCCTACCCCTCCTATCTCCACACTAAAAAAAAAAAAAAATCAAGACCTCCTTCTATAAAGAATCTGGGGAGAAACACCCACAATTTCATTACGAGATAAGATATCCCAAGGGATAAGGAGATGATGGAAGTCAGGGGTTCTCAGTTTTCAGCAGCTCACACACTTGGGTTGAAATTTATGCTACAAGTCTGCTCCCTTCTGAGGTCACGGTCCAGTGTAATTTTTATAATTTATCTATATGGCCATAGGAAGAGCGAGCATCGCTTATCAGGCCTGGTACCAACAGCAGGACGATGAGGACAAGGACAGCCGGTGTCCTGTCCTCATGGAGACTGTGATACGGGGACAGAAACCTGTAATCGACACGTCCCCCTGAAGGACTGTCCTTGAGGATGAGTGATGGCTCACCGAGGCCAGCCAGCCAGCAGTGGGACTTGGGCCAGGATTATCTGCCTCTGAAGCCCAGGCTCCGCCGACAACCCAACAAACCAGAGAGATCGTGACAGTGTCAGCAGAGACATTCTCCAGGGTCCCCAGGCATGCTCCAGTGACCGTGGCCATTCCAGGGTCCAGACTTGCAGAGTTCTTGAGAACTTCGATGTTGTCTCAAAAGACAGGCTCCTAGGACCCCTCCAAGCCGAGGGACCTCCAGGGCCCAGGGTGGCCGAGCCCAGAGCTGCAGGTCCCTGAGCCCAGAGCCGCCGGCCCCGTGAGGGAGCTCCCCCCCAGGGCTCCTCTGCCTGGCGCGTTCTGGAAGGTCACCACTTAACAGGCCACGAGAGACGCTCCATCCTTTCCATCCGTCCTTCTGCCACAGACTCTCCCCAGCGAGTGCCAAAGTCCCTTTTCACAGTGCCACCCCTCCTCCCGCGGGTGCTCCCTCAGACAATTCAGATCCCCTCTCAGATCACGAGGAGCCCCCGGTGCCAAGCCGAGGCACACCGTGTGGCTGGACGAGCCGCGGGACAGACCATCCTTCAGACGGTTCCCGTATTTTGGGCCCAGAGTGAGCTCATTTCTCAGCACGTTCCTGCGGAGGGGGAGGTCGGTGGTCTGCTCTGCCCTTTTGAGATCTCGCTGTGTGAACCCCGACTCCCCGTGAGGGAGCGGAGGCAGCAAGCCCTGGCCTTGTCTGGGGCAGTCCTACTGGTCCCAGTGATGGCATGTGGCCGGGATCTGTCCCCTCAGAAGAACGCAGCCCTGAACAGGAGTGAAGGGGCTCATTTCCCGAGCGGGAGGCAGGGCTTCGGTGGCTCGGGGGGGATCACGCGGCTCTTCCCTGACTCTACCCCACGCCAGCTTCACCCAGGGGTGGTCTCCAGCCTCTCTTCTCCTTCCAAAGCAGCCGTGATGTCACCGATGTCACGCTCTGCCCACGGGGATGTGCTGGGGCCCGAGAAGCCAGCGGGCTCAGGCAGCAGCCTGCAGGAGGCAGATTCCAGATCCGCCACTGTTCCCTTCCTACTGTCACCTCTCCAGTCACTCCCTGTGGGATAAGTTGAGTTTGGGTCAAGACACCGCAGGACTGAGGTCGCCCAAGAACACGTCTTTCCCTTCACTTCTATCCCCAAATGGCCTCGACGTTTCCTGCATAGACCCAAGAAGAACGGGGATTGGTGGCCCAGGTGGAAGACGAGGCTGCCCTCCCTCTCCAGAGCCCTGCTGACCACGCCACAGAAGCCAGGCCCCCCAGCACCACCACGGAGGAGCCTCATCTCTTTCACAGGGACGATGGCTCCTCCTCTCTCCTCCGTGGGACCCCCAGTGTGCAGCAGTCTCCTTCCCAGGTCCCATCCCTGCGCGAGAGCAAAGCTGCCGCTGACAGAAGAAGTTCCCCCTCACAGCACACCGATGCCCGGGGCCCGTCCACGCGCCACGGGGGGACGCCCTGCACTACTCTGAGAGCAGGCTGCCCTCAGACCTGCAGCGGGGTCCACCTCAGGGCTCCGCACCTCAGGCTTGGTGACGGCTTCACCCAATCCTGTCTTCTGTTTCAGTCCCATCCACGAATTTTATTTTGCCTTCTTTATTGTAATTTGTTCTAGAGGACCGCAGAGTGCATTTCAGGTCGTTTTACACCTGTAGAGCACGGTTTTTCATGTCTCTGGTTGTATTCAGAGTAGAGTCACCCCATTCCTGTCCTCATGCATGTACTTAGGGTAATGATGACCATCTCATTCCACCATCCTCATGTCCCCTCCCCTCCCCTCCTTCCCCTCTGCCCTATCTAGAGTTCATCTAACCCTCCCCTACTCCCTCTCCCAAACCCACTATGAATCAGCCTCCTTACATCAGAGAAAACATTTGGCATTTGGTTTTTTGGGGATTGGCTAACTTCACTTAGCACTATCTTCTCCAGCTCCATCTAATTACCTGCAAATGCCATCATTTTAATCTCTTTTATTGCTGAGTAATATTCCACTGTGTGTATGTACCACAGTTTCTTTATCCATTCATCCACTGAAGGGCATCTAGGTTGGCTCCATAGTCTAGCTATTGTGAGTTGTGCTGCTATGAACATTGATATGGCTGTGTCCCTGTAGTGTGCTGTTTTTAAGTCCTTTGGGACATAAAGGAGAGGGATAGCTGGTTCCTTGGGGACTTAAAGGAGAGGGATAGCTGGGTCAAATGCTGGTTCCATGCCCAGTTTTCCGGGGAACCTCCATCCCGCGTCCCCTGTTTCCTCTTTACAGGCTCACCTGACTGTAGCCACCAACTTCATACACAGACGGCTGGAATTCTACATGGGCTTCAAATGCTGCCTCGAACCCAGAACATGTGGTCCTTGGTACTTCCCTGTGCACCCAGTCGAGAGAAGAGGCAACGCTTGTGTGGTCTTGATGCCACCGTTAAGGAACCGATCCTGACAGAGCAGGAGGGACGCATCCTGAATGCAGGAACTTCTGATCCGACTCCGGGTTCATTCCCTGGATGAGAGTTTCCGGGTCTTGGTCCATCCATGGCGACTCCACTGCTCTGGGCCCAGGTGAGGCAGTGTACCCCCGGGGCGGGGAGTGGCAGAGGGAAGCAGCGAGGGCTACCACTCACTGTTGCAGCTGTCCCTTGAGAAATAATGTCACCTTTTATGCTCACTCCCACCCTTTCCCCAAGTCCACCCTGCTTGCCGCACTAAGAACCCAACAGTAGTATCACAAAGAGAAGCTGGTTGTTGTGTGGTCCACTTGCCCGTGACCACCACGCTGGCCTCGAGTTATGTGCCCAGCCCAGGCCTGACCCGGGCACTGCCCAGACTCTCCGTAGCATCCGTGGGTCTGGAAATTGAAACGCAGTCTCCGTTACACAGTAGCACCCAGGAAGGAGCAGCGGCTGGCACTACTGCCCTGCCCAGGCAGGCACCGTGGTCACCTCCGTCCTCCAGATAGGAAAGCCAAGGCCAGGTAAGCCACGGGCTTCGCTGACAGCAGTTAGGCAGACGGCCTGGTGAGAACTGCTCTTGCCTCTCTGCATCGCCCCTTCTCTGCTCAAAGACACCTGTGGATCCCCTCGGCCACTGCCCCTTTATCAGGACACAGTGTGGACACCTCGCTGGAGGCCACGGCAGCTGGCCTGGACAGTGGTCTGGATTCCCCTCTCTTGGTCTGCCCATCCAGGCACAAGAGGACACCACCTTCAGTGCTTGCAAAGTGAGAACGCCCGGGTCTTCAGTGCGAGTTCTGCACGCCGTATGTTACTGCTAGTTCATCTAATCTGCAACTGTATTTTTCTTTCTGTAACCATCAGATGAGGAGAGAGATTTGTACACCAAGCCGAGGATGATACAGTAATCGCTTGTCTCACGGGGCCAACAGGCGACTCTGCACACTCTGCGTCAACCGTTTCCTTAGGATTGTGCTAAACCATTGAGCCCCACATACAATTTCAAAACCGCTTTTGAGGCGGACTGCCAAGCCTGCATCAGCAAGACCCACGTTAGCAGAATTAACAGGGACTCTGACTCCACGTGGCCGTGGCAATCGCACGGAATCGGATCTACAAAGCCCTTCCAACAGGTCGCCCGGCTGCAGTTTCGGTTCTTGTTTGCCACGGCATTCGTGCAAACGATTTCTCATGGCCAAAAACAAATGATGGTGTTGAAGAATGATTTGCCACCTTTTGCAGCAGAGTTTGACAGAACTATTCCTGGCCAAGTGGCCCATGAATTATTCATGAACTACCGTGCTCCCTTCTGGCAGCAGTGCTGTCCTTAAGGGTCCGTCAGGCTGCCTGCTAGATCCTGCCCTCTCTTTCCCTCCCTTGAGCAAGGATCGCTGGCCCATTTCAAACTGTAACGAGTGGGAACTCGGAGAGAATGACATTTTATTTCAAAAATCTCCAATGGCTCAATAGACAGCAAAGAAAATTGCCCTCTCCCCAGTCACGTTTACGTCCCCAGGGACGCACGATTTGGAGGCAAGAAGGCGACAACAAGAATACATTTGCTCAGGGTGAGACCAAGATGTTGTATTATCCAGGAGAATGATACAGCGTGTCTTTATATGAGGTTCAAGATAAATCCAACGTAGGGATGAAGGGCCAAGTCCGCAGATGGTATGAGCACACTTTCACGCTACCTTTCCAAGTTTATTGGGATCAGCGACCTCCGTCAGAGCCAGGCCAACCCCCAAACCCACCAAAGGGCATCTGCTATAGTCCTTCCTGCTCACCCCCCAAGTGCATGGTGCATGCCCAGTGCCTGCAGCACCACCCCAGCCCCCTGCCCCTGAACCTAACTCCGCCCCTCACTGCTCAACCCACCATCATCACAGACAGCAGGTGGGGGGCAGGGTCCACATCCTACCTCCAACCCATTCTCCAGCTGTTTCAGGGGCTGTGGGGACAGCAGCAGGACTAGAGACCCTCCTGCCCTCAGTTAGCTCAGAGACCACCAGATACATGTATTCAAACACCATGATTCTGGTACCTTGGAACGGACCCCTGGACAGGCCGGCTGGGCCTTGGAAATTTGATTTTAAAAGGAAGAGCCACTGTGCCCCGGAAGAAACGGACGGCCCTGGCTGCTCCCCAGAGCCTGCCAGCCTGCAGGACTGAGCCCCCAACACCTCCTGCACCAGCGCAGCAGAGCCTGACCCAGGGTGGCCATGCGGAGCACCTGGGGGTCCCTGAACGCATCCGGAAAGGTCTTCGTTTTCCCTGGCTCCTGACTGAAGGTGGACGTGTCCTTCCACTAGGCCTGCAGGTAGCAGACGAGAGCCCGGGAGGGTCTCCGATGGAGTCCTGCAGAGGTTGAAGAGAGCGTGTAAACCACTCACTTTCCTCCTGTGTTTGGGATCACAGTGCTGTCACCAGCAGGTTCTGTCACTTAATGGCCTCACAATAAGCATGCATTCTTACACGGTGGCTCTCAACGTCTTGCTCCTGGCATTTCATACGCGGTCTCCTTTGCCGTCTGTGTGCACGCGTCACATATATATGGTATGTGAGCAGTTGTGAGCTCACAGCTGGACGTCCAGCGAGGGGCGCAGGAGCACAGACTCGCATCCTTACCATCCCTGAGCTTCCTGCTGCTCCTGTGCCCCGATTCCTGCCATCCTGCCGCAGGTCAGCTGCACAGGGCTCTGCGGCCTCTGCCCTCAGGCTTCCCCACACCGCAAGGGGTCAGCGCTCCGGCCTTCATCTCAGCCAGCCCCACCCGCTGGGCTGGCCTCCCTGTCTCCTCGGATCCATCCGCCACATCTCCGCTCACTAATTGCTCCGCGTGGGACCCACTCTGACCTCCAGCTCCTCCTTTGGGGGTGCTCTTCCTCTGGCAGGAAACCTCGCCCCGGGTTATCCTCGCGATGCCCGGCTCTGCTCAAACGTCCCTCCAGCTCACACCCGCTGCATTTTCTGCCGCTCCCCTAAGTCCTTTGATCCTGGAACACCCTTTGCTCTCTCCAGAAATCCCGAGGTACTTAGGGGTGTTACCTGGAGCCTCGGAGGGGGAGGGAAGGCCTCGCCATCCAGCAGGACGCTCCTGCCCTCCACGGGCCAGTGTGTTTCCCAGCTCATGGGCATCGCGTGTGGCCTGGTCACCTGCTTGGGCTCACAGCAGGCAGAGGGAAGTGACAGTTGGCAGACTCCACGCTTACACCGGAGGTTGAACAAAATGCACATTGCATCGAGCCTATGTGGGATATACGGGCTCCGTCAGGATTTCCAACCTGTCTTAGCGCACCGAGTCACTTTCCCTGAAATAGTCACAGAGTGTTTCACACCTGCAGCCACCTGCCTTAGTCAAGGCATGAATCAATACTCGACCCTCTGTGGACCGGTTTTCTGGGTTGCTGTATCAAATTACCACAGATTTGATCATTTAGAAAACTGTTAAGTCCCTTGTCCTGGATGTGGGACACCTAATAAAAACTTAAATGGAGCAATGCCTACGCCTCTTCAGATAACTTCTGAAATAAATATGTGCTTTTAGGGTTTCATTCTTTTACTAAAACAGGGAGAAGATCAGAGCATTTGGAAAAATCAGTGTCTCATATTTACCTACATGGAAGTAAAGTATCTACGAGCTCTAGATGTTGATTTCCAATCTATTTTAACGTGCCTGTCAATTTCATTTACACAGTCATAGAATCGACAACTTGGGCCGTAGAGGATTTTCAAAGTTAGAAGTCCTTTGGTTGCTCTCGAGGCCCCATTTGGATTCCAGATGACGCTCTCGTGTTCTGAGCTCAGTCACGTCCGCAGCAACCCGTGCTGGTCACCTTGGGCGGCTATGACAAAACACGGTGTCCTGGGAGGCCATTTCTTCCTGTGGTTCTGCAGGCTGGGAAGTCCACCATCACAGCTCCCCAGCTGCTGCCTTCTGAGGCCCCCTCCAGGTCACAGAGGGCTGCCTTCTGGCTGCGTGCTGCAGGGGGGGTCTCCTCCTGTCAGGGCATCACATGGTGTTGGTGGGGAAACTGACCCGGGTGTCCTAAAACAGGTTGGACAGCACAACTGAGCACGTGTATATCCCGCCTGGTGCACGGCGGCTCCTCCCTCAGTGACCCTGACTGCCTCCGAAGGCTGCCTTCCAAATACCATGCTACTGAGGGCTGGGGCTTCCACACGTGAATGTGGGGGAGTGTCCAGCCTTACAGGTCCTTTCCCCAAGCCAGCTCCCAGGCTGCGGGGTGAGGGAAGGACCCATCACCTGGGCCACCCTTCACCTCACTACCTCCCACGCCTCTGACTTCCGCAGTGGCAACATGCCCCCGGTCATCTGTCCCCACCTGTGCCCTTGAACCCACCCCAGAGTCCGGAGCAGAGTGCTGGATCCCGCTGACCTGCTGGATTCCAAGGGGACACCGCTGATGATCACTGTGTGTGGCTGCATCTCCTGAGGGCTCCCATGGAGCACAGCCCGCGGGTCCCCCAGGCACCAAGTGCAGGACAGGGCACTCACGGTCACGGCTCTCCTGCTCAGGGACGTGTGCCACCGACGCAGCGGAGGAGCAGCGACTGACGGGAACCCTGTCAGGGAGGCTGGTTTGGGATTCGCGTACTAGCATCAGCCCGAGAACAGAGATTCTGCCCCAGCACTCACACACCCTGGTGGGACTCTGTTTGGAGACCCTCGGGAGCGTGCCTTTATTTGCTCACTCCTCAATAAAGCAACCCACAGTTCCAAAGGGTGGCAAGACGCCTTGGGATAATCTGCGTTTTTCTTTATAGCAAATTTGACTTTTAGGAATCAGATGAAACACATCTTGCTACGATGGAACAGTTTTAGCTGAGCCCGACCAGCCCTGGCTCGGCCTTGGAGAGGAGTAGTTAGATAAGGGAAGGTGATGGATGAGCCTGAGACGAGTGGCTTTGTCACCAAGCACACAGCAGGCAGGGCAGGGGTGGCACAGGCTCTCGGCAGTGGAAAGAGTTACAGCCCCACTCGTTCCCGCTGGTGGTCCTGGCCCACGGGACGTGCACTCACTTCCCCTGCGACCAGCTGCTGCGGGTCTGTGAGCTTAGGCAGGAGACTGTGATTCCTCCAACGCTGTGCCCCAGCACCTGAGCAGTGTAAGTCCGTGGAGCTCGATTCGTGGGCGCCTGGGAGCCAGAGCTGGTCTCTGAGATGCAAGACAATCCGGTCACTCCTCTGCCCAAAATCCTTCCAGTGGCTCTCGTCTTACCCAGGGAGCAGCTCAGTGCTTGGGATGCCTTTAGAAGTTGCACAGGGTCCGCCCTGAGCTCCCGGGCCACCCATCCACACCTGCTGTGCCCTCACTCCTCAAGCCCTGAGGTCCCTCTGCTGTTTTCCACTCACCAACCACGGTCCTGCCCTTGGACCCTCACACCCCACCCTTTCACCTGGGTGCTACTTTCCCTCCAGCTCTTGACTCACCGTCTCCCCCTCTGTTAGGCCCCATGGCACAGCCGGAGGCCGAGATGCCCACACGATGCCCACACGATGCCCGCGAGACCCCGTCCCCCTCCCCGACACTCCCTGCGTCCACTCAGGGCTTGGTTTGATCTTTCTTTCTCTTCCTCTCTTCCTGAGCTCTAGGCTGCTGTGGAGGGAGAGAGCCTCATGGCTTTTCTCTTTGCTGTACCTTAGAACAGATCCTGCCTCAGAGCAGCCCTGTGACCAGTACCTGCCGCTCGAGCAGGTGCCACACCCTGGACGACGTCACAGACCTCTTCGGTGCACGCTGCTGCCACGGCAGAGGACAGGGACCCTCCCTCGGTGTCCACTCGATGCCCACCTGGGGGGAATGCCCGTCATCAGACAGGTGGCAGGGGACAGCTCTTTCAGATACGTGCGATGACCTGAGCGTGTCTTCTGGAGGTGCTGGGCCCACGTGCAGGGCAGGGGTGGCGCGTGTGCTAGCTCAGGGTCACAGACCGGCCTTCAGATCTGTCCTGGGCACTAGGACACGGGCAGGGGACGTGGTGACTTCCGAAGTCAGTGTTCATGATTAAGATGAAAGGGTTGGCGTGCTCCTGCTTCCTCTGCCGGCTGCCTGTCTCCCGGGAAGAAGAGAAATAGGCTTCTCAGATTAGGCTCCTCAGACTCCGACGAGCGGCCTCGGGAGGGAATTGGACACGTGGCTGTTTTCTGATGGAGAGAAGTAGGGAGATGCCCTAGAGTTCTGGGCTCTGGAACAGAGGGTGGCTGCAAATTTGCCAGGAAACCAGCCCGTAGAGCAAATCCCTGAGAAACACGGCTGCCCCTCGGGCTGCCCCTGGGGCGGAGAGCGTGGGGCCTAGTGATGGCTGAGAGAGGTCAAAATCAGTCCTTCTCCACCCACAAACCCGCTCCCTAGGGGAAGGAGCCCCAGGGCACGTCCACCCTGGGGGGGTGCTGTTGATGGGGTCAGGTGCAGGAGAAGGGCGCTGACGGGCTGTTCCTGCTCTGCACATACCCCGACGTCCCTCGGAGGGCTTCCTGCACATTGGGATCAAAGAACACTGAGGTCTGGTGAATCCAGAGAGGGCAGGAGAGGAACCTCGAAGACCCAGTGACTCCCTGGTCCCAAGTGGGAGTGGAGAGTGAGTGGGGTGTTGTCTACCAAGGAGCAACCCCACCCCATCGTGTCCTGGAGTACAGACAGGGCTGCCCTGGAACCCAGGGGAGCGAGGGGTTGTGCCATTTACTGTCAGGCATGTAATTAGTGAATGACGCACAGGGTCAAGACAACTCCCCTCACGACCTCGTTAAGCAGATCACACCATCCCAATTTACTGGTAAACATAACAGGGCTTATTAGCATAACTGAACTAGTATATGCATATGTGTACATATAGGGGTGTCTATCGTGTATATGACGTGTCTATACTTTGGTACTGGGGAATTGAACCCAGGGATGCTTTACCACTGAGCTACATCCCCTGCCAGCCCTTTTTATTTTTTATTTTGAGACAGTCTTGCTAAGCTGCTTAGGGCCTTCCGAAGTTGCTGAGGCCGGCCTTGAACTTGGGATCCTCCTGCCTCAGCCTCCTGAGTTGCTGGGGTCGTAGGAGTGCACCACTGTGTCTGGTTAAACTACCATATATTTTTAGCTCAGTGGGGAAAGGTCTCAGAAAAGCCAGGAAGCATGATAAAGTCCGAGTTGGTAGCAGCAGAGTCGTGCTGTGGACCTGGCTCTTTCCCTTCCCACCGGGTCCACTGCACCTCACCCAGGACGTCCCCCGCGGCACGTGAGAATCAAGTTGACAGCGCCTCAAAGAAATACACGATCTCATAGAAAATAGCCCACGGTTCCGCTCAGTCACCAACCATGGCCTTGCCGGGAAGTGCAGGGCTTGACAAGCTTCTGAGTGAATCCACAGCTCACCCTCGTCTTCGACTGTGCACCTATTTTATTTGATTCTCCATCCAAATAATACTCCACCGGCTATTTCCTAGCTCCACGCCTTTGTTTGGGCCCCGCTGTTCCTACACGAGATGCCTCGACGCCCACAGACCACCTCGTGGTCCCCCCAACCTAGAGGAAGTGCTTCTTTCTTTACAGTGGTGCCGTCTCTACTCGGGAACTGTCTTTGCCGCCCTGTGGGAAGGTTTGCTTCTGGTTCACGTCCGAGTGCCATGCTTCACATGGGAAGCACACTGTGAAGGCAGGCCACACGGCTGCCTTCCGTGGGAACGTCACCTCCTTTCAAAGAAGGGCGTCTCCCAGGGCCCCACGTCAGCTCCCCGGGGGGCAGCCCGTTTCCAGGGACCTGGGCAGGTGTGCACCCCTGGCCTCGGCTCACAAGTGTGCCCTTCCAACAACTTCCTCGCTTGTCGCTAAGTAGGCACCATGAAAGGTAGATAATGATGTTAAAAGCTGGGTTTCTTTTCTTTTAACCTATTTCACAATCTCACGTTCTTCGAGCCGTCTCTGGCTCATGTCAGTACACCTCAAGGAGCGCAGAGAAAAGTGCTTCTCCTCGGGAACCGGAGGCAGCTGGAAAGGACGGACACAGAGTCCGGAGACCTGGGCGAAGGTCCCAGACACGCGACTCCTGGCGAGCCAGTCACACAGCCTGGATTTCCTCACCCGCAAACCAAAGGAACCGTGGTTTCTCTGCCTGCTTTGAGGGTCATTGGACGATCATATAAGAACGTATACCCCTGACCACTGCATAAGTAGTGGTCAAAAGAATTTCATAAGTAACAAAGACCCACAGCTTTTCTAAGGCAATCTTAATCCCATAAGCCCATCCAACACCGAGTGACCCCGAGTCTATCGCCAATCACCTTCCTTTGTGGTTAAGTCACTGCCTTGTTTGTGAAGTTGCTCACGCACCAGCAGTACCAGGAGATGGAAATTTTCAAAAGTTCTTTTGGTCTTTTTAAGGATTTAAATCTCTCACAGGTGAGCGGAGAGGAAAAACAGCCCCATGATCAGTGTGGTTATTGCTCCTCGGGGTTCCAAGTCAGCATTTAAGACTCCGTCTTGAAAATGTTAGCAGAAGTCAGAATCGTGCTAAGGAGGATAATGGGAATTTATGGGTCTACGCGGAAGAACCCTCGGAAGAAGCCTCGGTGTGGGTGCGGGCAGGAGATGCTGGGCAGGAAAAGGATCCTGGGAAGGCAAACGTTTAAAACGCCCCGTTTTCCCCTGCTTGGGGGACAGAGGGGCTGTTCTGAGGACCCTGAGGGGTTCCCGAGGCCTGGACCCAACGGAGGGCCCCTCCCCCTCGTGCACCCCAGTCCTGCATGTGCACACGCAGGCCCTCTGCGAGGCCAGAGGGGACTTACTTCCCCTTCAAGCCACCTGCGTGGCTGACCGCTGCCCACCTGGCGGCTTCTCTGGGGAAAGGGCAGCCTGACGTCACCGGCCAGGTTCTAGGATTCTTCAGGGCAAGTGTCCCTGAGATTGGTCATCACTGTCAATCAAGGTGAGACAGGGACAGAGGGAGGTAGTCAGTGTAGATGACAGATGATTGGTCAGGAGGATGGGGCTAATTCAGAGAAAAGGAAATAAAATGCTAACACCTCCGGGCACCCCCCAGCTGATTACCAAGGTCACCTCCAGCTCTATGGAGGTCACCTGATTACCAAGGTCACCTCCAGGTCTATGGAGGTCACCTGATTACCAAGGTCACCTCCAGCTCTCCTCCTCCCCAAACAAGGAGCTGCCAATGAGCACCCCCTGGGCGTGTCCTGACCTGCCCTTTGGTCAGGTAGGCCAGACAGGAAGGGCCACAGGAAGAAAGGAATCCTGAAATCCATAAAGGGACAAGACACCCCCCACCACGGTCACCAGCTCTAGGTCCCCTTGTCCTCTCCGGAGAGGTCTGCTCTGTTCTAGCCCTTAAATCCGACTTGCTTCCTACCCTTGCCTTGATATTTCTCGGGTATTCAATCCTCAAACCGGGGAAACGAGGACCCCACCCTGGTTTCCAAGCCTGGTGTCAGAGGGACGGCACAGATGGTCCTCGGGCATCGATTTCCACCTGCTGATGCCAAGGCCAGGAGACTCTGAGTGGACGAAGGAGTCCTGCACCTGCAGTCCTTCCCAATATCCCTCCCAGGTGCCCACAGCCTTCAACAGGAGGGCGGGGCTGCCGAGGATTTCCTTCTTTTTCTTTCCCTACCCGTCAGCGGACTGGTTTCCTCCTTCCTTCACACCTTGACCTCTGAGATTGTCACAGCCACCGTAGACAAGCCTCTGAGTCCTTTCCTCCTTACCTGGGGATTCATGTTTCTGAAGCTTTATCTGGAGGAGCCCAGGAGTTTGTTCTCACACCTCCGAGATACTGATGGCCACACGCTCTCAGCTCTCTGCCTGCCCCATGCTGTCAGGGAGACGTGGGCGTCTGTCACCTTCACTCCAGGTCCTGGTAGCAGTTGGAGAGTTCTTCTTTTGGGACTACCAACCCTCACGGAGGCCTTCCTCTGCACATCAACTGGGAGCAGACTCGGCTTGGGTCTCAGGGCGTGGTGTGGGGTACGCTCCGTGTGTGTGTGTGTGTGTGTGTGTGTGTGTGTGTGTGACGTCCTCACATCCTGCCACCCTAACCTCCCTCCTGGGTGCTGACCAGTGTGGGGGGGCACCTGAGCTGCCCTAGACAGCTGGCTGTCCTCCTCCTTGGCTCCACTGGCCTGCTGACCTTCTTCCACGGTAGGTGCACACAGCGCCCGGGGGATCCAGCTGCAGCAGAGGTCTGGAGGGCAGAGACCGCCTTACTGACCAGCTCTCAGGGGAGGTGGGTGTGCTCTGGGACCACGTTTGGGACAGTCCTAAGGTACCACGCCTCAGCCCAGCGGTGAGCCCAGTCCCCTGTAGGGTAGAGACACTGCCCGTCTCCCTTTGGCTGCTCTCCCGGCAGGTGCAGCCCCCTGGAGCCCCCTGGGTGGAGGGGTCACTGGAAGGCAGGTAGCAGACACTACACCAACGTCCAGCACGGTACCACGATCCCCGCACAGCCCTGTGGAGCTTTCCAGACTTAGGGCTGCCCTAGTGAAGGGCTTACCCTCCAGAGGACAGCAGCCTGCAGGCAGAAAGGTGCACTGTCACTGTTTTACCGTTTCTCCCTCGATCAATCTTTAAGTGTCTCAGGCGACCCCGTCTCCATGGACACTATCGTCAGCTAGGTCGCTGTTGTTTTTGGAGGCTCCTGTGCAGGGGCTTTGCAAACTAATGACACCTGAATTAAAGTAACACTCGCCAACGCAAATGGGGACTAAACAGAGTGCAGGGTAGATTAGCCTGTTAACGAGGCAGGCAAAGGGACGGGAATCGTCCTCGTGGGCGGAGGAGCGTCACGGCCTCTGTCAAAGGTCTCTTCCTGGGTGTTGATGATAACCCGGAGTCTTTATGGGGCGGCTCTTTCATACACACTACGGAACCACTGCTGTATTGGGGACCACAGTGGAACTATGGGAATAACAAAGATAAATAAGACGCGTACCTTCCATCCAGAGATCCCGTGCGGGACAGAGGTACCTCTAATAACCAGGCTTTCAAGGAGTCCCTGGGGACGCTCCGTGTGCGCCCCGATAGTTACTCACTGAGCCAGGCAAAGGAGTGGAGATAACAAGTCTCTCCCCCCAAGGCACGCATTGGGCCATTATGCAAATAAATAATGCAACCACAGATCAAGGTCCGTGTGATGAAAGGCCCACGGGCTACAGGAAGCGGACCAAGTGTCCAGGAGGGGACTGGGGAGGGCTTCCCTGGGAGGGGAAGGTGCCCTGACACTGGAGCCTGGACTGCGGTTTGCTCAGCGGAGAAGAGAAGGCAGCCCAGTGAGAAAGACGAGCCCGTGCCGAAGCCCTGAGCCGCAGACGCTCGGAGCCTTCTAGAACTCAAGGCCAGGGAGCCCAGCTGGGAGAGGGAGGGGGCAGTGAGGAGGCTGGGCGAGCAGGAGACGAGGGTCGGTTGGAGCCTGTAGGAGCCTTTGTGGAGTCTGCAGTTTCTTCCGAATACAGGGAGGAGCCCTGGCCCAATCTGCACCCCGAGAGCCGGCGGTGAGAGCAACCTCCAGGGCAGAGCCGGAGGAGGCCTGGGACAGGGCTGGAGCAAGACAGCCATGTCCCTCAAGGGCTTCCAAGACCGGTGGACGCCCCAGAGTCGCCCTGGAGCCAAGGGTGCCCAGGTGGTCCGCTGATTCCCTGACACCCACCAAGTCCCCTGCATCTGGACTCTGGTGACTCAATACTGAGTCAAATCGAAGCCCCCCCTTCCCCCTTTCTGCCTACCTCCCTCCCTCTCAGAGAACGCCAGGTTCCGGGTCCCGGCATCCATCAAGGGCAAGTGCATCTTGTTTTTTGCTGTTTTTAAAGACAGGTTCCCCTGAGTGGATGGGGTTTGCCAGTCATTAAACCCACCTGGGGGACGTCATGAGACCATGCCCCCTACATTTGCCACGACTACTAATAACCAGCACTTGCTTTGCTTTCTCCCACGTCCTAAGATCAGGCGTCCTGAGAGGGTGAGCCGGAGAGGGACGTTCTAACAGGCCATCAGAGGAGACAGTGGGCTCAGAGGTGGAGACCCACAGAAAATACTCATCTTCATGAGTTTTCCTTCAGGGCAAGAGCGGTTTGCTGGGTGTTGGGGGATTTGAGTTCTCATCCTCGTGTCACTACGCGTGAACGGTAGCCTTGGGGAGAATGCTGATTTTTCTCAGTATAAAGTAAAAGCGTTGAGTTATGTCGCCCCTAAAGCCCAACTCGACTGTAGGTCTACTTTGTGGAAATGAAGGAGGGATTTGGAACGAGAGGAACAGGTACTTCTGATCACGTTGTGACTCAGGCAAGTCGCTCTGCGTCCCGGAAATAGGCTCCTCGTCTGAGAACAAGGGATAGATGATACCGTCTAGAATTGCAAACCAACACGGAAACACAATCCCGGGATCCGTAGGAAGTAAAAAGCTGTTTTGTAACCGATGGGTATTCTTCCCTATCAGAGAAGTTTGGAAATGATGTAGCTTTGTCTCTATACTAGTTTGCACAAGTTTTGTCATGAATTACATCCCTTTAAAAGAATAACCAGCTTTCCCAGAACATGGCTCTTTATCCGGCTTTCTTTGTGAAAAGGAGGGTACGTCTCCAAATTCCTTGGGATGCATTAGAACACAAAAGTGAGGCCGGGAGGGAATGAGTGTGCACGCCATCTAGCGAGCTGATGGACTTCCCACCAGAAAGGCAGCAAGGTGGAGGAGTGGACACGGCCACCTCTGCAGAGCAGGCCACGAAGCCCATGTCCAGCCAGGGACGGCCTCTTCACCTGCCCAGTGGGTGGGGGTGCTCGGCTCAGGGCCCCGGGGGGCTCCACCCATCATCTTTAACTCTTCCAGTTCCCAGGCAACGCCTTGGCACAGGGACTTGCAGGCTCAGGTGAGTGACACCCGGCCTACAGCGGCTGCAGAGCTCTCACGCGGGGTGCGGTGCCCTTGAGATGCTCTTTCATCCCCCTGCCCATGTTACTTGGTCCAGGATGGACGCGGCCCTGCCCGGCACCTGCCCTCCACTCTAGTCTCTCCGGGCTTCCCGGTGGCTGGGCGGGGCTCGGAGGCTCAGCGCACTCCCTGGGTTTCCCATGAGTGATTTCTCACACCGAGGGTTCCTCTGTGCTGCGGCAGGGTTGACTGTCCTCAGAAGCCTAAAAAACTCCCTGAGGGGTGTGGCATAAAGAAAGAACACTGCCC
>NW_026000168.1:1068934-1119038 GCF_001458135.2 Marmota marmota marmota | reverse complement strand
CCCTGCTGGTGGCCCCGAGAAGACGAGAAGGCGGGAAGGCGGGAAGGCAGAGGTGGTGGCAAGCCAGAGGGCGTGGCAGCGCGGGCCTCTTCCTGAGGAGTGAGAGCAGCTCAGGGCAGCAACCCAGCAACAGGAGCCAGCCAGCGGCCATCCGGGCCTGTCCGTGCCAGGTTCCAGGGCCCCCCGCGCCTGGACTCATTTCCCAAGTTTTACCAAAGCCGCGTGGGATTTTCACAATGAGGAGATGGAGGCAGAGAGGTTTGGTGACTTGCCCAGAGTTCCTTAAGTGGACTGATGCAGAGACCGGGCTCCAGCCCAGGCCCAGGTCGGCCCATCGCGTGTCCGTCTCTCCATGGTTCGGAGTCAGCAAGGCTCTCCGGGACGACTACTTGTTCTTCTTCTCATTCTCTTAGAATTATTTTTAGTTGTCAGTGGACCTTTACTTTATTTATATGCAGTGCTGAGAATCAGAGCCGGTTCCTCACACATGCCAGGCAGGTGCTCTACCCCTGAGCCCCAGCCCTCTCCGGGGCTTTCTACGGGGGCCTACTTCCATTTCCCACCGTTCCCAGGACGACACGAGGGAGGGAGGGAGTTGGCCCAGCTCCCAGTGACCTCCTGCTGAGAGGGTGAGGAGATGAGCTGGTAACAGGAGAAGAGGGGCACTGTGTGCGGTGACAGCACGCTGGCCCTGTCGGGTCTGGTACGCGGAGAGCAGGTGCACAGCCCCCAGAGAGGACACCCACGGCAGGTGGGCGTGTGAGCAGAGTAAGTCACATCTGGCTGGGTGCAGGAGGCTTCCTGGTGAGGGGGCTTTGGTCTGTGCCTTGAAAGGGAGGGTTAGAAGGAGAGATGGCTAAGCCATTGGACATGTGATAGGGACCCCAGTGACTGCACCCCACACAATAAAGTGATCTCAGGGCAAGCAGACCTCTTCCTGGCCGTGGGCCCACGAGGTGCTGGAGAGGACATCGGGGCTGTCTAGGACAGAGGACCTGGAACCCGACTCTGCTCTGGTTCTAGTTCAATTCCATTTAGCAAACAGGAGTGGGAAGGATGAAGAAAAAGCTCGAGAACAGAGGTTTAGACCAAAGTAAGGCATCAGGAGGAGCAGGCCTTTGACTCTTCTGTCCGGCAGCTCCTGGAGCCTGCTGGGCAGGGCCTGCGGGCACTGACCACTGCTTCCCGGGCCTCCTGCTGTGGAGGAATGGGAGGACTGCAGGGATCTGTGAGCTTCCTCTGAGATCCCGCGTTACGTCCTTATCTAACAGTGTGCCCTCGAAACAGCCCAGGGTCTCTGCCTCTTTCCTGCATGCAGTGCCACGCACAGGTATGGACAGGACAGACCACACTCAGTCACCGTTGGTGTCTGTGGGGACTGGTTCCAGGACCTCACCGACAGACACCCAACCCTGCAGAAGCACCAGCCCTTATATGAGAGGGTGCAGTGTCTGCAGTAACCTAATCCTCCTCCTGCCTACTTTGAAGGTCACTCACAGGCCCTGATACAATGTCAGCACTAGGTAAACAGCACTACTGCCCCGGGGATGACAAGGAAAACATCTGTAAATGTGCAGCACTTTTTTTTTTTTTTTTTGGTATGAAGGATTTAACCCAGGGGTACTTAACCACTGAGCCGCATCCCCAGCCCTTTTAATTTACATTTTATTTAGAGACAGGCCCTTGCTAAGTTGTTGAGGCTGGCTGGGTGTGTGTTGCTGGGGACCGAACCCAGGGCCTTGTGCGTGCGAGGCAAGCACTCTACCAACTGGGCTATGTCCCCAGCCTGCTGAGGCTGGTGTTGAACTCACGACCCTCCTGCCTCAGCCTTTGAGTTGCTGGGCTGATGTAACTTTTCAAATATCTTGCTGTGGTTGGTTGAATCTGTGGCTACAGAAGTCACAGATATTAGGGTTGACTGTGTGCACATGCAGATGACAGATAGGAGTTCATATATACACATAAATCCTGTTTATCACAAGATGTTTATCAAACTGATGAATCAACACCAGTAAGAAAATACATTCTAACTTCCCATGTGCTTGGAGCCAAAAGGAGTTTGGATGGCTCCAAAGCTAAATGGATGATTTCCAGTATAATTCAGAGGCTCACACTGAGTCAAACAAGCCTGCAGTTCCCTCAGAGCCCGGCCAGGAGCCCAACCGCACCACAAGCCCTCGGTCAGTGCACAAACCGCACCACCTGCCTGGCACTGCCTCTCCCTGCCTGAGGTCATCCTCAGGGGCCTGAGACGTCTGCTGTGCTGGGGCCCTGCACAGGCCGGCAGCACCAGGAATCCACCCTGCTGGGGGAGCCCTCCACTCCCACCTGAGGGGAGGGCGGGGCCTGCTCCAGGTGCGGGGGAGAGGCGGCCCACTACAGTGACTGGATTTGGGTCTGTCCTCCTGGTTGGCCGGAGGCCTGGTCCGCCCTGGCTCCCAAGGCTCCCCCCCGGGCAGGGAACCCACTCCTGCCCCTGGCACCTGCTGCTTCACACCCACTGTGTGGCGCTCACCCGCCTCCTTTCTTCCCCACCTGGAGCCACTCCTCAGCGAGGCCATCGACGCTGGAGCTGACTCTGGTCACCTTGAGGGAGGCTCTTCTGGTGTAACGGTCACGGTCCTTGCCTGTCCACGGGTGACCAGCCGCGAGATCCGGATCCCATCTCTTCCCTGGGCAAGAGCCCGGCCCCAGCAGAAGGCGTGGGTGGAGCACGGGGTGAGGTGATTCCCAAGACGTCAAGGGAACAGGTCCTAAGAGGCCCAGACAGCAGCCCACGCGTACAGGAGGCCCGCGGCCACCCGAGCCGCCAGCTCTCCCTCACACAGGTGTGTCCGCAAGTCCCCATTTGGTCCCCAGCTGTCACGCCTAAGCCATCTAGACCCTCTTCCTTCCGTGCGGGCTCCCTAGAGCAGAGGTCAGCGAACCC
Organism: Marmota marmota marmota; assembly: GCF_001458135.2. Classification (NCBI taxonomy): domain Eukaryota; kingdom Metazoa; phylum Chordata; class Mammalia; order Rodentia; family Sciuridae; genus Marmota; species Marmota marmota. Next base: position 1,116,109 of record NW_026000168.1, on the reverse strand, counting down.
TGGCCTGTGGGCCACGTCCAGCTACTGACCTTGTAACAAGGGTTTGTTGGCCCGGGGCGCCTCCTTTGCTCAGTGTGGCCCACGGCTGTGTCACAATGTCACACTGAAGCGCAGACTTTCTGGCTCAGGAAGCCTGGAGTGCTCACACTGGCCCTCTGCAGAATGACCTTAACCTGGAGCCAGACCTTCCCCCGGTGACCTCCAGAAGTCGTCTCCCAGCCCCAGGCGGCCCTTGAAGCCCGGCTCTCCTCCGCTCTCGGCTCCTCTGTCCCTTCGTGACCACTGCCATCTCCGGAGTGGCATCTAGCACCCACCTTGTCACGGTCCCTTAGGCAGAAGTGTGCCTCAGCCCACGCCCCCCAGCAGATGGCTCAGCGGCTCTGCCCCCTGTGGCAGGCTCAGGGAGGGGTGGACAGTGGCTGTTACACTGTGATGGATGCAGAGAAGCGCCCGACCCCACCAGGGAGCGTGAGCTAGGACAGGCAGAGCTGGTGGGTGCAGATGGAAGACAGCCCTGGGAACTAAGCTGACATCTGTACAAGTCTGACTTTCTGAGTCTGAACCCAGTGCTCTTCAGGATGTTTTCAGAGAATCCAGGGATGTTCATCTAAGTACCTTGGGGTTGAAACTCGGAGCCGTCTCTCGGTCCTCGATCCTCGTCTTCCTTCCGACTTGGTCCTGACTCTGTGTCTCCAAGGTGCCCTCGGGGAGCCAGGTCCCGACACTGTCCTTGTGGGAGTGTTGGCTGGTCTTGCCACCTGAGACCCTGCTGGTGGCCTCGGCCCTTCCAGGTTCCCCGTCCTCTGAGAGGGTCCAGCTCTCGCTCCCGGGGTCCCCAGCATGCAGGCTGCTCCCCCCCTCCTGTCCTGTCCTCCAGGCTTGTGTGGACTCGGACCCGACCTCCGTCCTCCTGGGTCTCCCAGGTCTATTGTGGCCTGGACTTTGGAGGACCAGGGGAAACCCAGGGTCACTCTTTCCCCTAACACCTGGCCGCTGACCAGAGTCTGACGGGGCAGAGCCACGCCCTCCCGCAGGTCCCCAGTGCACGCAGCAGTGAGCCCGTCCCCCAGCACCTGGAGCCCAGGCGAGCTGCAGTCACTTTCTCACTGCCGCCCAGAGCCTCTCCCGCGCCATCTGGAGGAAGCAGCTTGACCCAGCTCACGCCTCCATGTGGACACTGAGGACGCCCCCTCTCTTCTCAGCCGTGAACGGTCTCTTCTGTACCAGGCGATGACCTGCTGGGCTGCCAGAGGCCGAGGGCTGGGAGATAGGAAGCAGTGTTCCAGCCAGCGCGGCACCCCGCGTCCTGGGGGCTGCAGGTGTCCAGGAAGGCAGAGGGCCGTGCTCAGTGACAGTGGCACTGCCTGCTCATCGTTCGTTAAGTCCTTCATACAGATGACCAGTTCCAGGAGTGTCGGTCCACCCCTCATCCCAGCATCTCATGAGGCCGAGGCAGGAGGATTGTGAACTTGAGGCCAGCCTGAGCAATTCAGTGAGAAGGGCTGGGGGTGATAGAGCACCCCGGGTTCACTTCCCAGCCCTGTGAAAAATATGGTCTCCTGTACTTTTCATCATGTGCATTCTGGTGTTAAAGAAACTGTGGAGTTTACACACAATGAAATATTACTCAGCCCTAAAGAAAAATGAAACTATGGCATTTGCCAGTGAATAGATAGAACTGGGGACTATCATGCTAAGTGAAATAAGCCAATCCCCCAAAACTAAAGGCCACATGTTCTCTCTGATATGTGGATGCGGACTCACGACGGGGTGGGAACAGGAAAGACATGGGCTGAGTGCTCCCCCACACTCTGCATGAAGCCCCGGCCAGGGAAACCCCCCATCACGTACAACCATGGAGAGGGAAGTTGCTCTCCACGTGGAGATGATGCAAAACATAAAAAAGAAATGCCCGACTGTGGGGTGAGGGGGACTCTGAGCAGGTTAGGGTCACGGTCGGGACCTCCGTGTGGCAGAGATGGGGCTGCACCCCAGGGTCCCTGACCACCAGGGGCACTGCCTCCTCGCAGACTCTGGCAGCCCCTCGCTCTCCCCGGCTTGGCCCAGGGCCCCTGGGGCCTCTCGCAGGCTGCAGAGGCTGTCCCTGGGTGAGGGAGCGCCTTTACTGCCCCCTGCTGTGGAGCCTGCCTGCAGCTGCAGAGCCTCGGGGCAGCGGGGAGAGCCGTCCTGATGCCCGTCCTGATGCCCCTGGGCCTGGCATCTGAAGAAGAAATAGGGCCTGGTGGGAGACACCTCGCCTTGCGCAGCAGGGTCTGCTCCCTGAGAACCTGCCGCGTCCTACTCTGCCGTCCTCCTTCCCTGCCCATGTGCTGCACTGATCTTCCTGCTCTCTGATCGTCCTCGGGCCCACCAGGCGCGTCCAGCCTCAGGGCCTTTGTCTAGGCTACAGTAGGGGCCTTCCTGTGTCCTGACCCCTCCCTTTCAGACATTCTTCTGGCAGACCCTCACCTCCGCCGGGCAGGGTCTCAAGAATCACACTCCTCTGGGGTGGCACGTGGCCCTGCTCTGGAACGTCACCCACCACCGTCAGGCCATGTGTCCCCTCTGCCTTCCGCTGTTTTGCTTTTATTGATTCTGTTTGTCCTTTATTTCTCCCTTAAAATGTCAACCCCACCAGGGCAGGGATCCTGTCAACCCCACCAGGGCAGGGATCCTGTCAACCCCACCAGGGTGGGGATCCTGTCCACTCCACCAGGGCGGGGATCCCATCAGCTCCACCAGGGCAGGGATCCGCCAACCCCACCAGGGCGGAGATCGTGTCAGCTCCACCAGGGCAGGGATCCCATCAGCTCCACCAGGGCAGGGATCTGTCAACCCCACCAGGGCAGGGATCCGTCAACCCCACCAGGGCAGGGATCCCGTCAGCTCCACCAGGGCAGGGATTCTGTCAACTGCACCAGGGCAGGGATCCCGTCCACTCCACCAGGCGGGGATTCTGGCCTGTGGTCTTCAGCAGTGAGTCCTCAGTGTCTCCAGAGGACTTGACAAGTGCCAGTACGCGTCTCTAGGATGAGTGACAGATGGACAGAGACGAGGAAAGCTGGGCACACGGCTGAGGGGTAGGGCAGGGAGGGCACGTGGTGTGTGCTGTGTGGAGGAGACGCAGAGGAGCCAGGAGCCAGAGGCTGAGGTACCGTGCCCACATGGACACACCGTTCCCCAAACAGCCAGCTACAGAGCAAGGAGCCAACAAAGACTTCCTTCTGTAAACAAGTGAGCAGACCAGCCCACAGCCTCCCGTGTGTGCGCTGTGTTTACACACTCACTGGACTCACACGCACACAGCAGCCAAGCTCGGGAGGCTACGCAGCTGTCAAATAAAGAGCAGGACTGCAAATATCGTTGGTTTTGTTGACACACGACAGTGTTTATTACATATTGTTTTTCATTAAAAAAAAACAAAAAACTTCTAAATGTAAAACACAAAAACAAGAAAAAAGAAAGGAAACTCCCCAGCTCAGAACTCCAAGGGCCGCCTGCAGGTGCGGAGTGCCCAGGACCTTCCCTCCAGTGCAGTAGCCACTGACAGACTGGGAGGAGGAGGGCCTTCATTTTACCTTAGTTGTTCTCTATTGTTTGAATTTTTTTTTTTTCAGGGAAGGCATTCCCAAGGGCAGGAGTAAGAAATGTGCGAACAACAGATGAATGGGAAAAACCTGCAGCACATAGGTATCTGAGGATCATTGGCTGTTGACTGAGCGAGTAGCTAAGTGTTCAGCGACAAGCCCCTGTGGACCCGTGTGTTCTCCGTCTCTTCCTGTGCTGGGCAGCTTGTGAGGCTCTTGGCCTCCGTAGCAGCCCCCACAAAAGCTGTGCAGGGTGCACGGTCCAGGACCCTGACCGCCTATCATTAGCATCCAGTCTCAATTCTAGTACCAGAAACCGCTAAGAAGTCAGCTGCTGAGAATGAGACCCACGTCACCCAGGCGTCAGTCTTTGGCTTGCATCGGGTGCTGGGACCACGCACCGCCACCGCCGGCTCAAGGTCGTGTTCAGTTATTCCCACACTTTGTTCTAAGCTCAGGCCGGCATCAGGCCCAGGAGAGGAATTCCTGTGGACCCCCCTTGGCCAGGCAAGGGCTGCTCTGCAGCCACAGCAGGTCACACCTCTGGTAGGAAGGCTTTTTAAATGTCTTTGGATTTTGCCCAAAGCTATTATTCAGTGCCCTCTTTACAAGAAGCAAAACGGACCACGCGCTCACACCTGCACATCTGTGTCCTTGAAGGGACAGGGCTGCCTTGCCTTGCCCTGACATGCCACGTAGCTGACCACAGTGTGAATCTCACACGGTGCTCAGCGCTCGTGTCTCAGTCATTAATAACTGCTTAACGCACCCCCCTGAGCGGAGCCGCGTCCCACGGGGTGTCCCCAGCAGCCCATTTATCACCACCGCGAAGCTCATGAGAACGCACCTCGGCCCCCGTCTGGACATTCTGTTAGTTCCCAAGGACTTGGGGAGATGGAGACCAGAAACACAGTCGCAGGAGTCCTTCAAGAGCCCCATCCCATGGATCTAATTACCGGCAAGATCGCCGTTCCTCGCACGTCGCTGTTTTCCTCTGGGCTTACAGAAGTCTTACTTCTGCCTCGACTGGTTTTCTAATGTGATTCTCAAATTACAGCCCAGGTCTCACCACGTTGGGCTGGAGTTGCCATCGTCACCTGGGGTGTCTCTGGGCTTTGACTAAGGCCGGCACAGCTGAGTGCACCGAGCACCACACAGAACAGACCCCGCGGCACGGCGGTAACTCCCCAGGAGCGAGCGTCCTGCTGTAACGTGTCAGCCCTTGGATATTTTCTTATCATCCCCAAAGTGGAAATCACATTATAATATGAGAAGCGAGCAGTTTGAAGTCCTTCCAAAGGTGGCCAATCTTCACCATGCGTCAAGTTTCTCAGGGTTGTGGAAACATCAGAGCAGCTTGTGCCCGGAAGCTTCCTCCCGACAACCGAAGCCGGCCCTGACCGAGCCGGCACGCTGAGCAGTTCATCCTCGGAGCAGATTATTGAATTAATAAGACAAGTCAATTAATGTAATGCTCTGTTGCTTCAGGATAGAAACCAGAAAATGGAAAAATGTGGAGCTGTTTACGGTGTGGGATCGAGCAGCTAGGAAGACGGAGCAGGCCTCTCCCTGCACTAAGTCCTGAAGGACTCCATGTAGCTCCTGCCCAGGTGCCCTCCACAGGCCCAAGAGTGCACCCTCCCCATGGCCACCCTGCCCTCACCTTGACCGTGCACCTTGCCACTCCCACACGGAGAGCAGTTCTCTGGCTTGAGTGCCAGGCTGTGGGCTGCGTTGCTAAGGCAGCTTCCTTCCTCGAGTGGAGGGCCCCGGGGAGGCTGTGCGGGCAGGCTGGCCACTCACCCACTATCCCTGTCCCCCCTGAGAACACAATGGGGCTCTCTTCCCTGGCTGCCTTACAGGGCAGGGGGCCAGCTCAGCTAACAGGATGTGGACAGTGAAATCCTGGGCCCTGGCCGGCCTCTCTCCTAGCCTCTGGACTCCTCTGCGTCTCCTCTCTGCCTGCCGGTGGGAGTAGAGCTCCCATGGAAGACCTCGGACCCAGAGTGCAGAGCTCTCCGGCACGTTGGGCCTCGAGCCCCGGATCCCTCTGTCTGTGGATGACATTCAAGGAAGGCTGGTGTTTGGTGGGGAAGCCACGCACCTGTATTCCCAGAAGGCTCCAGTCTGGCATTCCCCTTTGTTATGATGCAGCCACCAGGACACCAGCCGGTGTCACCATGCAGAGAGCCGAGTTCCCGCCTCACGTTACCTCTGGGAAACGTCTCAGAGCAGGTTGACGCTCACGGCTGCTCTAAAACTGGCGGTTATGGACCCTGCCTGGATTTTGTTAATGTTTGAATGAACAAGCGTGTGTATTTCTCTACCTCAAATTTGTCTTTTTAAGTATCTGATTACTGAATTTCTTTAAGCACTCTGTATTTTATTTTTCGCATTTTAAGACCATTATCATGTAAAGAGGTGACAGGCTGCAGCCACCTCCCCAATGGACCCAGGGCACAAAGAGGTGAGGAGCCTCGGGGGCAGGTGGGTGGAGCGTCAGGGTGATGTCATAGCTAACCTCCAAGGCTCCGAAGTTGTCATACAAAGGAGCCGAGGGACACTGGGCTTTGTGGACCACGTGGTCCCCGGGCAGTGACTCCACTCAGTGCCGAGCTCCAGCAAGACTGATGATGGACCCTGACCTCTGAATTTCATATGACCTTGACAGCTCACCACAGTGCTCTGAAAAGCTTGTGTTCAGAGCATTCGAAAACGGAAATCCCACGGTGGGCCCACGGGCGTACTAACCAGGCCTGAGCAGTCCTTGGCCACCACCATCCAGGGCGGGGTCAGGCAGCACCGTGGGGAAGGGTGGGGGTCACTGGGCTGGCTTCGGAAATTCCCGGAAGCTTCAGGTGTCCGCAGACACTCCTCATCGGCATCTGTGAATGTCCACCTGAGGCCGCTCAGCACCCTGGCCCCCGCGTGCCCCCACCTGGGGAGAGAGGCCGTGCACCCTGGCCGAGGCGTGGTGCTTTAGAAGGGAAGGTGAAGCTGGTGCCTAACCTCGGGTCCCTTGAATCTGGATCTCGCGCCGTGGGACTGAGCGCTGGCGTCCTCACAAGCCCCCAGGTCCCAGAGGGGCTAGCAGAGGGCCAGGGTGGGAGCACAGGAGCTGGGGACGCGCACTGGCCGTGTCCCACTGTGGGAGCCTGGGACCACTGCCCACCTCCTCCGACTGACTCTGAGAAAGCCAGTGACAACAAGGTGACTTGTAGCTTGGGACCCTCCCTGGCAGCACCGGAGGCTTCCTGGGGCCCGGCAGCCAGGGGGGCTCTGCCTCTGCCCTGGTGTTAGCCTCCGTACACGGGGACCTGCCCAGAGAAGCAGCCCGGGAGAGCTGTGTCTTCAGCCCACAGCGCAGGCCTCCTCCTTCCCCCTGAGTGTTGTTGAAATGGAAAGTTAGCAAGACGCAGCCTCACAGCGCCGAGGGACAGCGCCGAGGGACAGCGCCGAGGGACAGCGCCGAGGGACAGCGCCGAGGCCGCTTCTCTCCCTCGCCCCACCTGGAGGCACCGTGGACAGCCCTTCCCGAGAGGCCCACAGAACCCCAAGGGCCGACCTGGGGGAATCACGGCCACTGAGGAACCACACCAGGAGTTGGTGGCCACCAGCCAGGGTGGAGGCGAGGGGCAGGGAAGGGGCTGGTGACGCCACTCGGCATGTCCTCTAGGTGGTCCCCTTGTGGTGCTAATTGGCCACGGTTGGCCAACGTTCAGAGTCGCGGGGTGAAGCCTGGGTCTGTTTGTCCTCTTGGCTGAGGTTCCCAACTGCCGTGCCTGACCCGTGAGGGTCACGTGGGACTCGGTGCGGGGACTCTCCGTCGTCATAACGACCACGGGAGCTTCCACTGAGTGGCGGGTGGGGAAAGACGTGTACCACGTGACGTGCTTCCCACACTTGTGCCCAAGGGAGAATCGGCCCTTGTCCCGTTGAATCATTCATGTCCCACAGCACGCGCCCGTGAGGGAAAAGCCGTCTTCATGAGATGAGCCGCAAACAACTCACCTTGAAAAGGGATTCCTAACAAGGACGGGGACACAGTGAACAGGGGTGACGTCTCCCGGAAGGTCCGCGTGGCTCAGGACCCCGTGTAGTCAGGAGACCGTGCCCGTCGCCCTCCCCTTCCTCGCAGCCCCGGCAATGGCGGGCTGCCGTCTCCACGGAGCGGCTCATCCGGGCATTCCCCCCCCCAACCTGTGCAGGAAGCTGTGACCCTCTTCCTTCCCTCCTGGGAGAAGGCGGCCGGACGGGCTGCGTTTCACCTTATCCCTTCACAGACTGACGGACACCACAGCCCGGGAGACGCTGCCTGCTACGCGGGGGGACACTGCACGGCTGTGTTCCCAATCCAGCTAAGAGTCAATCGCGACTCTAAGAGAAGTCCATGAGCAGGAATGAGCCGGCCACGGAGACTGGTTGTGGACTTTGAAGGACCCATGTGGGATTCTTGGGTCACACACATACACACCCGTGTCCACTGCGCTTTAAAGTGTGTAACCTGTCAACGGGGTGCATTGCACTTCTGCTATATCTAAAATGTACTCACTATCAGTGTGTGTGCAAACCCTTATGTCATCATCCTGGCACGGGACGCCAGGGTATTCACAAATCCAAGTAAATACGTTTAGAGGCCGATTTTCCTACTTTGCCTCTATACACACTTAAAGCATCATGTTGGTTTTTCTAAATTACGCAGGTTCTACTTTGTGACTTTAATTTCAGGAGAATAAGTGACGTCAGAAAGCGCTGGTTACTGCAAGGGGCGGTGGTTCTTGTGGGGTGGCACTCACTGCGCTAGGGCGACTAGGTGAGGTCCTGGATGGGGAGGTCCCCGACAGGGGGAGGTCAGTAGTGGGAGGTCCCCAACAGGGGGAGATCAGAGTTGGGGAGCTCCCCCCAACATGGGGGGAGGTCAGGGGTGAGGAGGTTCCAGACAAGGGGAAGTTACAGGGTAGGAAGATCCCCAATAGGGGGAGGTCATGGGTGGGGAGGTCACCCCCAGGGGGAGGTCAGGGGTGGGAGATCCCTGGCAGGGGACATGGTTTAGCACACAGAGCTGGCTGGCTCCTTGGGGTAATTGGGGCCAGCGCCCTGACAGTGCTGTTGGGTGCTGGGAGAATCTGCCACTGGTGAGCAGTGCTTGCTCCTGTGAGCTGGCTTACCCGCCACAGGGGAACGACGTTCGCGGTGGTGCAGGCAGGGCTGACGGCCTGCTGGGTGCGTGGTGCAGGCAGCACTGAGGTCAGAAGCACCTGGTGGCCGGATCTTGCCTGGTAAGTTTTCAGGAACTGAATATCCCACCACTCACGTTCTACTGCCTCTTAAACCTCCCCCTGATTAGACGCTAGTGTACTCTGACGTGGAGTAAGGGCCGAGAGGTCTCTGGCCGGGCCGCTGTTACCGCTCACGGTTCCTCTGTGAGTCTGCTCCTGCTACCCCAGCGGTCATTTCCATGATCTGCTTCCGACTGCTGCCTGCGCTGTAACTTCGGGCTCCTTCCTGCCTGCAGCTGTGGTCACATGGGATCAGACACCTACTGAGTCTCTCTGCCACTGTCACGTCAAGGGAGGCTGGTTACCACAGAGTCCTCTGACTGCAGGCCGCGTCCCTCAGCTCTGGCAGTGATGGACTGGCTAATTAGAGATGCAGAGGCTGGCCTCGGGTGTGACCTACTTATTCTGAAGAAACAGCAGCCGCCATCGTTGGGGAAGGGGACCTGTTCCCACTGTTGACGCACTTGCAGAGCAGTGCAGACTACCTACGTCTTGACGAGGCAGCCCGGACACACAGCCTTGCCCCTCAGACTCTACAGGCTTGAACGTGGCCTGGAGAGCAGCTCTGTCAACACTCTCATCCCACCAGCAAGGAAACAGGTTCTCAAAGCCACCGTCCAGAGCCCTTCCACAGCTCTGGGGTGAGTGTGACCCCTGCCGGCAGGGCGTAGCGGCCTTGTGAGGACAGTCGCCCAGGGAGTGCCCACTTGTGTTGGACTGGAATGTGCTCAGCTCTCAATGCCATGCATGCTTAGGGTAAGCAAAAAAACCAAACGGTTTCGGCAGGATGATGGAAGTACAGATAAGGGAGGGGAGCAGACCCCGACCACCTCTGCCTTTTATTCAGCAGTGGAGTCAGGCATCGGAGGGGCTCGCTTTCTGGGTGGAAAATGGCCACTGGTTCCCTAAGGAGTCTGGTTTTGCAGGGTACGGTGACGGGAGAGTGAGGACCTGCAGATGGACAGTCAGGAGGCTCCTTGTGCAGGTTAGAACCTTAACGTGGGAAAGCCGCTGTAAAACGTTGGAGACTCCTTGTTCCTGCAGGAGTAAGGGCTCAGGTGGGCGGGTGGGGTGATCACTCAGAGCCCAGCCTCACTGCTCATCTCCGGGTGCACGGTGACCCAGAGCCTCGTCATTTCGACAGTGGGCCTCCTCTTTGCCTCCTCCCTTCAGGACCCGTGGTCGGGACGGGGTGAGGATCTGCCTGTTTCCCTCGGGGCCCGTGTGACTGGGAAAGGGTTAACTGGGAGGGTCTCATGTCTGCCCTCCTCCCCCTCCACTGGTCAGACAGGCTGGGGTCTGATTTTCCATTTTCCATATCGTTCACTTAGGAACCGACTGGCTTCCTCTCTAAATGCAGGCCTTTAATACTCAAACGTCCCCCCATCCTGACCCCAGGGCCTTCTCCATGCCTGGAACCTGTGTCCCCCGGCCTGGTGGTCATCAGGGATGCACGAGTGAGCCTGCCGGGTGGCTTGGCCACTTGGGTCGTGGGTCGTCTAAAGATGGCCAGTGTGCAGCCTCAGCGCTCTGACGAGGCTGATGTACAACAGCTCAACGCGGGGAGGACAGGACCCAGGACTCACTCTGAGACGCTCCCCTCTCTCCAGGAGGCCACTGGTCCATGAAGCCAGCGAGCACACACCTCAGGGGCAGAGCTGGGCGGCCATTCCACTGCTCTCTACAGCGCCAGGGCAGCTGTGGCCCATTTGTGACCAAGTGGCTGTGCGAGAAGGGGACTTTTTCTGAAGAACCGGGCAGTAGACCAGACTCGGGTCTGGGCTCAACTGCGGCAGCCTGACCCTCGAGCTCCTCATCCCTTTACTACTGCAGAACGAGACGGGGACCCAGGTGGGAGGGCCTTCACATGACCGCTTCTCGGGGACCCGAGTGCGCTCCGGTGACGACTGTCTCCTTAATTACCCCCCAAGTCCCCTTAAGGAACGGCTCTAGTCTCTGGTCTCTGCCTCACTCGGCTCGGCTCCCTTCCTGTACCTGCTCGGTGACGGCCAGCTGGCTGCCCTGCCGGAGCCTGTGGGAACGACCTCCACGTCCTCAGGTCACCTGGTGGCTGCCCGGTCTTGCAGGCTTGGGAAGGAGGACGGCTGCTGCCCTCCGTACCATGGTGCCTCAGGGCTCAGGTGACATGGGCTGCAGGCAGGCTGTCCTCCACCACCGTCCTACCACCGAGGGGGCACGAGAGCCTTCAATGTCCGTCCCATTTGTGGGTCTCACCGGCAGGACCGAGTCCCCACCCACATGGTTTAACAGAATCTCAATGAGTTACAAATGAAAGAAACTTGGAGGTTTCACGTCAGCCTCTGGATTTCTGGATATTCCTCAAAACATCAGAAGAATCTGATGCACGCAGCCACGACTGGCCGGGACTCGGTGCTGGCTCCTGCGCCCTGCAGAGCGCCAGGCCCTGCCCTCAACGTGGTCCACGAGGGTGGGGCAGGTGGCCTTGCTCCCAAGCTGTGCTTCCTGTCCAGCTCCTACAGGAGCACGGCCTGAGTGCTCTGATTGAGAGCCTTCCTGGAGCCCATTGTAACTCCTTTGCAGTTTGATTTGCAGACTGTTAACAGTGAGGAGCTTCTTCCAACCCTCTGCGTGGCGTATGTGTGCGCCATGGCCCCGACGTCGAGACGCACTGTCCTGGGGAAAGCCCAGCTCAGGCTCCCCTGAGTGTGGGTGAGAGTCCACCTTTGGGTTATGGCTTTTCTGAGCAGGTGGAACCAGGGCTGGGCAACCCAGCTCCGACCTGTCAGTCACCGTGGGGTCCGGCCTCTGTGCAGGTGGTAAGAGACACGCTGCCCAGTGTGCCAGGGCCTGGTGGCTCTTTCCCTCACTCGCAAGGTGAACGTGACTCTCTTCTGGGGCTTTGGTGGCAGCCCGTGGGTGCCAGGGACGCAGCTCCATCGGAGCGGGCGGGTCCCAGGTCCTCACTGTCCTCCGCAGAGCCGGTGACCCCTGTTCTCCGCGTTTATGACACAGGAGACGGCTTGAGTCCTACAGTCCACTGGACACTCAGTCTTTTATTTAGAAGGTAGACTGCCCGTGAGGACACGGCCCGTTCCCCTGTCAAGCAAACTTAATGGCTTTTGAAATGGGTCTGTCGAGCTTAATTAAGAGAAAGCCACGTACAGTGGTGGGTGTTGAGCCTCCGGGGAAGGAGGCGTGGCCGCGCAGGGGAGCCACGTAGGGGGCCTCCCCACGTAAACAGTTTAGACCCCGTAACTTTCCCAGCCCATGGCCCTGGCGAGGAGGCCAATATATGGCACTATAAAATCACTATCTTGCTTTGTGAAAGTCACACTCAATTTAATCAGGAAAAGATGCTGTACCCTGTGTTGGTGAAAACATTCTTCACTGTTCCGTAACAGAAAGAAGGCGGGGAATGAACTTCTCCATGTGCTCGCCGACTCCGTTAGAAGACAAATCTAATCACCCGAAACGGCGACAAACAGACTGGACCCTCTGTGCCGATGGTGGCTGAGGAAGAGGCCACATTTCTGGTTTTGCCAAGAGCCGAGCCGTGGTGTGGGCGTCTGCGTCTGCTCTGACTGTGCTACAGCGTGGTGCTCGCGGTCAACGGACGTGGCGCCACACCGAGCCCTCACCACCAGAAATACGGGAGTGAGGCTGTTCACCAGAAAGGTTCAGACCCCACAGGCAGACGGTGGCCTCTGAGTCCCCAAACTGGAGCAAGCTACGGCAATGCACGGCGGTAATACACACGTTTGTGCAAGGGACGTGCGTGAGTCCAAATGGAATTGGATGGCATTTGCCAATACTTGGACCATCTTCTTGGACGGCTGGCTGACTCTGCAGGGGTCTTTCCCTGTTCCCTTCCCGGGGTCTTTTCAAGGGATGCTAGTGCGTGAGCTGATCAGCGGGAAGAGAGGTGACAGAAGGGGACCTCAGATGGCTCCTTGCTGGACTCAGCCTCTGGAGCAGACCCGGAAAGCTGTGAGCACGGTGCTCCTCGAGTTTCGAGAATCATCTGCCCCTGCGCGGTCTGAGGAAACAGAAGAGCCTTCTCCCATCTCAGAGGATTTTCACTCGAAGAAGGTTCAGGGGGCACTGACCTCATGCTAAACGCCACACGTTCAGAGAACTCGGGACGGGACAGTGCTCGCGGCATTTTCAGATAGAATTTCCTCATCTGATTTCAGGAACGCCAGAAAACTTCCCGTAAACATCTAGATTGAAGATACGGCCAAGCAGATCCTGGGCTCACCTACAATAAATCCCCGTGATTTCCCTTTCGTGTTGCATGTGCTCCCATGAGCCGGGCGGCCCCCTCACCCCTGGACCCCAGGGGCCTCCCCTCCACCCTCCTGCTCACCCCGTTCTTGGAGAGACAACTCCTCTTGGTATACAGAATATTTCCCCAGCAAATGGTTCTGTTAAAAATATTTTCCAAACATATTTGATTGTAGAAGTTTTTTGCCTTCGCATTTTGAGATGCACTGTTTGAGAAAATCCTTTGGGTTTACGATTTCCATTTTCAGATGAAAGGTTATTTCTAACATGATACTTGGACTACGGATCTGGATTGTAGTCAGGAAATCCCGGTTGGCTTCTGTGAAGCTCAGGCTACTGTTTGGATCCAGAACATTCCCCGGAGGCTCATGTGTGGAAGGCTGGTCCCCGGCTGGTGGAAACTGCAGGAGGCGGGCCCGGTGGGAGGACATGGGTTACTGGGGCAGCCCCGGGAAGGCAGTGTTGGGACCCCCAGCTCCTTCCTCTCTCTCTGCTTCCAAATCTCCAGAAGGTGGGCACCTCTGCCCCACCGTGTGCTCCCTGCCCAAATGCTGTGCCTACCAAAGGCCCAGAAGCCATGGAGCCCAGTGACCACAGACTGAGGCCTCTGAGGCCCTGAGCCAGAACCAACCTTTCCTCCTTTTAAGCTGTTTTTCTCATCATCTTTGTCACAGCAACGGAAAGCTGACCAACACAGACACCTTCTGTAAGTACTCGTGGAAGTTTGGGAGGCCGAGGTTTTGCCATTGGGATTCTGGCTCCATCTCTGGGTGCCTTAACAGGCTTCAAGACGCAGCCTCCATGTTCTTGGCTGCAGCGTTGGCACAGTCTATTTAGGCTATTTTGTTAAAGATGAAGTCTCCTCTCAGTTAAATTTTTTTTTTTTTTTTTTAGTTGTAGATGGACACAATACCTTTATTTTATTTACTTATTTTTATGTGGTGCTGAGGATTGAACCCAGGGCCTCAAATGTCCTAGGCAAGTGCTCTACCACAGAGCTACAACCCCAGCCCTCCTCTCAAGTTTCACCGGGGTTTCCTCTTAACTAGTCAGACCCTGGGACCTGCTGCACTGGTGTTCTCCTCAGAGGCCCTACCAACACACGCTGAGAGGACGTTTGGGGGAGACAGATACACTTGCGAGAGGCTGCCCGAGTGAGAGGAGTGTAAAGTACCACTGTGACTTTCACAGAAAAATCAGAACTTACGAGAGACTCCCTCTCCCCGAGCATCAGCTGACCAAGTCTCCAAAAGGGATGGACAGTACTCCCTTTGGGGGGCGGGGGGGGGCGAGTCCCTGTGTACCACCCAGTGGCCCCTGTGGAAGTCCCCTGTGATCTGACATCCCGTCTCCCTGGGTGAGGAGGCTGAGGACATCTGAGGTGTGACGGAAGGCGTGACGGAAGGCGTGACAGGAGTCCTGTGTGGCGTGCGCCTGAGCAGGGCACCCTCTGGGCCTGGTTAAGGCTCATTCAGTGACAACAAACAGCAGAGAGCACAGCAGGTGTAGAAAGAAGTTCTCTACCACTTTAATTGGGCTGCCCAGCACTGGTCACACAGGTCATTCAGGGGCCCAGCTGCTCGCACGCAGCCCTCCCACCTCGCCCACAGAGGAGGTCTGGACACTCCAGGGAAAAGCAACCTGGACACAGGAGGAGGCGCCCGGTGCAGCCTGCCGCCACGGCCCCGGTGGTCCGCGATGCCAGACCGCGGGTGGGACCGCAGGGCGCTCCTGCAGGCTGGAGAGAGACACGGAGCCCCCGGACGCTGTAGTTCGGGACCTGTGAGTCCAGGGCTCTACGTCCTACCCGCACTCTGCCAGTTTTAACAGCAGGTGGAGCAGCTCCCGCGAGAGTCCTCCGTTTCCCATCAGTGGAAAAGCTAGTAGTTCTGGAAACGGTCTCCTGGAGAGGTTAGAATGGTTATCATATATCAGCTGGATATAAATAGGTTATGTACGCCAAGCTTGCATGCTAAGATTGCACAGGGCGGAGGGCAAGAGGACAGGGCGCTGCGCGGCCTCGGCCGTCCAGCAGAAGCGGGAGGAGGCCTCCAACTCAGGGCGGCCTCGAGCCTCGGACTCCCGGAGTCCACCTGCAGCCGCCTCTCAGGGTCACTGCTGCGCTGGATCCTCAAAAAGGGCACGTCTTCCTCACCAGTGGAAAAAAGAAACGACAGACCAAACAGAACCGACAGACCTGGGGGACTCAAAGGGGCACAGGGCCGTCTCACACTGGGTACTGCTCCTTTCTCCAAGAGAATATAGAATATTTCAAAATATCATATATCTATGTACACCTATATTTCAAATGGTACAAAGTCACTGTAGATCCAGGCTGGGAGAGAGGCAGCCATTCTTCCTGATCCGGAAACGTTGGGCGGAGGAGGCCTTTCCGAAGCTCTCTCCACCGTGCTGCCAGGGCCCAGTCCCCTGGGTAGGGACGCTCCACCGCGCACCGCCCTTCTCTGCCCGCCAGAGTGCGCGGAGGAACTCCATTTGGCTTGTGAGTGTGTAAGACGTGTAAATTCTCAGATGCGTGTTCCCCAGCTCGGTTTTCCTTCTCGACAACGAAGGCTTCTGTTAGGTTCTTGGGTGAATCTGAAACCAGAGAGAGAAGACGTTTCAGGGAGGAAGGTACAACCCAAGGACAGGAATGGAACCAGCGGAAAAGGAGGACCCCTGGGCTCTAAGGCACTGGGCCTCAGGTGGCCCGAGGCCTCACATCCTAACTCGGGAGAGCGGGGTCCTGGGGTGAGCAGAGCAGGGGACAGGCCCTGTGTTCCCTCTACGCATTAAACCCACTTTTTGTCACAGCTGAAGAGAGACGTGCGGCTCAGTCTACCCAGGACGGGCTTCGCAGGGGGGAAGGCCATCTTGCTGCCCAGGACCCTGTCCTGCTCTTGCTGTCCTGGATTCATGAGTCATTTCTGAGCAAGGGCCTGCATTTTCATTTTGTCCTGGGAGCAGTCTGCACTTCTATGATGACAATCTGAACTTGTCACCTGGCCTACTGCTGTCCCTGAGGGGTGGCAGGAGGGACAGTAGGAACACAGGGCATCCCTGTAAGGCTAGGAACTGTCCCTCAGTGGCACAGTGAAAGGCCATGAGAGCAGACTCCTGTCCCTGCAGATGTCACCGAGCTACCCCAGTAGGGATCCAACGGCTCAACGGTGCAGACGCCCTCGTGCACTGGGGACCCCTGGCTGGGCACACACATGCCGACCCTAACTGGGCTGAGGCCTCTTCTCCACGGTTCTAGGCTCATCATTCTTAATTCTTCTTTTTTTTAAATATTGATGTTTTAGTTGTCGTTGTCAATACTTCATTTTTATTTATTTATCTTTATGTGGTGCTGAGGATGGAACCCAGGGCCTCTTACGCGCTAGGCAAGCGCTCCAACCACTGAGCCACACCCCAGCCCCCATCCTTAATTCTTTACAGTGTCAGGCGCTGTCCTGGGTCCAGGAGTGGACGTCCATTGAAAGCCTCGAGGGTCAGGAGCAGCAGGAGCCTGCGTGGGAAAGTGGCTGGCCAGGAGCAGAAGGCAGGGGGGGTCCACACATCCGTCTTCTCAGCTTCTCCTTATCAATAGCGGGTCCTCCACGGTGGCTTCCTATTCTCCTGCGGTCTCTACCGCCTTGGGTGAACACTGTCTTCTTTTTATCCAAAGGAGAGAGGAAATGCCATTTCCAAAGGTGAGCTGAAATTGCCTCTTTTCTCTCGGACCCAGGCCCTCCGCCCTCCCCTGCGGGTCACACCCGCAGCACACCCCTGAGACGTCCGGGCACGGAGTTTAAGGAGCAGAGCTCGAGTGGGTTTGCCGACTAGCGAGGGACGACTTCACTCACACCCGGGAAAACCTGCAGCCCTGTGAACTGTTTTATCCTCTGAGTCTTTCCGTATTCTCCATGTCTTTTAACATCTCTCCCTTGTCCTTCAATTCCTGATCCTTCTTGATCACGACTGATAGGATTCCTTTAAAGACCTGCCTCTCTTTCTCAAGGCGTTCCATGCAAAGTGGGCTCTCGGGGCACCCTTGACCCCGTAGAAGAACCGGGGAGAAGATCTGCACCTGTCAAAGCTGGTACTTTGCCTTTCAGTCAGACAGACACACACCGGGTGGTCAGAGGTTTGTGAGCTCACACTCCCCACCGGGGGGAGGCCAGAGAGAGTGTGGACAGAGCAACAAGGTGGGTCGGACAGACAGGGTCACGGGAGACAAGACAGCCCTGTGGTCAGCGGGCACTGAGCTTGCAGGGCCGCCGTCCATCACTGGACGTGAGTTCACACTGTGCACTAGCTGCCTGCTGTCTCCCGGGTCTGAGAGACAGCCACATACCAGATGGACCCTCCCCAGGTGCCACACGGGATCGAGTTCTGCTGCTTCAAGGTGCTGAGTGTCTTTGCACGTGACTTTGGTCTTCTCCTCGTTTCAGCCCCTTCCTCTTCCTGCCCTCAAACAGTGGGTCTTCCGTTTTGGGGTGGAATCACTACACTGTCGTCAGACACCCCAAGGTCCACTCTCCTCTGAGGAGGCCTGTCTTCACCGTAAGCACTTGTCCCCCGGGCCCGAGGCGCAGGCCCCCTCCTGAGCACGCGGAAGTGGCCTGTCGGGCAGTTTCTTCTGCTCTCCTTGTTTGTTAGGTCATTCTAAAGAGAAGAAAGGGCACTGGGTGTCTAGGCCCACGGGAAAACGTGTCCCGCCCACGTTAGGCCCGTCTTGCTGCTGCTCACCAGCAGTGCAGAGTGATGAGGCCACCCAAGCAGGGACTGAACAGGACTGAGCAGGAACAGGGCTGCCATCGGGTGGGACACTTCGCCCGAGTGCCCGCTCCTGCCCAGCCTGCGGGCTGCCCGCTCTGTTCTCTGCAGACGGTCTTGGGAAGGTCAGTGAACCCCGGCTCCTTCCTGTCCACCGCATGGAGGGCCTCTTCTCTTCCTGGGGCGTGACGCTTTGCCTACGTCCCCCTCCGCAGCCCCTGTCCCCCCCTGTGCTCTGCTGCCACCCAGATCCAAAGTCCTGATGGCTTTCGCTGAGACTGCGGCCTGTCACCTGGGCCAGTCCCTACTCCGGGGCAGCTGATGGTTCAGACGAAACACTGAGTCTTTACTCTCCTCCTGCGTAAAGACCGGGGCATGAAAATCGGGCCATCTTTGGCTTCTCCCCATTTCCAAGGCTTCTGAGAGTCTGTGTTGGGTGGTTATTTGGGAAGGGAGCTACCAAGCAGGAAGGTTTGAAAGTCCTAGGCAGCTTTCAGGCAATCGTCCCTACACGGGAGGGACTTTACAAACACCATCGTGCAAGAGAACTCTGCCACCACTGAAGGACCTGGTGTCTTCCTCAACCCTGTCTTTCCTGTTCTTTGTTCCCCCTTGAACCTGCTTTCTGCATCGACCTTACGTGTAGGAGCAGAAGAGCTGGTTTTCCTTCCATCGTCAGAGTAATAAAAATAGGTGTGAATAAACTATTCTAATGGGAAATTGCTAAAGGGCACACTTGAGATGTGTGTTCTCACGTGTGTACCGGTGCAGGCCCATGTGTGTTCTCACGTGTGTCCCGGTGCAGGCCCATGTGTGTTCTGGTGGGAAGAAACGCAGTGGTTCAGAGAAGTCAACGTCAATCTGCTTTCCCGCACGTCAGGCCTCTGTTGACCTGGGCACGTGCAGAATCCGTGGCTCTCACGTGTAATATCCAGACTTAATGGGTGCCTTAGTGCTTAGAACCCTGTACTTCATCATGAACCTCTTGGGAAGGTCAGGGGAAAATGGTCCCAGCGCTGGAGGTCCCTCAGGGTAAAGAGGCACATCTGTCCCAGGGTCCCCTTTTCCTGTCTAGAGGTGGACTTGAGGACTCTCGCTGGATGGCAGTCGCTCACTGGGCTGCAGAGTGGTCTCTTATTGCTCTACGTGGAATGGTGTGCACATCTGCTTGGTTCAGACCCTCAGGACCCGACGGAGTTCCTGCACACCCTGGGTGGCACGAGGCCCACCTAGGGTGGTAGGAGCGGGGGCTGCATCCTCCGTCCAGGGTGCCTTTGTGACACCTCGATGGTTTTAAGATCCACTCTACAGAGGCCAAGTGAAAGGAAGTCACGCGGTCACAAGAAACACACAAACAAACAAATAAAAGCAGCAGGAACACTTTCTGGATTTTTTTTCCCCATTTTTCGGTTTGCTCCTGTTTGTTCCTGAGTTTCTCCTCTATCTTCCGGAGGGTCTCCTGCTTGGTCTCCCCAGTAAATCCTGAAACCACCTGAGGGCCTTGCTTGTCTTCAGGGCGATGGTGTCTAGAGACACCCTAAGAGCATGACTTACCTTGGATATGGGCGACCGGTTATCAACTGGAATGGAAAATAGAGATTTTGCAGAAAACACACCAGGAACCTGTTTACACCAAGGGAATGGAATCCCAGGAATAAGGCCAGGATTCTGTGCATCTGGAAACAAACTGATTTGTGAGGAATCTGCAAACTCTTTGGTAAAATCTTCTCCAGGCAAAACACAACCAAAAGGAAACCAGACTCCAGCAGCTGATCCAGAGTGGGATTTGCGGGGGGCAGGCACAGCCAGGCTGGGTTCCCGATGATCTTCTGCAGGTGTTCCAGCAAAACCAGCCATGCCAGTCCTCCTGGGCCATGCAGGTGCACGCAGATGCACCTTAGCACACTAGGAGGCTCAGAAATCCCACCAGCCACTGGCAGGGAGAGGTGGCCGCTTCCCGGGCAGCGTGGCCAGTGCCGGCAACTGAATTCCATGCAGCGTTTCCATTATTTTATATGTGAAGGAATGAGCTTTTATAGAGCACTGCATGCCATTATTTTTGTATTCTGCATCACAAAGCTGCACAAACCAATTTGATTTACTGAACAGATGATACCAAGTGGTTCATGGAGATTAATGATACAGCGGTTGGAATCAGAGACGTTCTTTTAAACTTCACTCAGCTTTTTGGCAAACTAAAAGTTCAACATACTGTGATTTAAAGCTGGTGGAGATTGCTTTAAAAAATGCCCCAACAAATTAGAATATGCTCACACACCCTGCATATCAGGGCACGTGGTGTACATGTGCCCTCCTGGTTGTTAGAGTGTCATGGGCGCTCAGAGGTGAAGAGTCACTGTTCTAAGTGTCCCATGCTCCTCCCACCCCATCTCCTTTAGGGATCCAGATGGCCAGTCCCTATGGTAAGCGCTAGCGGCCTCTCCCCTCTTGCCCAGCATCTTGGCACCAATGCTTGCGGGTTGAATAGCCTCGCTCTACAGTGGTTGTATATTTTGAAGATCACTCTTGATTTAGCCAGGAAAATCAAGGAAGATCATTCACTTTGCAAAAACCTTTTTAACTTTTCTAAAAGATCATCAAAGAATTGCTTTAAAGAACCTTTAAGAAATGACTGCACTCGAAGGCAGACCTTTGCAGCCGACCGGCCATCTGGATAGAAGGGGAGAGGCACTTATTTAATTAACATTCTGAGCACCACAGACGTTGAATGAATGATCGAGCACTAAACTCTCTGCTCCTCTTCCCTCTGGCTAGGGCCGCCTGGCTTTGCTTAGGAGCCCGTAACAGAAACACGGGACAGCTCAGTGTGGACAGGCCAGGCTCAGTCTCCGGCTCCTTGAACCTGGCTGAGTGTGTTTTCTCTTTTGGACACCCTTCCTTCACTCCCAAACCTTCTCTGGGTGCTGTCTGCACAACAGGCAGAGTGTAGACGTCACACGCAGGGGACGTCACAGGCAGGGGACATGGAGATGCGAGCACTCACCCTTGTGGTCTTGATCTTGTTGCCTGTGGCGCACATCCATCCCGAGTTGTCGGGGAGCGTCTTGCACTCCTCTCCCTCCAGGCAGGGCTCCATCTCACACCACCACTTCCCGATCACTATGGAGGCTGCGCAAGAACAGGAAACCAGCGTTGGCAACTCACCGAGCAGCTGGCCCGACGCTGCATGCCCTGTGGGCTTCAGTGCTCCCTGATGCACGAGTCCACCTTCATCCCCCTTGACCAGCTCAGAAACTTCGTCAGGGTCTAAGTATCAGAATGCAAATAGGATTTCCTGGTCTGGTGTCATCACGTGGTGGCTTGTCTCCCTGTAGGCTGAACGCCTGGGGAAAGGGCAGGCTCACCTGTGGGGTCGCCAGGGGCATGGGTGTCACTACCTGTGCAGATCGGGGACCTCGTGCTATTCCTTTCAGTGGGGGAGGTGAACAAGTAAGTGTTCCTGGGAATGGTCACCGTACTTTCAGCATCGGGCTCTTCCCTTAGCCAAGGTCCAGCAAAAATAAAAAATGAACTAAGAATACAAAAGCAGAGTTGCAAAGTAGAAATCAAGGGTAAGAGCCAGGTGGGGTGGGGCGAGACTGAGGATCTACAACCCGGGAGGCGGGGCCGCAGGGTCCCAAGTCCAGGCCCGTCTCAGTAACGTAGTGAGACCCCGACTCAAAATAAAAACATGAAAAGGCCTGGGGATGTGGGTCAGTGGTGAAGCACCCACGGGTTCCACCCCCAGCACAAAACAAAAACAAACTCAAGAGTAATAATGACTCAGAGTCCTCCTTTACAGGACAGTTGCTATGGGTCGTGGGTGCCGTGGTCTGACACGGTGTGGGTGGGCTATGAGAACTGAACCCCTGATAGAACAGCCCCGCTTCTCAGGGTGACATCAAGGATGGACATTAGGAAGCTGGCAGTGAAGTCCGTGTACTTACTCACATGCATGTGGTGTGATAATGAGTCTCTAAACCAGTGACTACACCCACACTTTACAATCAAGAAGCTCACACCCTCCTTAACACAGGGAAATAAAAACCACTTCTTCACTGTCACTGGTCATTTCAAGGGGGTAGCTCCTCCGGACCCGCCTGGCTGCCCCTTGGCCACCCCCGCGTGGCCGCCAGCATTGTTCTGCGGCACTTTCTTGCTGGTTTCACTTTGGGCCAGGGCCCTGGTTCTTGAAGCTCACCCCCCTCCCTCTTCACAAAGATGAGCGTCTGCCATGATGTCGGAATCTCAAAGCCACGAAGAAGAAGAAGCCCAAGGAATCATAGTGGAGTGAGCGGGGTGGACACCACAGGGAAGTGGCCACCGGCCTGCCCCTGTGAAGGGACGGGACTGCTAACCCAGAGCAGAGCAGCCGCGACGTCATCTGTACCAGGATTTCCCTTGCACCCGTCTCCCATCCCTGGGAACTCAGTGCTCTGAGCACTATTGTGTGCAGGATCGCGCAGGCCGGCCGGGTCTGCTGGCACTGAAGCAGCGGTTTAGGGTCTTCAGGGTACCTCTGCCGTACTGGGTGCTCATTTCACACAGACCGAGGTGTGCCATGCAGCTTCAGGCAGGTGGCACCCAACATGGGGGGGGGGGTGAAACCTCGTGCAGCTCTGCAGACCCAAGACCACAGGATGCCCGGTCCACATGGACAGGACCAGCAGCAGACACACCCTCTTCTTCTGCTTTTTTTTCAGTCTAGTAGCAGGCCCTGTCTCTGGGCATGGAGCAGCGGACGGATATGGCCATGAAAGGACTTGGGCGGTGTTAGACAGCAGAGGCACATGTTTTTTTGGCAGAAAGAGAAGTGTGTATTGCTGAAAGGGAACGGTGACTTCTGGGGGCAGGAGGTGGACGTCAGGCCCTGGCAGGGTACTGAGAACCTACCAGCCGTGGCTCCTTCCCGCGGGAGCTCAGCGAGAGACAGCCTGGCTGCATGTACTTCCCATCCTGGAGCTCTCCTTCAGCCTCCTGACATCTCCACACTGCGGCCTGGGCAGAGCAGGAGTGGGCCCTCTGCTGCGGCTCCGAGGGGGCCCTGATACGGCAGGTTCGCACTCGGCGGCTCTCTTCCTCTCCCAGGGAGGCAGGACGAGGAGCAGCCCCTGCCAGAGGGTGGCCGGCGCCTCCCCCTTCTGACGGGCTCTGCCCCCTCCTTCAGGCCCTCCTCTCCTTCCTCTTGGAGCTGACCTACTTTGTTGCAAGCTAACAGAGCAGTTTCCCCATCTCCTAGACATTAATATCCCCCAAATGAAAACGCAGGCAGGAGGGGAGAGACATCTGCAGACCCCCGTGCCAACTTTAATTCGGTTGTAAAGGTCCGCTGGCTCTGGGGGGGCGGGCTAGCTGAGTACAAGCTCCAGTCCTGCTTACAGCATCTAAACACTCACATGGCAGCGGCCTCTGCCATGGTTTGATGACGGGGCACACTCGGGCTTATTAGGATCATTTCGTTCCTGCACCGTGGCTGCCCTAAATATGCCACTCCATCAACACTGTTGCTGTTTATGCCTTAACTGGTCCTGTTACCCTGTGTCTCTCTGGGTCCCAGGTCAAGGCAGTTTCCAACCCCAGTTTTCCCATAAACTCCTCTGTACCCCAATACTTTCTAAAAGAGAGAGAATCTCAAAGGTTCTTCTTCTTCTCTCCAACTGGAAGCTACCTAAAATCTTCAGATTTTTGGAAGAGGAATGATCTGTTATATCTAATAAAACAAGCCAATGTAGCAATGTTATTTAACTGTTTTTATGATTTTTTTTCCTATGGAGATGCTCATAAGAATAAAAATGTAGATAATTATTGAATATCCTCCATCATAATAGTCGATGCGTTAAGGAAACGGTAACCGGCCCTGGCTGCCTCTTGCTGACCCAGAGCCAGGTACTCCCAGGGCACCTCTCCTGCACAGCGTCCCTGCCCCTGTGAGGTGGTGGCTGCTAAGTGCCCACTCTCAGGTGTGGAAACGGACCCACAGCAGGTGACCCTTCCTAAGCTCACCCAGGTGGGAAGCACAGGATCCACACTAAAATCCGGGGCCCTCACCCACAAAACCCACACTGCTCATCACCCCGGCTCTGTGCTCAGTATTCAGAGAACTTAAAGAAAATCATCGACTGCGGAATGAATGGATTCTCTGTGCTGTGTGAGTGTCGAAAACACATCTCGTGCCAAACACAAACACGTGCCTAAAACAAAAACGTTTGGTTTCTTGTGAAATCAACTTTAAGAACGTGGAGGCAAGAGTCAGACTATCACACTTGCTTTCTTCCTGGGCTGAGCTACACATTGGGAAGCCGTGGGAAACTCGTGACGTGGACCCACAACTGCTGCGAGGGCTTTTTATGCTCTAGAAGAACTGAGTTAACTGAATGCCAGCTATAGATCTGACTCTCCCTTGTCTGCAGCGACTGGGGAGGAGGATCCGTCCGCTCCTTCGTCTCCTGGGAGGGACCATGTGCAGGAAATGGTGGATGTTCCACTCCTGCAAGAAAAGATCATCTTCCCTTGAGGGAGCTACAGAATCTCTGAAGCCCCCTTGATCATGAGTCTGGATTTCTCCCTGACGCCTGGTCACGCTGCGGTACAGCAAACCAGAGGCTGGGCTGTAACAGGAGAATCACCCCACCTCTCTGGGCACATCTGAAGCACAGCAGAAGTCCTTTTATTACTATTGTTACTTTTCTCATTCACCCATGAGGCATTGTCCGGGGTAATACAGCCAGATACCAAGAAGCCGTGGGCCTGACAGAGCCAGCATCTGCAGGCTGCAGGCCCCGGGAGCTGCAGGCCCGTCCCACCACTTCAACTCTACCTGACTCTGAGGTCGGCAAATGCACCCCCTGATCCAGTGAGAGTGGACGCAAGAGCAGGGCACCGTCCCGCCCCCAAGTGTCTCCGCAGGGAGCACGCCAGTGGGCGGGAGGAGCAGGCTCCCAGGAGAGGAGGGGAGCAGAGCCCCCGTGAGACCAGAGCGTTCCCGAGAGCAAGGAGCTTGGCTTTCTTGGTTCTGAGGGAATGTGGCCACCGGAGATTCAGGACCTGGGTTCTGTGAGCAAAAGGAAGATAGGGCCGAAGGGGGTGGTGAAGACGCCTTTGGCAGTGGTGTGCAGGACGGCCTCAGGGAGGAGCTGGAGGGGGGGCGGGGGCAGTGCAGGGCCTCGGCCTTCCCAGGAGGAGGCCACGGCCTTGATTTGCACTGGGACTGCCGAGGACAGAGGGGAAGCCCATGCGAGAACACCAGAGGGCACGCTGCACGCCGCCTCCCACCATGCTGACCCCCTGCCCACCGGTGCCACGTGGGCGCTCCTGGCAGGCAGGTACCACACTACCTCTGGGACAGGCACGGACAGCCCGGGACAGACAGGTCGTTTATGAATGAAGGACGAAGAAAGGAAACAGAGGAAGGAAAGGATGGTGGCCGTAACCAGGGGGTGGAGGGTGTCATGGAAAGTGCTCTCAAGGCCCAAGTCGGGGTGCAGCATTGGGAAACTAAGCATCAGCTCCCACCGTCCCCGGGGCCTCTCCCCGCTGAGGCTGCACAGAGCACACTCCCTCCACGCAGACAGGCAGTTCTTCACAGTGCTGGGCAGCAAGGTTGTCCTTCAAGGTCACGCCCAACTCCCAGCCGGCTGCCATGGCCTGGGGAGCCCCAGTTAAGTGGTGGAACACGACCGTGTTTGCATCCCCAGGAGCCAGAGGGGAGCACATCAATCAGGACAGACCTCCAGCCTCATTCGTGTGCACCCGGCAGGACATTCAAGCAATGGCTGAACTGTACTGGAGGAGGGGACCCTTTCCCCAGCCCCCCTTTTGTACAGGTTGCCGGACTAGCTGTTATGGTGCTTTTCTCCAGAGAACCCACGGTGACTTCCTGCCTGTTGTCTTTATCAACGCAGAGAGAAAACCCAAGGCCCCGAACACCTTCCTGCAGTCGCTCCACAGCTGCCCACGAGCCCACGTTGATGACCTGATCCAGAAGGGAGGCACTGGGCATCTGCCAAGCCCTTTGGCCCTGCGTGAGGGACAGGAGGCCTGGGAAACTGCTCTGCCCCTGGTGGAGGCACCGGCCTTGACTCTGGGTCCCTGCCCTTCCAGGGAGGATGGCTTTGGAAAGTTGCTTAGCTCAAGGCTGGGTTCCTCGATTACACAACAAGTTATAAACATGACAGTGGTCATTATGAATTTTAGAGAAAATAAGGATTTAGCACGAGGCCTAGTAACTGGGCACTCAGCATTTTGCTATTGTTTATCCGTGTACCTGGTATCTGGCCACGTATGCATCCACCTAGTGACCTTCCTGCAGAGTCAACACCTGTTCCACACAAGATTATCCTCATTCTGGGGTGCACACACTTATTTATTAATTTTTTTTTACAGATTGTATGTATTTCCTTATAGGTTCTGCAGTATACTCTAAAGACATACGTGGAATTAATAACTCATGCTGGGGTCGAATAACATTGCTTTTATTCTACAATTCAGTTCTCGGGCTTTTCAAACAGAGGGTGTTTTACCTAAATGAGGGTGTAGGTGACGGTGTGGGCTGTGAACAAGCAGGATTTAAGATCACAAGGTGAGCGGTACTTTCCTCAAAGGCTTTTGGAGACAAGTGTCATATTTTATGCATTCAAAAGCTACTCGTTAACTGCTGTGCCAGACATAGCCTAGAGAGACCCAGTTCCCACTGTCCGTGACCCGAGTCTCCAGCAGGGATACACTGAATGTGAGGATCAGACACACACAGTGAGGACCGTGGTGTAGGAAAAGACTCAGGTGGGAATCAGCAGGTGGATCTGATTTGGATGAAAAGCAGGGACCGTGGGGGGAACAGAGTTCCTTACTGATGAGACAACTTCACCGTTAGGTCATTCAAACAATGGCCTCTTAAACCAAGGAAGGGTATGCTTTGTAAGATAAAAAGGCCAACTGCACACGGACATTAAGGTGAGTCGGAGAACAGCGAGGCTCTTCCTACTTCCCACGGACTGTTCCGAGCTGCGTGCTCCCACACAGGGCACTTGGACAACAGCTGTCTGCTCCAGGGACAGGCAACTCCCAGGAAGCCTGCTTAGCTGGGGTAGCCCTCCTGATTTCTCTTGGCCTGGACAGCTGGCGTCCAGGCTCACTTCACACCAGCACCATGGAGTCCCCCTGTGGACCCAGTGCCAGGCGCTGGTCTCGCTTTGACCGAAGGGAAATTTTTATTTTAGAATTAAATTGAGCAAATGTGTTACTGCATTTGGGGCATATGACGTTCAATAAATGGTTAAGAGGAGCCCAAAGAACCACACTTTTAAGATAATTCTACTACATACCCCTGCATATTCAAGCTTAGCCTTCCACATTTACAATACTGAAGAGTAGCCTAAAGTTCATGCTTGATGGACATTTTAATTTTATTGAGGGGCAAATATTTCTGATATTCTTCATTTCACCAACCATAGAAAATTTTAGATTTTTCCTCCTCAATTCTAAAACGTAAGGTATATTGTTTTCTAACACTCAGGACATAGACGTAGATATCAAAAGGGGAAGAACATCACGCAGGGTCCCATTGGGTTGAGGCACGTTGGTACGTCGGGAGTGTTTTCCTACAACCTTAGAACTGGCTCTCTGGAGGAGTATGGTCCTATATGTTACTTGCCCAATTTTAAAAAGCACTTCATCAGAGTGTTATTAGGTTCATAATATGGTTTTTTCTAGTGTTGCTGCAGATTTACCATAATCAAATGATGTCAGGTAAGTACCTTTTCCTACTTTCATAGGTAAAGGAATCACTTTTATAGTTATCGATATATATTAAAAAATCTCACTTTTGGTTCATTCCACTTTGCAAATGATCCCAAATATTGAATTATGCCCAGGAAATTCCTGGCATGAAGTTTGTTTGCAGAACTAGTGCTCATGGCCTTCGAGGTAATGGGGAAAGGTGTGCTGATTGTAAGGTCTTTCATTTTAATCTCTCTCCCACTAGAGAAGATTGATATAAATAAAATTTAAATAGAAAACACATTTCAGATGCCAGCCGTGAAAAAGACTTTGTCAGCCCTAATGAAAAGGTATCAATTTTCTCTACTTTATTCAATAAATGGTGAGTCATTTTCCAAATGGATTAGATAAGGAAAGTTCAGACTCCCCGGGAGAAGCTCTTAGGGCTGATGGGGGGAGAGACGGGGACATGCAAAACCTCTGAGGCCACTTCAAATCTGTAAAAATTGATACCAGCTGGGGTGGCAGTGTCCCCAACCCTCGGCTCACCTGCTGCCCGAGAAGCCATGTCCTGGGGCGCTGAGTGTGACGTGCCATTCTCTTATTTGATTAGGATGTCACCAAGGCTGAGGGAAGATGGCTCAGAGCAGGAGCCCTTGGGAGGGTGAGGGGACACAGGCGCTCCCGGCTCCCAATGAGGGGCGCACCTGTCTCGTGACACTTGTGAACGTGGGTGCAGGCGTTTGATAACACGAGAGGACAAAGAGATATAAGACCCACCGTGTGCTCCTGCCGACTCGGGGGAATCGGGGCCGTCAGCTTTGTTGTGATGAATTGCATTTCAGAAAACGCAGCTCGACTTTCATGAGGAGCTTCAGTGTGTAGCCCACGATCACAGAGCCCTCAGATCTAATTTGATTTGTGCGTGTTTGAAAAAATAGCAAAATGATTATTTGTTGCTGGGTTATTTCTGTAACTTGGCAAGAAGTGCACGGCACGTCTTTGGAGTGAAGATACCTTTGCCCACCGAGCCCTCGCGAGCTGGAAAACAGCGGTCACTGATTTCTTTTTCCCCTGTGCCCAGCTGGTCAACTAGTACGGCTCTTCATTTAGATTCTTTTATTTTACTTTTGATGAACAAGTATTAGTTGTGCATACAAACGGGGTTCAGCCTGCTATCAGCATCAGCGGGCGGCGGGCACTGATCTTAGCCACCATGGTTATTCCTGGAGTTCTTGGACTGTTTGAAAGTACTCAGCTCTGGAGTCAGGAAGCACTTACAGATCTTCTGCTCTATGCGTAGCACTACTTCACCCGGGCGGCCCGAGCTCCGGGAGCACGCTCCGGATCTTTCACCCATGAATTTTAGAGTAGACGAGGAAATAAGCAATCATAGAAGGTTCTTATTTTTAAATATTTAATTTCAAGAATACTCCAAACAACCAGGAAAAAAGTAATTTAGAAGCCACCAACACGGAAAACAAAGCTCACAGTATCAGCCCTTTGCAAATTACTTTTTTCTTGCCGATGATGGGACTGAAAAAAGCTAGGCACCAGAGGAGACCAGGAATGAAAGGCTGGGTGTGCGGCGGCACCTGACTGCACAGTGTCCAGCCGCCTGGCTCCTCCTCTTCAGGCAGAGCTGCAGGCTCTAAGTCATGGACCCTGGAGGACGGGGCGGCGCTCTCCCAGTTCAGCCTGGAGACCGAGTGCACTTCCCGGTGTGGCAGGGGAGACCCCTGGGAGGCGAGAGGGTGGTGATGATCGTGGCGGTCTGAATCGTGCTCACTTTACTAGTAAGAGTGACTTTGTCACGCTGGATGATCCTAGTTTTACTTTGAGTGTTACATCTCAGGTGACACACGTTTTCCTTTCTCTGCGAGGTTCTTCCTTTTCTCCCGTGCCCACCCCTTTGCAGTGGTTTCCTTCCATCTCATTAAGAAGTGGTCTCTTTGCCCAACACTTCCTGAAGAGATTAGCAGAAAGGGTGTAGGAAGAGGCTTGGAAGGGGTCTGTGCTTGGGACCTGTGGCTCTGTGTGCACCAAACTGACCGTGGCAGAGGGTGGTGAGGAGCAGAGGAGTGATCTCAGCCTAGGTCCTCCTGGACTCTTAGGACCTGCTGATCATCAGACATGACACAGGCGTCCCGGACTCCAGCTCCCGCTGAGCCAGCCCAGACCAGGGGAGACCTCCTAGCCGCCACATAGAATCATGCACCGTACACAGTTTTGTTGGGTTAAGCCATCCAGCACCAGATGTGTCACACACCAGAAGGTACAAGTAGTGAGATGATGTCCTTTCAAAATGAACACGCATGAAACAAACTTACAGAAAAGCAGCCAGCAAGCCGTGCCCAAGTCTGTCCTGGCACCGTGAAAAGTGTGGAGAGGCATCAGCGTGACAGAGCCTGGGAAACTGATGGGAATGTTGGTATTATTAACTCCACAGGGAGGAGGCCCAGTGTCTGTGTGGGCTCTTCCCTTGCATTTACAAGGGATCGGGGTCATATTGGGGTAGGGAGTCCATGCAGAGAGAATCCATGTGCTTTCAAAGGGAAAGACAAAACCAAACATTGGCATCATCACAGACGCACACAGTGAGACCCTGGCAGGATGAAAACACGTTCGTGCCCGGGGGTCCTGAGTCAGCGTGCCGGTTTAGAGTCTGTATTCCGGGGATGTTTGATTCTCATCCATTCAGACACCGTGCCCATGAGCCCTGCCTCTGAAAGTGCTGGCGTTGGCTCAGCAGAGGGCAGCAGGTGTTCTCCCGTGCATCTTGACCACGGGCTGCCCCTCCCCTGCTCAGGGAAGGATCTCTGGCTGGCCAGTCACCTGACCCTGAGGAATCACGGAATTGGTTTAATTCACAGGCCGATCTGCCGCCTGTGCACCAAAGCTGACCTGCAGATTCTGACTCATTTCCTACTCAATGATTTCTAACAACTGAAATTAACAGTCAATACTTACAAATAAGGAGATTTTTACAGGGACATTCAGACATCATGTGTGGAAGCAAGGGAAAGCCTAGCCACCCAGGAGCAGGGGGGCTCATACGGTGCTGTTGGCCACCATCCCTGCTCTCCCTTACGCTCCTGGCATGTGCCCCATGTGTAATCCATCACGCACTGCTCCCAAGGTGTGTTCTGGGTACACGGGTCCTGGCTTGGGTGCAACCCCAGCAACACCACCCACCTACCTGGAACCTGGACCCTTCACCCTCCTGATCCGGCCTGTCCAGGGGAACGGTGGCCCATCGCCCCGCCCCTTCTCATTCCTGGTACCTCTGCATGCACGGCTCTCCCAGCTTGGCCTGTGTGGCGGCCACTTCCCACCTGCTGGAGACCCACAGACTCAGCCCACACAAGCTGGCCCTCGCTGGCTCCAGCTGAGCTCACCAGTCAGGTGAAGACATTGCACAACGTCCACCAGTCGCAAACTGCCCATGATGGATTCCCAAGGTTCTCTAGAAATCTGTACATCGTGGCAAAATGTCCTGATACTCCGAGTTGATGTATTCAGGAACACGGAGCCCAGAATCCTGGCAACACCAAAGGCACTCAGTGATCACTGTGGGTGGCGAACGGCCCAGTGAATCCAGGTGTTCGGCGGCACCACGGCCACACCACTGCCGTTTTCTACTCATCCGGTGCTGAGATTTCACGATGCCTGGAGAAGGACTCTCGCTTAAAATTCACACACCCGGTTGACTGATCACAACCCTGAGCGTGGCTTTCTGTGCTCATTATGTGCGTGTCTCCACTCGGCTGGAGCAGGCATATTGTCCTTCAGGACACACCCGGCAGAAGGTACAGGGCAGGCACAGCTGTATGCAAATCAGGCATTTCCTGGAATGCCCGCCTGTCCTCCGTGAGGCTGGGTTTTTTTTTTTTTTTTTTTTTAAATTACAACCCAGATCTGCTCACAATGGAGCAATGCTAATTGTCATGGTCTAGAGAAGTGAAATTTGATTTTACTAAGCCATTAAGATTCATTCCGATGTCTCTGGTAGGATTCCAGCAGGGGACGAGTGCGTCGAGAAGTTGCTCGCGGGTGGGTGCAGCATTTCCTGAGGTCTGCCTGAGCGTGGGAGAGGACAGCCCTGTGAACTGGTAGGATTCGCAGAAAAGACAGGTCCTGAGAAACTTCATTCTCCCTTCTGCTCTGGGTTTTCAAGTTGGCTCCAACCCAGGTGCCAAGCTCCGAAACCATTTTCGTTTCATTTTCTGAGATGACAACTTTTCTCAAAGGAAAAAACAGTAAAGGCGAGCTGTGGGTATTAGAGGGTTTGGTTGGGTCTCAAGATCCTCTTTCCACAAGAAGGAATGATGTCTTCTCTGTTTTGAACCTTATGACGCATCTCTTCTTAAAACTTCCTCCATTCAGAGAGGAAAGCCGCAGGGAACCTGAAGTCCACGTTCCAGCCTGAATGTTCCTATGCTAATCCCAATCTGCAACGTGGAAACTAGAAGTGGCCTCTGGGAAGTTCTCTGTCATGACAGCAGAGTCCCCACGAGTAGGGTTAGTGCCCTAGAGCTTTCCCTAGGGTGTGGACACAGTAAGAAATCCACGTTCTGCAACCCGAGAGAGGGTTGGCCAGGTCCCAGCTGCTGTCTCGTCTCTAGTGTCCGCTCCAGCCCTCAGAGCATGAGCCATGCATGTCTGTTGGCACAAGCCACAGCTGCACCTTCCCGTGGCCGCCCCAAGGAACGGAGGCAGCCACTGCACACACAGGTGGATCCATCTGACGTGCATGGGAGCAGGCAGGGAGCCGAATCCTGACTGAGACACAACCACAGCGATCGCTCAGTCCACTCAGCAGCTGAGACAAACCCCCAGGAGCAGGAGGGCTCCGAAACAGCAGAGATCATTCCCACCGTTCTGGAGGCTGGGAGTCGGGGGCCCAGCCTCTGGGTGCTGGCCTCAGCCAGGGAGGCTTCCTGGTTCATCTGGCCACATCTCCCTCAGAAGGGAGAGACAGGGTGGCACTTCGGAGTCTCTTCCATGATGGCACCAGTTCTGCTCATGAAGACCCCACGATCTGTTCACCCCAGAGCCTCTGTGCCCCGTGTCCTCACACTGGTGAGACTCCCACAGATGAACTTTGGGGGACACAAGTGTTCAGATCACAGCAGCAGCCCCTAATCAGCCTTCCTGGGCTGCAGCTCAAGAGCCCCAAGGCTGGGTGCACACACCCCCCGGGTCGGCTCACAGTACTCGGGAGTGGAAGAAGTTCTGATATTTAAAAGGAGCTTTGGTCCCATTGTTTGTATTCACTGGTTAAACGGTTGCCATGAAAGACCCGAGGGAGGCTTTGCGGACTAACAAACATCAATCTGAAATGGTTTTGAACTCAGGCGTCATTTTGGCCTATCCAGCAATCACCTACTGTCTTGTCCCCATAGGGCATGTGGTCGACTTCTGGGGACACGTCTCTCTCTCTGGCCCTGTGACCTAGGCCCGGCCTCTCTGCATACTACTTCACCTTGGCTCACCGAGTGGCCCATAGTGCGTGAACCCAGGTTGGGGAGGCAGCTCTCTGCGCTCCCCGAACTGCTTGGCTGTGACCTGAGCATGACAGCTCCCCCCGAGAGGGTGCTGCTCGGGAGTCAGGGCAGACACCAGGCAGCACGGCCGAGCACAGGCTTTCCAAGAGGATCCCTGGGCCCTGCTGCGCTGAGTACCTGAAGCTCAGTGGGCAGCTGGACTTTTCTGGCGGAAGCCAGTGAGTTTCCTCTTTTACTACCACTATTTAGTGCCTCTGTAACCAGCAGGAAGCGTCACGGGAGAGCCAACGGCCTCCGTGGCCTGTCCTGAGCCTGCGTTCACAGAAGGAGGGAGAGTCCTGGCCCCGTTTCCTGGAGGACAGCTCCATTTCAGATGCGTCTCCGTGATGGAGAGGGGCAGACGGAGAAGCCATCAGTCTGGCATTTTTAAGACACATTTAGTTGCAGAATTTGGAAGACAGCTTCCAGTCGCTGTACATCCAGGAAAAAATATGAAGCAATCAAGTTTTATCAGTGACGACCAATAAAAAAAAAAAAAAAAAGCCACACTCAGCCCCAAATTCCATTTGGAACCTCCAGGATTGCTTGAGGGACCCATGGCCTTGGGTGCTCTGCATTCGGAGGGAGATGAATTTCAGAGATGCAGCCGGAGAGCGGGTCACTGCCAAGATGGAGGGAGCCACTCTGTCCTGGGAGCAGAGATCACACTGCATCTGCATCTCAAGGACCACAGTGAGAACATGAAGTGCATCTGGGAATTGAGGCCCAGCGCTGCCTGCAAACAGGGTTGGGTGCAGCACATGTGGACCCCCTGGGGCTGCTACCTTTATGTCTCTGGTTTCCAGAGCAGCCCATGCCCACGTCTAGGAGGTGCTGCCAGGGAGGAGCGCAGGGGACAGTGCCGGTGACAGTGCTTTACCTACAGAGCTCCCAGGGCTCGCAGCACCCGGGAGGTCATCACGCTGACAGACACAGCCGCGAAGGGGTAGGTGGGGCTCAGGCTGGCAGGAACCCCACGGTTGCACCCTGTGCTGCCCTGGACCTGCAGGACTGGTGCTGTCTGGGTCGGCTTGCTGCAGGGCTTACTGCTGCTCACCTAGCATCTGGCCCCAGCTCTGGGTTACTCGAGCCTCGGCGGGCTGACCTCCCACTCTGGGAAGAGAGAGGCCACCTGAGAGGCTTGTCCAGTCAGAGTGCCCTTCACTTTGTAGATTGACGGCCATGGTTTTAAAAACAAAAAAACAGCAAACAACTTTCAAAGAAATTTGCTACTGCTGGCAGCTGGGGTGTGGCTCAGCGGTAGAGGCTTGTCTCCCATGTGTGAGGCACTGGGTTCAATCCCCGGCCCTAATAAAAGTAAACAAACAAAATAAAGACACCGAGTCCATGTACAACTAAAAAAAAAATATTAAAAACAAATGTGCTACTCCTGCCACTGAGAAGCCCAGTGTCACTCCTCCCTTGCTGAACGGAGGGTGGCCCTGTGAGCGGCCTGGGACGGGCCAGGAGGGATCACAACAGCTACGCGGCTGCCACCTGTGCTCGGGGGTCTTCTCTGGGGGGTCTGGAGCCATCCTGGAAGGAGCCTGGAGACAGGCCTACTGGACCATCCTCATGGACGCTCTGTGAGGATGCCACAGTTGACCCCTTCCAGCCGTCCCTTCATGCCAAGGCTTGTGAGCCACGGTTGATGACCCTTCCAACGTTCGTGAGCCATCTGGACTTTTCAGGCCAGTCCTGTCACCCACTGACCGCCACGGAGCATCTCAGTCGATGCGGAGAACACAGAATCCCCCCCGTGGCTTTCACCTGGAGTGTCGGCCACTGAACTCAGGAGGGGGATATCTTGGCTGTTTAGGCCGCTCAGTTTTGGGGTGTTTGTAGCAAGGAAGCACCGGAAGTCTCTTCACCCCCTACTGATACGCTCAGAGCTGGGCTTGGGGCTCGAGCTGACCAGCGCTCTTCAGTCCTAGGGTTCTGCTGGCGCAGTTCAGAAAACCAGTTCTCTGGATTGCTGTGGCCTGGCAGGATGCAGAACCGGGTCTGGGTGGTGTTTTTATTGTACGTGGGCACAGCGTGTTTGAAATGGAAGAAAACAGAGGAGAGAAGAAAACAGAGAGGTGGGC
This sequence comes from Marmota marmota marmota, assembly GCF_001458135.2. NCBI lineage: Eukaryota > Metazoa > Chordata > Mammalia > Rodentia > Sciuridae > Marmota > Marmota marmota. Next base: position 1,080,869 of record NW_026000168.1, on the reverse strand, counting down.
ACAGGACAGCCCCCACCTCGGCCTTTATTTGTAGCCAGAAAAGGTGAGTTGGAACATGGTGAAGTTTTCTTCTGAGCCACTGAAGGCGTTTCCACCAAGGATGCGATACCAGGGGAAGAAAGGTGAGTTAGAAGGAAGGTTTACAGCCAGACGGGACGGCGCACACCTGTGGTTCCAGAGGCTGGGAGGCTGCGGCAGGAGGGTCACAAGCTGAAGGTCAGCCTCAGCAGTTTAATGAGGCGCTAAATAACTTAGCCAGACCCTGTCTCAAAAAGTTAGATGGGGATGTGGTTCGGTGGTAAAGTGCCCGGGCTCCATCCTCGGTTTGGGAAAAGAAAAACAACAAAAAAAAGGAGAAGTTTACAGACAATGAGAGGAAAGCTCTCTCTGCACTTATTTAAAATTGATACTAAAGATACTGTTTCACAGTTCAAGTCATAAAAAAAAAAAAAAAGATAGACTGAAGGACACACGTAGAAACATTTTGCCAGACCTAGGTAAGAGGCTCTCAGTTCAAAGGCCCTACTGATTCCCCACATGCCTGGGCCAAATGTCCCTGTCCCCAGGACTCACCGCAGCCCTGCAGGGGAGGGCACTAGGAGGCCTAATGGCCCCCCCGGGAGGTGGAGGTGCAGCTTCAGGAATGGGGTTTGTGCCTTGGAGAGAGACGCCAGGGCTGCCCTTGCCCTTCTGCCTCGTGTGACCAGAGTAAGAAGGTGTCTACGAGGATGCACCCCTCCAGACACCCTGACCTTGGGCTTCCCAGCCACAGAACTGTGCAGAATGAATCTCTGTTGTTTATAAGCTGCCCAGTTTGTGGCATTTTGTTCTAGCGCCCAAATAGACTAAGACAACTTGTAAATAGAGAAAAGTGTGCAGATGCAGTGTTCAAACAAAGGGACTGGAGAAAAAGTGAGCACAGTAGGACCTCGGGGAGAGCTCCGCTTTAGCCCCAGTGGGCAGGTGACTCGGATGGCACGAGTGCAGACGTTTTTCCTATAAAATGGACCATACCTTCTCCTTCCTTCAAAGGTTCATCTGTTTGCTTTGAGACTCAGCCTCTCTTTCTGCCCAAACCATCCTCAAACTCCTGGGCTCCAGCACTCCTTCTGCCTTGGCCTGTTGAGCTCAGGCAGGGACCCCGGCACCTGGCTTTCCTTTTCTTTCTCTCTTCTCTCTGTCTCTGTCTCTGTCTCTCTCTCTCTCTGTCTGTCTGTCTCTCTCTCATTAAAAGAGCTGCAAGGAGATACTTGGCTGCAAAGGTCTTGGTGACCTAGGTGTGTCCTACGTCAGCCTGAGAGATGGGTGTGACTGGGGAAGTCTAGTCCATTTCTGCTGACCAGGTGCCCAGCAGCCACGTGAGGCCATTGGCGATGTCCACTAGGATTGCACACAATTGAAATGCAGCTCCGGCCTCACGTTGGCCACGTTGAGGGCACGACAGCCGTGCACTGGGGGGTGCCATTCAGGGGTTCAGAGTGGGCACTGCCCTGCTGCAGAGTGCTGGGCACGGCCCTGGCCTGCGTTCCTGGCCTCCCACCTCCCGGCACCTCTGGCCACGCTCGGCACAGACCCCGCTGTCTCACAGCAGCACCTCGCTCCTCCGGCCCCCGGCTCCTGGGACCCCGTTCCTCCTGCCTTGGCTCTCTGCTGCAGGTGAAGAGCTGAACGCAATCCAAAATCAACCTGTGTTCTGGCCTCACGCCCGCCCCTGAGTCCCTGAGAGCTCAGCCGGGGGTCGAGATGCGGAGCCCCAGCCTTGTCCGTCATCCCGGTCCACCGCCCACCTGCCCAGGGGCTGGAGGAGCGCAAGACACAGCGAGCACGGAAAATGAGGAGGTCAGGCCCAACAATTCTCAAAAGGAGAACTTCTCCTCTGAGAGGAACCCTCAAGATCTAACTGTATAGTTGACGGAGCAACATGATCAAGACCGTGAGCTCTGACGCCATGATTTGTTTTCACTTTAAATCCCACTTTTCATCATTTACGAGCTTAAAATTAAGATCCTGGATGGTAGCTGAGCTCTGAACACTATTTCCTCCTGGAATGAAGGACAAGGTCAGCCTAATGGTGCAGTTGTGCCAGGTGGATAAGGTCCCGTGGTCCTGGTGTCAGGGACATCGAACAGAGTGCGCTGAAGCCACCTGTTGTCCCCCTCAGCCCCATGCCTGCAGGGAGTCCCAGAGGGCCTCGGGTGCAGGTGGGCGAAGGCCAGGGGTCCCAGAGGGCCTCGGGTGCAGGTGGGCGAAGGCCAGGGGTCCCAGAGGGCCTCGGGTATAGTGGGTGAAGGCCAGGGGGTCCCAGAGGGCCTTGGGTGCAGGTGGGCGAAGGCCAGGGGGTCCCAGAGGGCCTCGGGTACAGTGGGTGAAGGCCAGGGGGGTCCCAGAGGGCCTCGGGTATAGTGGGTGAAGGCCAGGGAGTCCCAGAGGGCCTCGGGTATAGTGGGTGAAGGCCAGGGGGTCCCAGAGGGCATCGGGTGCAGGTGGGTGAAGGCCAGGGGGTCCCAGAGGGCCTCGGGTACAGTGGGCGAAGGACGGGGGGTCCCAGAGGGCCTCGGGTGCAGTGGGTGAAGGCTGGGCACCAGCAGTGGCAGCACCGATTTTCCTGAGGTGATCTTCCGGAGCCAGCTGTGGTATTCCTGCCGATGCACTCGACACCACTTTAAAATCTCAAGGATAATGTTTCCCAGGAGCAAGTGGCTCTGCGGCACCTCGGTTGCCCCAAGGGGTGGAAGGAGTGGAAGGGAGCGTGTCAGAGTCGTGGCCATGGGACACACTCCTCTGTACCACATGGAGCTTCAGCAGGGAGCTAGGAGGGGCTTCAGCGCCGGGCAGCGAGGCCTGGCCTAAGGGACCTCCACCAAGCTGGGCGCCCAGGGTCCTCCTTCATCAAACAGAAGGAGCCTGTTCCCTTCACGGGCTGTGAAGTGCGCTGGCGCACCAAGGTCTGCAAAGAGGCCTTACCGCGTGCTACCCTGGGCTCTGGGAGGATGGCCTGATGGCCCCCAACCTGCGTGGAGCAGCCTTTGACATTAGACACCAGCTGTCACTCATGACGCCCTGCCCTGGGGCTGAAATGCTCATGGTTTTCTTCTGAGTCAGTGCTGAGAGTTCCAAAGCAGGCAGTCATTGCAGTTGGTTGGGTTTACAGTGGTGTCTAAGAAGACCACCCAGGAAATGCTAAGAGGGCATTCATTCGCCCGGTGACCACTGATGTTTACTTAATACATATTTCTAACATTTAAAAACCCGTGGGTTTTTTTTTTTTAGCCAAAAAATCACTTTCAATATCTGCTTTTCTAGAGCAAGAAATTCCTTTGCATCATTTTACAGCATGAAAAACTTGTAATGTTCACCCAGCTCACACCTAATTGCCTCTGTTCAATTAAATTCAGGTTTTATTGTTTTGATGTAAGAAAAATGGTTGCCTTCTCCAGTGTGTGCTTCCATTCGAGGTCTAGAAGGAGTTATTTCAACCTGTATAAGATTAGTAGCCCACAGAAGCTATGCAGATAATTAAGTTAATACCACTTGTGACAGCTGCATTTGCTAATAGAATTATTTTCACATTTGTTTCCATACCTATTACTTCATGTTTAAATTTATCATAGGAAGAGGCTGAGCCTTATTTCCATATTTATTGCTACTCGGATATTTATATTATATGTTTATGTAAAAACAGCGATGGTATAATCTTGAATGTACAAAGCAAATGAAATGCGATTCCCGAAGATCAAATGAGCTTTTTCCCCTTTCCGGGACAAGGAAACAACTCACACAGTGGAGAGATACGTTTGCATCTGAGTTTTCTTAATGGACACCCTAGAAAATCAATATAACAGATCCCTGACCTTCTCCTTGTTCTTCCAAGTAAGCAAAAATGGACCGGAATCAAAAGGTATAAAAAAATCTTAAGGACTGGAATGAGCTGGTTTACACCAGGGGGCAGGTTCTAACTTACATTTACCTGAAAGCCAAGGAAGAAGAAGAATAAGGTGTCTGTTCCTTCCCATTAGTCTTTTGTGAAGCCCAATAAATCTGCCAGCTTCCTGCATTTTTATTTCTGTTGTGTTTACTTTTTCCTTTACTATGCAAAACGGTGGGGGGAAGAACACTGCACCCGGAGTCAAAATCCCCCAGTGTGTGCCTGCACTCTGGTGTTAATTAATGTGTCACTTGTTTGACGAATTCCGCTTTTTTAAGTCTCAGCTCCTTTATCCTGAGAAGCACTCAAATCCTACATTTTGGATGCGACCTAAGATTTAGTGCTACTGTGTGGATAGCTGCAGAGAGCGGAGGCTCCTGCCCTCAGTGGGCAGCTGGGAAATGGGACCTTGCACCCAGTGGGCTGTGAGTGGCCTTCCTCAGAAGGCAGGCTGGTGACACTGCGCTTTCCACAGCTCACGGCGGGCTGTCTGAGCCTCAGCACTCCTGAACTTTCCACTTTCTGCTCTTTCAGCACTGGCACGTGGTGAGGGCCAAAGCTCTCTCCGGTCTCTCTCCCTGGGAGCCGCTCAGAGTGTAGTGGGGATGAGGGTCACGTTCACAACCGACCGGGGATTAATGGAAAGGTCCTACTGCAGAGAGAGCAGCACGGAGAGCAGCGGGCAGACTTGTCGGTGCACAGGGGAGAAGCGGCCGCAGGGGCCTCCTTCGCATGTGCCGCAGCACAAGAGGAAGCCGAGCAGAGACGGAATCACCGAGGATCTCGCCCGCACGGTCATGCCACTGGACTCGCCCCGAGGAAGCCAGAGACTACGCGCAGGGTGGGCGTCTCCCACCTCGAGTCTGGGAAGGCACCCTCATTCCATGCCCCCTAAAGGCCCACGTGTTCAAGGCTCTGTCCCAGCTTGGGCCACTGGACAGTGGTGGAGCTTGGGGGGTGGGGCCTGGTGGGAAGTCTCAGGTCCCCGGCTGGGGGACAGCAGAAGGGGGTCATGGATGTGGACGCTTGCCATCTCTCTCTCTGCAGTCCCTGTGAGGTGAGCATCTTTGTGCTCTGGTCCTGCTGTCGCAGGCCCCAAGGTGACAGGGACAACCACCATGGGTTAACGTCTCTGAAACCGTGGGCCCAAATAAACCCTTCCTCTCTCCTGAAAAGTCGATTATCTGGGGCGTCTTTGTCTTAGTACATGGGGACGAGTAACCCACCTGCTGATTCTGTTAAGCCACCACATTACCTTCCCACCGTGACGATTAATGACGTAACAGACGCTTGGCGCGTTGGAGGGCATTGGAGCTAAGCCACCTGGGACTCAGAGGGCTTTCCTTTCTAGATGCCTCCCATTTTTCATGGCCCTCGGATCCTTGCCCATGTGCTTATGTATTTTATACCATTTAAATTAAATTGCAGATGATATTTTAAGACTTTCTTTTGTTCACGTAAGAAGAGGAATGTGTTCATGACAGTGGCCCAACTTAGTGGGAGGGTGAAACATGCGGTGTCAGGTGACAGGTCTTCCAGGGAGACACGTCCGCCCAGGAGCACGGGGAAGCAGGTTCACATTCCTGGTCCCACTGAGGAGCGCCCAGGGGACCTGCCTGACGTAGCACGGGCTGACTCCACGGTCCCTTGGCCTCGCTACTCTTCCAGAGACTTCCACTTTTACTACGGTGCATGTTTCCTTGGTGCAGGTTGTGTGTGGGGGGTGTGGGGTCATCAACTCAACTGTCAAAAGCCTGGGTGATGAATCATCAGGAAAGGATGGATCATCCCAATCTGCACTGGGACAGCTGCAGTTTTTTCCTGTGGACCAGATGAAACTCATCAAATCTGCTGGAATCCCAGGGCAGACCCTGAGGGAGCCACAGCTTTCATGCTTGGGTGCTGGCTCCAACCCTAGTTAGAGGCCCCGGGAATGCCAGAGCCTAGGAGGCCCCTTGCCCTGAGCAGCAGGCAAGAGCTGGGAACAGCTGTGCTTAGAGCCTCGCAGGCCAGCGGGCAGCTAAGGAGCCTGCTGGCTCTAGGAGCGAGGGGCAGGAGGAGGAGGGAGAGGAGGGAGAGGGGAGGTGCTGTGGAATGAAACTGATCCAATTAGGTTATACACATGTACGAATGTGGCACAGTGAAGCCCAGTAGCACATAATTATACAGCAGCCATAAAAACATAAAAGCCAAGCACAGCAGATGAGTTTTTAAAAAGGCCTTGCCGTCAGCTTCTCTCTGGCTCAACCTGGTGGCCGTACAGGGCACTTGGTCTTACAGGAAAGGTCCTCAGGCATGATGCCTGTCACCGACCTTGGGGGAACCCGCTCCAGGCTGGGAGGACACCTTCTCTCTGCACCTGGCGGCCCAGGAGTGACTCTGGGACGTGGGAATGTGGCTTAAGGACAGTGCTCTCTGAGCCCGGGCAGCAGGCCTGCACCGACCCAGCCGTGTGCTCCGACTGTGTTTCCAGTGGCGGTCGAGGCTGAGTGGAGACGGCACCGTGACGAGGCTCCCAGGGCCACCCTGCCCCACCACTGTCAGCCTCCAGCATTCAATGCAGTGCCCGGCACCCACGTGGGCTGTTCCCCGCTCGCCTTCCAGGGTGGGTGCTACAGAGACGGAGGCCGCTTCCCGGAAGTGGAAACAGAGCCAGCCTCCTGGGAAAGGGCCCACCAGGGATCATTCCCTCCACATTCTGTTTGAACTACCGAGGCCAAGTTCCCCTAACCAACCTCAACGTTTTAACCACTTAAAGCGTACAGCTCAGTGGCCATTGGTGCATTCATGATGCATGACCATCACCGTGATCTAGTTCTAGAACATTCCCAGGATCCCAAAGGAAACTGCACCCATCATGCTCAGTTATGCTCTCCACAGCCCTGGTCAGCACCAGTGCATCCTGTGCCCATGGACATGCTTCATATAAACATGGCCATGCACAGGTGGCCTCTTACATCTGGCTTCTCCCAGACAGCACGCTTTCCAAGTTCACCATGTTACCTTGTGCATCCACATTCAACTCTTCACGGCACTCCATTGCACAGACACGCGTGAGCATGTTACTGGTGGACATCGGTGTCTCCACCTCTTGGCTGCCAGGAGCAAAGCTGCTAGCAAGCGTGTGCAAGAGTGTGGGCTTAAACACACCTCCTCAATCCACTGGGCTCTTGGAGGATCGCAAGCCTGAGTTCTGTGATCTTCTGTTGGAGACTTTGGGTCTGGTCAAGGCGGGTGTGAACACACCAGAGCTTTTGGCATGTCATATTTCAGAGTATCAAGGAATGGCATTGGGTTTGGGAAGCACGTGTGGCCGGTGAGTGCTCATGGAGCAGGGAGTCAGGGAGGGAGACGCTTTCAGAGGGGGCCTGGGCCTGAGCAGGCCCATCTCTCATGGTCTGCTGCCCTGGCAGCGAGTGGCAGCCTGTCGGCTCATCTGTGACTGGGGTGACTGCCTGCGTCCATCTGTGCTTCCAGGGGTGTGCACGTCCTCAGTGTTCAGCAGCCCACCGATGCTGTGAGCGAGCAGGGAGTGTGCGTCCAACCCAGGACAGCTGGCCATGTCAGCCCAGGGCCCATAAAAAACACTTCATCTGGTGACATCTTTTTTCATTCTGCGTCCTCTAAAGCACAAGAGGACACGAATCTATCTTCCCCAACACACCTTGAAGAGAGTGACCACCTGCATGTCACCAGTGGGCTGCCAGGGGACTGGTGACCCCCCGGTCAGCCTGCTCAGCTGCTCTCCCTGAGCAGAACCACCACGCTTTCCTGTTCCCAACACAGCAGTGGAAGGGCGCTCCACGAAGCAGCCCGGCCATGCGTCCACGGACCCGAGTCCCCACGTCAGGGGAGCCTCAGGAGCAGCCCTGCCTTCCCTCTCCAGCCACACAGCACACCAAGATCTCCTACTGGAAGGACCCGGAGGGCTGTCTTCCCTCTGTCCATCCACAGAACACCTCCATGCTGCACCACAGGAGTCCTCTACTCTGTGTCCACGGGACCCTCCACGCTGACCGTGTCCATGGGACCCTCTACCCTGAGTGTCCACAGGACCCTTCATGTTGTGTCCATAGGATCCCTCCATACTGACTGTGTCCATGGGACACTCCCTGCTATGTCCACGGGAGCCCCTTCCCCTGGCTATGCCCACAGAGCCCCTCCACACAGTGTCCCAGGGACGCTGCCTTGGGCTGCCTGCTCCTCCTCTTGCAGAACTGGGCTTCAATACCACTTTCTCCTGGATAGCCTCCTTGCTGAAGGAGATTGTCCATACTGGTTCCCATCGCTCTCCTTTCTGCCATTATTGAAGTACAGCCCAGTGACCAGTCCAGCCCTCTTATTAGAGTATAGCCCAGTGACCACTCTAGGTCTCTTATTAGAGTATAGCCCAGTGACCAGTCCAGCCCTCTTCTCAGATATAGCCCAGTGACCAGTCCAGCCCTCTTCTCAGATATGCCCAGTGACCAGTCCAGCCCTCTTCTCAGAGTATAGCCCAGTGACCAGTCCAGCCCTCTTCTCAGATATAGCCCAGTGACCAGTCCAGCTGTCCTATTTAATTGCCCTGGTCTGTACTGTCTCTCCGTCCAGCTTTGTTTTATCTATTTATTTTAGTAGCTGTAGATGGACAGCAGACATTCATTTGTTCATTCTCGTGTGGAGCTGAGGATGGGACCCAGGCTTCACACACGCGAGGCAAGCGCTCTGCCACCGAGCCCAGCCCCAGCCGGCTCCTGCTTTCTTGAAGGGACCTCTGCATCCCACCCACTCACTCCTGAGGTTTGTTTTGCACACCGTTTAGGCATCTGTGGATATATTCCTGAGATATTTAAATTTAATATCTGAGCAGCTTCGTCTGCGGAGAACAGAGTCCAATGAGCATGTTCTGGGTAGGAGGATTTTACATAGCGTGGTAGGTTTTATCGATTCTTTTGTTTTAATAAAACTTTAGCATTGTTCATTAGTTCCTTTGCAGATTTCATCCCTCCTCATTTCTCAAAGGGCTTGGCTTGATTTTCTGTGGTGCGGGGGATGGAGGTCAGGGCCTCTGGCTTGTTAGGCAAACACTGACCACTGAACTGCACCCTGGGCCCCCATGCCTTCTATCGAGCCTCGGTGGAGGCCTGAAATCACTTAAGGCAGCTTTGACTTGGCAGCATTAACTTTATGTAGCAATTCAATTTTAAGTAGAGTCAGGAAAAGAGGAAATGAAAAGATTTAAGTTTGGTGCCAGAACTTAGTAGAATTCTGGGCCAGGTTCTTGGCTTCCCAGAACCGTCTTCCCCTTCTCTTGGCCTCGGCGTCGCGGTTTCCTTTGGAGAACCTTTCTGTTCCCACTCTCCACCCCTGCGCTTCTGGGGTGGGCGGCGCCTCGGCCTTGACCAAGCATGAATACATTCTTCGGTCACCGGGACTGCTCAGAGCCCAGTGAGCAAGCTTCTCCTTCTGCCAGGGGCTGGAGAGTAAATATTTCAGTCAAGTTCACATACTACCTGTCCCAAGGGCTCAACTCCCATGACCTCCCCAGAGTAGCACAGATATACATGCATGAAGGGGCCTGGCTGCGTTCCCGTAAAGCTTTGTTTAACCCAGTGCCCGCCCAGGCCTGGTCTGAGGGTCGTGGGTTGACCCTGGCGTGGAGCACTGCTCCTCAAAGTTGACTCAACGTTGTTGTTTTTAGCAAGATAAAAAAAAAAATGGGAGTGTTTAGAATACTTTGCAGCATTTGACAGTCATTTTATGCCTGTTAAGTCTGATAATGAAGAATCTGGGCTTGTCATTTTGTAAGGCTTTGTTTTCATTTCATTTTTCATGCTAACTCATTTTTATTGCGTTTTTGGAAAGCAGAGGACCAGGTACAGTGGGTATTTTGAAGACGACAATGAAGAGATCCTTCAAGGTGGAGAGTTGGAAGGCCGGGTGTATCATGCCGGACCCACGGCCAGCCTGGGAGGTCTGGGTCACCTCAAAGAGTGGGGAGGAGGCCCCGTGTTGTCATGAGGTAGACACTCTCCTTGTGCCTGTTCTGCAGAGGAGGAACAGCACGGCATGTGGTATCCAAGGTCCGACTGAGCCAAGTACTGAGCACCAAGCCCGTGTTGGTGAAGAGTGCAGCTCCTACCCAGCAAGGGGTTTGGACAGCAGGCACCCCGAGAAGCTCACGTGTGAGACAACGTCAGAAGGCTCAGAGGTGAGATGATTAGGCTATGTAGCTGCATCAGTGGATTGATCCATACTACTGGGTGCTGACTGTAGGCAGGTAGGGGTGGTGGGGAAGTAGCTCCCTGGGGGTGAATCTCTGGGGTTTATATTTGGTCTCTGGTGAGTGGCGCTCTCTCTGCTTCCTGGTGGTGAGTCCTGAGCTGCTGTCCTCCACCACACCCTTCACCATGATGTTCTTCTGCTCACCTTGGGCCCAGAGCTATGGAGTCTGCAGACTACGACCTCAACCTCTAAAACCATGGAGTCTGCAGACTACGACCTCAACCTCTAAAAACAAAATAAGCTTTTCCTCCTCTAAGCTGTTCTTCTCAAGTCTTTTGTTCACAGCGATGCAAAGCAACAGAGGGACGGACATTGGTCCCTGGTCTTTCTGAGCAGTATCGGGTCCGAGAGGACACTCTGGGAAAATCTAGAGGCACAGCAATGGTTATGGGCAGGGGAGAGTCCCGAGGAACCTTGCTCCATGCACACTGCCCTCTGGTGCCTGCTCTTCCCGGGCCTCACTTGTTTCCTCCGTCACACGTGCCTCTCAGTCTTCTCACACACGGAGCGGTCTGAAGAAGCCAGCCAACAACATTCCAACCCTGCCACCCCCTACTTCAGAGGCTTTGTTCCTGGTTTTCCAGAGCCCTCAGTAAGGTGTCTGTGTGGGCAGCCGTCCTCACTTCTGAGCTCGGCCAGGGGGCGTCTAAATACCTCCAATGCCAAGCCAGGGGAGGTGATTCTGGTGTGTGCATGCAGCCATGTCACCCTGTGTCCCCTGCCAACCTCTGGCATCTATCATGAGGTCTGCCACATTATCGACACTGCGTTCACTTCGTCCGTTGCTGAGTGAATGCACATCTGCTGAAGAATGAAATCTGTTACTTCTAGAGTCTTGGAGATGGCAAAGGCCACAGAAGGAATCTTGAAGATATGATGAGTTGGTAGACGGCTGGAGCAGTTCACCCCAGGGCACTGACAACCAGAAAAAAGGTGATATTATCAAAATAGCTAGCATACGGCAAGCATCTGTCAGGTACAAAACATAAAAAACGTGGACATCGATCTTCTTGTTGTTCTGTTGGCTTTGTAACAACGGCCAAGTCAAAGGGCTCTCCCTCCTACACGCTGGCAAGAAAGATCATCTGCTGTGGTGGTGATGGGACCTTCTCTAAGTTACACTCTGTCGGACGTGGTCACGTGTGGTCCTAAGAACCACCCCGAGACGGTGATGTCACTGTGCCCACTGCAGAGGGACATAAGAGGGGCTGAGTGGTGAGTGCATGTCTCCACGTGCATGGATACAAAGGGCACAGCCGGGTCCCCATCACCCCAGAATTAACACTATGTTCTACCACAGGTGTCCCTGTTACCCCCCGTTTCAGACGTGGTGGCTCAACACAACAATGAGACCCTGGTGTTGTGGTTGGCCCATCCAGTGGTGGGCCTTTCTGAGGTCTCATGAGGGACAGGCAGAGGTCAGTTGGGGATTTAGTCCTCTAAAGGTTCCACGGAGATGGATGTCCAGGGTGGCGTACCCACAGGGCTGCTGGCTGATGCTGCTGGTGGCTGGGAGCCCCCGAGGCTGTCCACTGAAGTGCCTGCTCGTGATCGCCCCAGGGCCGGGTGTGTCACAGCACTGAGGCTGGGTTTTCACAGGGAGCATCCCCGCAGAGCCATCTCGCACAGATCTGGAGCTCACAGGCCACCCCTGCTGCAGGGAGAGGTGAGGCTTCAAACCTGCCAGTTCAGAACCTGGCCTTTGTCACACTGTGGCAGTCCTGTGGTGGGGGGGGGGGCGGGAAG
>NW_026000168.1:1056986-1068924 GCF_001458135.2 Marmota marmota marmota | reverse complement strand
CGGGAAGTGACCAACCACCCGACAGGGGCAGGCAGTTTGGCAACTCCACCAACATCCTTCCCCCACTCTACCCACACGCGGCTCTGAGGCTCCGCGAGGCAGGTGGTGCTGGGAACTGAGGTAGGCCTTGCTACTCTCCTTGCTCGTCCCTGAGGGGTCAGGTTCAGTATCTTCTGCGCAAACCAGAGACACACTGATATTTGATTTGAGAAGCTTTGCTGCTTGTCTTTATTTGCTTGAGGGGAAGAGGTTCACTATCATTCCGTTTCAAGAGGCCAGTGGAAGAATCCTGCAGAATAAACAGGCGCACTTCAAAGCGGGCCTGCTAAGTCTGTCCGCAGAGACGGCTCTCCTCCAAGCCCGCGCAGGAGGCTCCCTGGCACTGCCCGGCTCCCTTTGATGTGAGTCCCTTCCTCGGTTTCCTTTCTTTCTTGATCCACACGTGAGCCAGGGAGCCCATCTGTCTGCACCCTCACAATCAAACCTGCAGAGCTCTGGATGTCCGTCCTCGGGCTACGCCTGCAGCAGACTCGGATGGGATGGCAGGCCTGCCCCTAATCCAGAGCCATGGAGAGCGGAGACGGTGAAACAGAGGCAGCCGTAAAGGACAGGTGGGGACCCGCAGGGTGACGTAGGACCACTGAGTGGACACTTCCTTGTCAGTCTCTGAATGCAAGGCCAAGGGCAGAGCTCACCTGCTGAGGTTCCCCGTGGAGAGTCACACTCCCATGAGCCACTTGAGGACCATCACCTCGGACACCTGTCGTTGATTTCTTGGAGGTGAAACAAGAATGGAGGGCAGGGCATGGAGTTCTTCCCTTCCTTTTCAAAAGTGACTTTGCCTACCTGAGAATGACAATGTTTCCATCATTATCTAACCTTCCCGGAGCACTTGGCTTTTTTCTTCCCCAACTCATATTTTCTTAGTTTCCATGATTGTTAATCAAGGGATGGGTTTCAGTGACCAGTGCCACAGCCGTGACTGGGTTGGAAACCCTGGATTCACCATCTACAGCTCGCCTGGTGAGAACAGAGGTACCCAGACGGAGCGGGAAGTGGTCCCCTGGCCGGTGGCCCACAGAGTTCTGGGTCTCCATGGGAACACGGCATCCCGACCCCTGTGCAGGTAGGAGGTCAGCCAGCAGCTCCCGCTGAGACCCTCTGTTTTGCTCTCTGGCTGTCAATCTCATTGAAGACCCTCCTGTCCACAGTCCAGAGGAGAACACAAACTCTCTGTAAACTTGTTTTTGACCTATTGCTATGGAATCGAACCTACTTTAAATAAGCATGATCACTTTCAAGGAGTGTCTGGTGCCAGGCACTGTCATGGTGTGTGCATGCTTTACCAATCTCACCCCGACAGCCCTCTGGGCTGGGTGTGGGGTCAGAACTGTGATAGGGTGCTAGCGCAGGAGCCACAGGGGCTGAATAGGAGTCTCATTTCCTCAAAAGGAACGTGACTTCACGGGTAATCAGTTCAGGGCTTGGGAGGCATCAGGAGTCCACTGAGGGTGCAGCCTCTCAGATCAGCATGATGCGAGATGAGCCCCAGAACCCCCATGCCCATTTCTTGGCAGCACATGATGTCAGGGAGGGGGGCATCTGGAAGACTTATGTAGATCTGTAGTGCACAGGAGGTCCTGTTGATAAGGGAGACCCACGGGTGTGTTCAGCTGCGTTGGCCATGCGACCCGGTTCCCAGCCTAGCACCTGGCTTTTGCAGAGCCAGGGCAAGTCACCAACCAGTGGACAGGACCCAGCTGACTTCACCCTCTCTGGTTTTATTACCATAAATGCAGGTTCTTCAACGTTAAGTTGTGATTGCCCTGTGGAAGGCGAGGGGCTGAGACGATTCCAGGTGTCTTGCTGTGCTCAGCCACGGGGAATGGGTGTTATCAGCCCTAACATCCAGGACACCCAAACTTGGAGAGCTGAGCCCACGAGTGCACAGCAGGTAGGAATCCTGGGTTAGCACATTCCAAAGTGGGAAGCTCCCAAGCAGCAGCCCTTCTGACAGCTTGGTGCTTGAGGCAGTCAACAGATCCAGAGCTGCCTGTGCTCCGTGATGAAGCCCAGGGAGCCCAGCACAGGAGCCCAGCACAGGAGCCCTTACAAAAGCAAGGCCTCATCGCCCTTAAACCTGTTTCCCAACGTGCCAATCACACAACATTTGCCCAATAATTAGAAAACACCAAAGCTATTTGTTAAGATAAAACACAACATAACAAATTTCTCCTCCTACCCACATGGATGGTTGCTATTCATAAAGAAAATGGCAGAAAAACAGCATGGGTTGTGGGCATGCAGGGAACTCAGAACCCTGGTGCACTGTTGGTGAGAGAGCAGGAGGGTGCAGCTAAGGAACAGAGCGGAGTTCCTCAGGAGGGTAACGGCAATTCCTCCGCTGGGAATACACCCCAGAGAACCTAGGGCCATCATTCACAGTAGCTGAAGGGCTGATCACTCACAATAGCTCAATGGCAACAAGGTATCCCTCAACAGAGGAACAGAGAAACACGTATGCAGTCTATGTATGCATGCACTCATGCACTATCTCCACGAGACCATCCTTAGAAAGGAAGGGAAGGAAGGGGACTCCGACACGCTGCACCGTGGATGTGCCTGGGCCTTACTCTTCGTCCTGATAAACACGGCCTGATCTCACTGATATGTGTCCACCAATAGTACTCGAGTTCACGGGGACAGAAAGCGGGACAGTGGCTGCTGATGGCCAGTGGGAGGAGGAGACAAGACCACAGAGGCTGGTTCTGCCAGGTGGCCAGCGTTCTGGAGGTCGGTTGCACAGTATGGTTGTACGTCATAGTAGGTGGTGTCCTCCACACTGAACATGGTTAAACAGGGAAATCTACGTCATGCGTGTTTGTGACAATTAAAAGCCATAACAGCTGGGTGGGCGCACGCCTGTGATCCCAGTGACTTGGGAGGCTGAGGCAGGAGGATTGCAAGTTCAAAGCCAGCCTCAGTAACTTAGTGAGGCCCAAGCAATGCTCTCTCAAAATAAAAAATAAAAAGGGCTGGAAAATAAAAATAAAAAGGAAGGAAGGAAAGAAGGAAGGAAGGAAGGAAGGAAGGAAGGAAGGAAGGAAGGAAGGAAGGAAGGAAGGGCAATCGAGACCCGACTGATTGTTTTCTCTGGAGATACATTCGGGAGGTCGGGGTGGAGACAAGAGATCCCTGTGCTCAATACCTGCCCTGGCTCATCGTTTCATGCATGTGGTCAACGGCGATCTTCTTTAGGATTGAGTTCACAGAGGTTTTGAGGGTAAAATTTTTTCCTATAATAGTTTTTTAAAAAGTGTTTTCTTCCCACAAAAAAGAAAGAAAAAGGAAACTACAAAATGTTGCGTATCCTTGATCTCCCACCGTTTTTTTTTTTTTTTCCTATAAAGCATATATGGAAACACCACAAGAAAACTGTCATTCAGACTTGACAGTCATCATCTCAAAGCTTCAGGATTAAAAACTCACCCACAGCGTGAAGGGCTAGAGGAGCCCGCAGAGAGTTCCCGCGAACGCCCCTCGCGGGCTCCCTCCTTGGGGTCTTCTTTCACTCGCGGGAGATGAGATGAACCCAGGGAGATGGGAGGGAAGGAGACCGTCAGAGAGACAGCCACTCAGAGATTCTCTGTGAAGCCTCCCTGGGCCTAGAGCAGAGAGCCTCCCTGGGCGTTCTGGGGAAAGGCGCGGGCGGCTGTAGGCCTGTCCAGAGGGGAGCAGCGCCCCTTAGTTTTTCAAGCCTCTGTCATAGCGGGGGGCTTTTCACGAGCGGCCAGTCTTTTCTGGAGCACTTCTGACCAGGGATCCACGAGGCCCAGCCTCTATGCAGAGGCACAGTGTGGAAACACCAGCGTCTCAGCCTCTGGCCTCCACGGCTCCGGTGCTGGTGTCAGCCTGACCTGCAGTGGTGGTAATACGTTGGAGGGGGAGTGTCTGCAGTATGAGTAAGTGTGCAGGGTGGCCTCGGTGCTCCAGGCCTTTCCAGGGAGGTGATCAGTCCAAGCGGATGCAGCCCCAACCCTCTCTGTCCCCACTGGACGCCGGAACCATCCGCAGGGTGGTGGCAGAGACCCACATCTGGAGATTCTGAGGCAGCGGACTGAGCAGGGCCCGAGAAGCTGCAGTCTTAGCACTTCCCCAGTTGCTCCGACACTGATTCTCCCCAAACCACACCGGAGGGTCCCCCTTCTGGGGCAGTGGGTAGCCCGCTGGGTAGTCTCAGGATCTCTAGACTCTTCAACCCTGTGGCAGCTCCTCAACAACCTTAACCAATACCTGCTGCTGTTAACTGAATCGGAAATTAAAAGTATTTTAATTCATCTAAATAGGACAACCTCACACTAAGACAAATAGCATATTTTAACAGAAATCTACAACTGAAACATCAGCGCTAGTGGCTTGTTTTATCATGGTCAGATCTCCTCAGGGGCAGGGCAGAAGAAAACTGGAATTTCACCTCTGCCTTTGCAACGTGTTGGGACGGTTGCTTGGCGGAGAGCACAAGCAGGCTCTGTCCCACGAGACGCGTGTCAGGACACGGGGCCTCTGGTACACAATGACACTGTGGAGTCACAAGGCTTTACAGGTCATTGTGGACTTGTTCTTTGGTATCCGAGGTTCAAATGCAGTAGTTTTGCAAGATTTCACTGCAAGGTGGCTTTGGAACCAAATCAATGAACTCTCCATGCCTGTGACCTGGGGAGCTCGGAGACTGTTTGTACCTGGGACAATCACACATCTGTGCCTGATGCTGGGACGCCTTGAATGGCTCATGGGAAGATGCAGGTTCCCTGAGGCAAGCAACTTTCTGAAATGCTGATCTATTTCATGGTACGATGTAAAAAACAGTGATTTTAAAAAAATGTGAGCAACCTCATGAGAAAAGTCTTCAAGTATTGGTGATCTGTCGAGCTACCGTTTCCAAACTTCTGATGTTTCACTGGAAAACTCGGGCTTCGTCACCGACCATGAATACCATCCAACAGCGGACCTTTCCCTGCAGTGGAAGTCTCTCTCCTTCCCTCTCTCTCTCTCTCTTTTGGAGGACAGGCCTTTCAAAAACCAAGTCTGAGTAGCTTTCGCTTTTTGATTCCTCGTGGGAGTGGCAGGGGCTGGTCTGAATGCACAGGTGGGCTTCCGTCTGGTCAGGGGCAGGGTTGGGCACACGTGTTCTCAAGAGCTCATGTCCACTCACTGCTTCACCCCAACGGGCCTTGTGTCATTGTACCCTGAGCGTGTGGAATGAATGGCCAAATATGGATGGCCGCGTGAACGGTGGCTGGTGCCTTCTGGTGGCAGTGCCTGGCTTTCCCCCAGGCAGCAGTGAAGCTAGCCATCGTTGCTTTAGAGCCACTCCTACAAATGCCGGCGCAGGGCCCGGGGGGNGGGGGGGGGGGGGGGGGGGGGGGGGGGGGGGGGGGGGGGGGGGGGGGGGGGGGGGGGGGGGGGGGGGGGGGGGGGGGGGGGGGGGGGGGGGGGGGGGGGGGGGGGGGGGGGGGGGGGGGGGGGGGGGGGGGGGGGGGGGGGGGGGGGGGGGGGGGGGGGGGGGGGGGGGGGGGGGGGGGGGGGGGGGGGGGGGGGGGGGGGGGGGGGGGGGGGGGGGGGGGGGGGGGGGGGGGGGGGGGGGGGGGGGGGGGGGGGGGGGGGGGGGGGGGGGGGGGGGGGGGGGGGGGGGGGGGGGGGGGGGGGGGGGGGGGGGGGGGGGGGGGGGGGGGGGGGGGGGGGGGGGGGGGGGGGGGGGGGGGGGGGGGGGGGGGGGGGGGGGGGGGGGGGGGGGGGGGGGGGGGGGGGGGGGGGGGGGGGGGGGGGGGGGGGGGGGGGGGGGGGGGGGGGGGGGGGGGGGGGGGGGGGGGGGGGGGGGGGGGGGGGGGGGGGGGGGGGGGGGGGGGGGGGGGGGGGGGGGGGGGGGGGGGGGGGGGGGGGGGGGGGGGGGGGGGGGGGGGGGGGGGGGGGGGGGGGGGGGGGGGGGGGGGGGGGGGGGGGGGGGGGGGGGGGGGGGGGGGGGGGGGGGGGGGGGGGGGGGGGGGGGGGGGGGGGGGGGGGGGGGGGGGGGGGGGGGGGGGGGGGGGGGGGGGGGGGGGGGGGGGGGGGGGGGGGGGGGGGGGGGGGGGGGGGGGGGGGGGGGGGGGGGGGGGGGGGGGGGGGGGGGGGGGGGGGGGGGGGGGGGGGGGGGGGGGGGGGGGGGGGGGGGGGGGGGGGGGGGGGGGGGGGGGGGGGGGGGGGGGGGGGGGGGGGGGGGGGGGGGGGGGGGGGGGGGGGGGGGGGGGGGGGGGGGGGGGGGGGGGGGGGGGGGGGGGGGGGGGGGGGGGGGGGGGGGGGGGGGGGGGGGGGGGGGGGGGGGGGGGGGGGGGGGGGGGGGGGGGGGGGGGGGGGGGGGGGGGGGGGGGGGGGGGGGGGGGGGGGGGGGGGGGGGGGGGGGGGGGGGGGGGGGGGGGGGGGGGGGGGGGGGGGGGGGGGGGGGGGGGGGGGGGGGGGGGGGGGGGGGGGGGGGGGGGGGGGGGGGGGGGGGGGGGGGGGGGGGGGGGGGGGGGGGGGGGGGGGGGGGGGGGGGGGGGGGGGGGGGGGGGGGGGGGGGGGGGGGGGGGGGGGGGGGGGGGGGGGGGGGGGGGGGGGGGGGGGGGGGGGGGGGGGGGGGGGGGGGGGGGGGGGGGGGGGGGGGGGGGGGGGGGGGGGGGGGGGGGGGGGGGGGGGGGGGGGGGGGGGGGGGGGGGGGGGGGGGGGGGGGGGGGGGGGGGGGGGGGGGGGGGGGGGGGGGGGGGGGGGGGGGGGGGGGGGGGGGGGGGGGGGGGGGGGGGGGGGGGGGGGGGGGGGGGGGGGGGGATGGATTTGGTTATATTTAACGATGATTTTGAACCTCAGACCATTTATAACCCTCGTAGGGAGTCTCCAGGGGAAGTGAGACAGCGCTCGGGGAACCAGCCAGCCCAGAGGAGAACAGGGCGGCCGTGGGCGTGGAACTGCCCAGGGGTTCAGCCTGCAGACACATCTTCTTTGGCCATCCCACCGGTTACAAATCAAGCACATGAGCAGTGAACTTTTAATCATGTGGAGTTGTCATGTAGAAATCTGGTCCTAGGCTTCCCTGCTAGGTCACAGGGCCGGAGGGCACTGGCTTTCCCACTGGCTTTCCCACCCTCCGAGGCGGCAGTGAGCGTCCACTAAGCCTTCCCCGGGCAGCTCCACTGGGCGGCCGAGGCCTGGTTTATCCCACTTGTTACACTGGCCTCCTGTGGCATTTCAGATTCAGAGCATCCCCGAGGTCTCCTCTGTGGAAGGCGTGGTCACCAGCCGGGGGCTGCTGGAGGGGTGGATCCTTAGGAGGCGCGATCTCATGAAGGAAGCAAAGTCACGGGGACGTGCCCTTGAAGCTCTACTGGTTCCCTGGGACTCTGCTCTCTCTCTGCTCTGCTCCCTGGCCCCCACGAGGTGAGCGGCCTCCTCCACCCGGTGCTCTTGCCCTGATGTACTGTGCTGCCCAGAGGGACCGCGGACCCAAAGCTCTGAAGCCATGAGCCCAAATAAAGCTTTCCACGTTTGCAGTGGTTTACCAAAGGTGTTGTGTCACAGCGACACAAAGCTAACTCACCTCGCAAGGCAGAGACCGATCTGGTCCTATTACAATAAAATAGTAATAAAATAAAATAAAATAAAGCGCTACAGTCAGACACGCAATGGTTAAACCCCAACTCCCCTGCCTACTAACAGCAGGACTTGTGTAGGTGGGGCGATCCTTCCTAGTCCCACTTTTCCTATCTTCCCCATAAAAACCACAGCAGGAAAGTTGTAGGACTGAATGAGACTGTTGAGGTATTCAGGTGCTAACTCTCTCGGTGATGCCGACTCTGCCAGAGTCCTGTGCTGATCTGCATAGTCACCCCAGGCGGTGTGCCTCCCCCTTGGCGATTGAGGAAAACGAGGCTCAGAAAGGCTGGACAACCTTCCCACAGTCACACTGTCAACGACGGGCAACACCTCTCATGCCTGTCACCGCCAGCAGCCTGTGGCACTGTTGAGACGTGTAACCTTTAGGAGGTGGGGTCTACTGGCAGGAAGTGAGGTCATGGGGGCATGTCCTGGGAGGGAATATGGGAACCCTCCTCTCCTTGATCCTTTGCTTCCTGACTGACAGGAGGTGAGGGGGTTCCTCTGCTATGTGTTCCCACCATGATGGGCTACCTCACCACAGCCCCAAAGAAATGGAGCCAACTGACTGTGGACTGAAACCTTTGAAACCATGAGCCAAAAAAACCCCCTTTCCTCTCTATGAGTTAACTATCTCAGGCACTTTATTACAGTAACAGAAAGCTGCATAACACATGGTCTTCTATATTTTTCTCTAGAAAGTGAATGAGACATAATCATACTGGGATGTGGATTCTTCTCAAGTTCGTCATGCCATTACTCTTCATAAAACCCTGTGATGGAGGTGTTTGATTACAATCAGAACAAAGGAGCCCCAGGGGATGTCAGTGATGTGGCCAAGCTCAACAAGAGAGCTTGGAGTTGAACGCAGACAGGGATGTAAAGTCCTATCCCTAGCCCCAAGGACTGCCTTCCATGCGGAACCCTGTCCACTCTGAGATACGGTTATAGCCGTCTCTGCTGGTCACTCTGATTATTATGGGTGGTGGGCAGAGGGTGTCTGCCAAGAAGAAATCGGCAGTGTGAGGCAGGCTGTGGCGGTCACAACACACAGAGGCTTTTTTCCCTGTGGAAATCATCTGGTGTACACCCCAGAAAAGCAGAAGCAGGAACCCCCGCAATGCTCTTGTGTTTGGGGGAGACTGATTTATAATCTCTCACTTCACTGATGAAAGTGTCAACATTTACAGAAATAAACACGCAACTCCACCTTCACAAGTAGGCAGTGATTTGTGAATCACAAAATGAAGCATGATTAACTGGCTGGGAGAGATAAAAGACCACAGACACGGTCATTTTTTTCTTTTGTCAAATCTAGAGGCTCCACAGAATGAAAGACATACACAATGTGTTTAAATAAATGGAAGACCTTGCTACTTCCCAACAGCAATCAGAACCCCCTGCACTTGACCATAGAGTACCATCAGGTTCTGCAAAACCTCTCCTGACCATTTAATATCCGGGATTTAGGTCACATTTCTAGGCAATTGACATCTTCTCTTATTTGCAATTAAATTCTGGAGTTTTCAAACACTCTCTGACCTATCATAGCATTTCCATCTTTTCATGAGTCTGAGAATGACCTTGCTTGGGTTAATTGGATCCCGAAGGGTCTGTATTATTTTTTTTTTTTTTGCTATTTTATTTCGTTTTGTCCTTGGCTGTCAAAACTGACTGTAAATAAAATCATCACAATAAACTCACATTGAGTTTTAAACATTTTCAAAAATAAGCAAGCTGGCAACGTAGGTGATGCCAACCGGCTCAGAAACGCGGAGGAGCCCTGGTTTGGGTGTGAAATCGGCAGTCAGGAAGGAGTCGGGCAGGACCTCCCCTGGCAAGCTCGCGTCAGCGACTGGGGCAGCCTCACACTGCCGTGAGGACCTGCTGCACCTGGCACACGGAGGGAGGGCCCGCTCTGCAGGCTAGGCGGGCACCCCGTTGGTTGCTGGGCTAGGAGACACACACAGGTGAGCACACGTGTGCACCTCAAACTCCCTCACAAGTGCTCTGTGGAAAGGCGCGTTAGCATCCCCGTGTCGTGGAGAGGAGACGGGGGCTCAGAGGGACCAGGAAACTTTGCAGGGGGTTCAGGGTGCATGTGTGGGGTTGGCATGATTTGAACCCCACATCTTCTGGACCTCGAGAGCCAGGCTCTGCTGGTGTGGGGCGCTTCACACAGATGGAGGCTGCACACAGGCCCAGCCGGCGGCCAGACAGGCGGCCTGTAGCAGTGCACGCAGTCCTGCTTCAGAGCTCAGGGAGTGGCCAGAGCCCGGGAGAACTGGAGGCTGCACACCCCACCTGAACCCCAGGATCTAAGCGCCACCCAGGACAGGATGCTCGCCTGGTCTCCCGGCCCAGCCGGAACCCACTGGGGACAATCCCCTCAACATGATCTTCCCCCATTTAGTTCCCAGTTATATAGGCAGCTGAAAGTCCTTTCAATCAGGACTTATCCATGGACGGTTACTCAGCCATAAGACAATGACTTTGTGACTTCTGCTGCCAAATGGATGGAACTGGAGACGATCCTAATAAGTGAAATAGCCAATCCCCCAAACCAACGGCCGGGTGCCCTCTCTGATGTGTGGACGCGGGGAAAGAAGTTCACAGGAGTAGAGAAAGGGGGAGGAGGGAAGGGTGCGGGAGGGAAACAGGAAAGACAGTGGAATGAGCTGACCAGCACTCTCCTGTGTGCATTATATGAACCCCCAGCCAGCATGACCCACATCCTGTAGGCCACAGGGATGGGAGTCCACTCCTGTATATGTGGTCTGACACTCTGCGGTCATGAATAGCTAAAAAGAACAAACAAAAAGTACATTTGAAAAATGAGCGTATCCACGAAGGGAACGTTTCCATTTCACCAAATCAGTGTAAGACGGGAGTCAGACTCGCACCCAGTGACTGCAGAGAAGCAGCTCCGAGCTCTCCCCCCTCCTCTCCTGGCTTCCCACCTGGGGGACACACACTCAGTGCCCATGGTCTCTCAGGATTTACAGCCCCAGGTCCAGTCGGGGTGGCCACCTTGACAAGCCCCAGTGAGATCCAGACCGCACTCGGGTGTGAGGGGCTGGACATGCGGACACCCCAGAGCCAACCCCACATGCCTCATCAGGGAGGAGGCAGCCTTTCAAGTAGCTATCATGCTCCTGAATTTATGTCAACGTCAAGAGGAAGAGAGAATTAAAACACCTGGGATGCTCCTTGGTGGAATATGGGGCTGGGTTCCAAATGGTCATTAAGATTCCCTCGAGGATCCAGGGTCATCCAAATCCTGACTTTCTCATTAGAGCCCAAGAGGTGGTTGTCTGAGCTTCCTGGTTCTCTAAGCAGACCAGCGGCACCCCAGGAACCCCACGCAGATTATTCAGGCCACCGCTGGGTAAGTGGGATGGGGGGTAAGTGGGATGGGGGGTAAGTGGGATGGGGGATAAGTGGGATGGGTGGTTAAGTGGGATGGGGGGTAAGTGGGATGGGGGGTAAGTGGGATGGGGGATAAGTGGGATGGGTGGTTAAGTGGGATGGGGGGTAAGTGGGATGGGGGGTAAGTGGGATGGGGGATAAGTGGGATGGGTGGTTAAGTGGGATGGGGGGTAAGTGGGATGGGGGGTAAGTGGGATGGGGGATAAGTGGGATGGGTGGTTAAGTGGGATGGGGGGTAAGTGGGATGGGGGGTAAGTGGGATGGGGGATAAGTGGG
Organism: Marmota marmota marmota; assembly: GCF_001458135.2. Taxonomy (NCBI): domain Eukaryota; kingdom Metazoa; phylum Chordata; class Mammalia; order Rodentia; family Sciuridae; genus Marmota; species Marmota marmota. The sequence goes on along the minus strand of NW_026000168.1, from coordinate 1,057,560 downwards.
ATGGGTGGTTAAGTGGGATGGGGGGTAAGTGGGATGGGGGGTAAGTGGGATGGGGGATAAGTGGGATGGGTGGTTAAGTGGGATGGGGGGTAAGTGGGATGGGGGGTAAGTGGGATGGGGGATAAGTGGGATGGGTGGTTAAGTGGGATGGGGGGTAAGTGGGATGGGGGGTAAGTGGGATGGGGGATAAGTGGGATGGGTGGTTAAGTGGGATGGGGGGTAAGTGGGATGGGGGGTAAGTGGGATGGGGGATAAGTGGGATGGGTGGTTAAGTGGGATGGGGGGTAAGTGGGATGGGGGGTAAGTGGGATGGGGGATAAGTGGGATGGGTGGTTAAGTGGGATGGGGGGTAAGTGGGATGGGGGGTAAGTGGGATGGGGGATAAGTGGGATGGGTGGTTAAGTGGGATGGGGGGTAAGTGGGATGGGGGGTAAGTGGGATGGGGGATAAGTGGGATGGGTGGTTAAGTGGGATGGGGGGTAAGTGGGATGGGGGGTAAGTGGGATGGGGGATAAGTGGGATGGGTGGTTAAGTGGGATGGGGGGTAAGTGGGATGGGGGGTAAGTGGGATGGG
>NW_026000168.1:992681-1056776 GCF_001458135.2 Marmota marmota marmota | reverse complement strand
TGGGTGGTTAAGTAGGATGGGTGGGTAAGTGGGATGGGTGGTTGAGTAGGATGGGTAGGTAAGTAGGATGGGTGGTGGAGAGACTCAGTACAAACACGTGGTGGTTCTGAAAACAGGTGGCTAGGGTCAGTGGGCATCTGGCGAGGCCTGCTGGCACCTTCTGCGTGTACCCCTCTCCCCAGCTGGCCACCAAGGGGCACGTGCAGAAGGGGACTGCCGCCTGTCTGAGCCACGGAAATCTCCAAGGGGACAAGAGATAGCTCTTCGTGTCTGTCCAGAGGCCTACAAGGCTGGGACCGTCACCATTGTGCCCTTTCATGTGGGCTCTGCGTGTACAGAATGGGTCACCTCTGTCTCCTTGAGTCCCAATCACCCCCTGGGAGGCAGAGTCACGTGCCGCCATGGCAGGTAATCAAGGCCTGGGTTAAAATAGCCCTGTTATGATTCTTGCCTTGGAATTAAACCCCAGCAAGCAAATTGTTTCCTATTTCCCTGAGAAGATTTTAAATCCAATTTATTTGAGATTTCTATTTAAATTGAAAATACTGTAGCATCCTATGCAAAGTGAAATCAATCTCTCCAGGAGCAGGGGGGAGGAGCAGGAAGATGGGGAGAACGTGGGCCAAGTGTATGTAGATTAAAACTCGAGTCTTCAAAGCTTTTGAAATATGAGAAGCCACCTCTGCCGGTGAGATTAATGACGGATCCTGGGGACAGAACCACTCTATTTAACTGCTTTCCTGGTTGCCTAATAAGCATCTCAAACTTAATACATCTAAACCCAAATCCTCCTCTCTCCTGTCCCGCTCCTTCCTCACCCAGGCTTTGCTCAACAACTTAGCTGCACAGGCCAGCCTGCTCTCCACCTCACCCCAGGTCCATGCATGCCTCCGAGTAAGCGCTCTCTGCGGCCATTACCTGGACGGCCCTGTCTCACACAGAGCCCCGCACAGCCCCTACGCTCCTCTTGCTGCCCCTTACCCAGCCCACTGTGAAGGGCACTGTCCCTTACAGTCCTGGCTCAGGCCGTCCCCTGTGTTCCGAAGGCCTCAGCGCCAGGCGTCCACCTGGCTCAGCCCCGTAGAATCTGTCTCAGAGGTTTCCTCGCGGCATTGCTCCCTGGTCAACTCCTGAACTCTCCAGCGCGTGGCCCCATCGACCTTCTCCATCACCGGCCCTCTCCAACCACCTTGATGCTTGCTTTCTGCATCCTCTGTTCCCACTCAGCCCAACGGGGACAAGATGCCACTGCAGCCGGGGCATGGCCTCAGCACCAGAGCTAAAACCAGCACAGAGTAAGTGCTCAGCAAACACTGGCGATGGGTCAGCGGGTGAGATGTGGATGGAAGCTTATCCAGACCGGTCCACATAGTGTACGATTGATCTCCTGCTATGAGGGCAGAGTTAGCAGTTTTGAAAGGGACCGGATGAGGGCTCTGGGTCTAGAAAGCCAAAGTATTTGTCCTGCTGCAGAAAAAGGGCATGCCATTGTGCTGTGTCCATATCAAAGGTGCCCAGGTTCTGTGGGAGCTGGGCCTTCCTCCTGAGGTACTTCCTCATGCCCACCCCACACAGCGGGGAGTCCGGCCCTTTGGGATGCACCATTTTCCCTTGGGGGGATGCACTCTCCTACCTGTGGTTCCTTGGTTCCTCCCTGCATCTGGCAGAGACCTATGTTGTTGCAAGAGACAAGAGAATTGACCTTGACTGGCTTGGGGAAAGGTGATTCGGGCGCCTCCATGAACAGGCACAGGCCTAGGACTAGCTTCAGGGCCTGCGGGTCCAGAGACTTTAATATGTCCAGGATCTGGTTTTCCTCCACTGCAGTGCTCCCTCGGGTTGGCTCAAATCGCAGGGAGATCTTCAGGGAGGTTGCGGCAAGGCTGCCATGAGCTCTCAGAGCTGTGGCCGTCAGCCATCCCAGGAAACTGTCCCTGTACTGAGTCCACCCCGGAGCCTTCGCCCTGGGAGCAGAAGGAAGTGCTGGCACCCGGCTTGGAGCCAGGCCGACCATCAGCCTGCAGAGTGGGGTCTGCGGACAGCTCTAGCAAAAGGTGGTGGCAGGGAGGACATTGTCACCAGGGGGAGCAGCTGGGCGGCAAAGCCCCTGGGTGTTCACTGCCTTGTCCCCTCTGCTATAGCGTTGCCAGCTGCCCTGTCCCCCATGTCACAGTGGGTGCCGGCTGCCCTGTCCCCCGTGTCACAGTGGGTGCTGGCTGCCCTGTCCCCATGCGGTAGTGGAAACTCCATCTTTTGGAAACTTTCCCTGTCCTCCTCCCCAGTGTCCTGCTATTCTCCACCCATCTTGGTGCCCAAGGGCCTAGGCTTCCCTCTGGGTCAGTGCTCTGACCACAGTTCCAGCTTCCCCAAGGGTTGTGTCCTTCGGTGCCTGGTGGGCAGGGGCCCAGGAGGTGCCGGGCCAGTGCTCACAACGTATGCTGCAGCCTCTCTTCCCTGGGTGGGGATGGCCGAGCATGGCTGTACTCGAGGGAGGCTGCTCAGGGTCCCCAAGCGGAGCGTGGGGAGTGGAAGCAGGGGCTGTCACTGTGCTCGGTGTAAAGAGAGCAACACAAGGCGGGCGGAGCTGGGAGGTGGGGAGAGGGTGAAGGAGCCTGAGGGCAGGCAGATCTCCTTCTGCATCTATGACCTCGAGACCAGTTTCTAAGTCATCATCACGGCCTGGGGCTTGGACCTGCTTGGCCTGTGTTCTACCCCAGTGCCCAACTTTCGAAATTATTGGCTGAAAATTTAGATCAACTGAAAAACCTGGTTATTGGTATTTTCTTGTGTGCTGGATACAGTGTTATCTGCTTTATATAAATTAACAAATTAGAGTCTCTCAATAGCCCTGGAGGTAGGTAATGGCCTCATTTGAGAGATAAATAAGGGGTTTCTGCAACATTAAGCAGGCCGTTTGAGGTTGGGTGAGTTAGGCTGGATTCCAGGTCTGAATGGCTCTGAAGAATGTGTTGCCATAAAGGCTGAAGGAGGAGAGGAAGGTCATCTGGCTCTTCCCAAGATGAGGGACTTTGTCTTTGGGGTCCGTATGAGGGACTTTGTCTTTGGGGTCCGTATCGGCTTCAACAAAGTCGAGCAAGACAGCACTGGCTAGTGGTCAAGCTCTTCAGACAATAAGTAGATGAGTCCTGTGTAGGCCCCCAGATCCACTGTCCACTACAGTAAGGTCTCGGAGAACTTCCCGCAGAGCCCAGGGTGGCCAAGAGCTGATGAGGAGCTTGTGGCTTGTCGTGGAGGACCAAGTCTAAGATGGAGCAGTGGAAAGATGCCGAGAGTCGTTACTCCAATTCAAAGACACGGCAGTTCACGAGGCGGCCGAGCTCACGAGGGCTTCTTACCGTACTTGAGCATCATTATCTGCTCTATGAAGCAAAGGTTACTCGCTTTCTAGTCTAATTTTTGCTCTCAGAAAGCTTACAACCTAACAGGAAAGAGACATCTAGAGTCTCAGGGCTTTGAGAGGTTTACAAAATAGGAAGGGATTACGGGTCACTTGGGTGAATGAGTGACCCTGGAGAATGGCCTGGAGGACTTGGTTGAATCACAGGTCAGGGCCCCCGTCCTGGTGTTTCTGACTCAGTTAGTCCCGAGAGGACCCTGAGGACCTACACTACCAGCAAGTTTTCAGGTCAGGCCGATGCTCTTGGTGTTGCGCCCACACTCAGAGAGCCACCGATGTCGGCCAAGCGTCTCACTCTGCAGTGAGGCAGACCCAGCCCAGAGAAGAAGCACTTCACTCCCACCTGCATGCTTGAGCCTACACGCGTGTGTGAGAGCAAGTGCGTGTGTGTGTGTTTCTGGGCCACGAAGCACTCACCGCCTGCTGTGCAGGTTACGATGATGCCTCCAAGACGCGAATGGCCCCGATACCATGCCACCTGCAGTTAGGCAAGAACAGGAGCCTGCGGACACCTTCAGACCTGACCCCAAGCCTCTACTTGAGCACGTCCCTTTGTTACACAAGGTTGTCCCATATGGCTGCTTATTCCAGCATGTTTTAATAGGAAAAAAGAGCAAGAAACTAAAGATCTGTCAGGAAGACATTGTGCAATGCATAACGTAGACACAGCACTGTAGACCTCTTTACCCTAAAATTTCATTCCATGACTTCAAATATGTTGCCCTTTAATGGGATCTCACGCAAACATTAAAAAAATAAACAAAAGACTTGTCCTGACACCAGTTCCTTAAAGTCGTACAGAAATCCCATTTCTGAGATCTAAGTGAAAAAAAGCAAGACAGAGATCACATCTGGAAGGGCCACTTATTTAGATATCTGTGTATTCACACATAAGTATACACCACTCGTGAAATGTGTACGTGTGCATGAAATTACCCGTTTCAGGGTCTAACACTACATATGATCATATACACGGATAACACAGAAGTTCATATGTTTGCCAACTATATGATTAAATATTTCATAAAATTAACTTGGGGGGAATCTGTCTCACAACCCAGAAGTAGGTATTTGCCTCTACGACACTTACATGTATTTTCCCAGAAATCTTTCACTTATTTAAGTAATACTGGCTGATCACCTTGTACACTTACATGTACTGTTCATGTTATTGTTTTTATGTTAATTTTTTAAAAACCACTGGTTGTTTTCAAAGTAGGACAGAAGTAGTGGACCACTTGTGATAGTGTCTTAGAGCTGACAGGATTGGTCTGCACGTACTGATCCTGATCTGTCATATTCCAGGGATCCTAAACTACCGCGGCCCAGAGGAGGTTCTAGAATGAGGGAACAGGGGTGGTTTGGGCTGTCAGCGTCCTGTGAAAACTGAATGAGTATCCGCTGGGAGAGAGCACCATGTTCCTGCAGACTCTTGGACTTGCTAACAATGACTGCTATTTCTCTTTTTCCTTCTCTCTGAGCCACAGAAGTTGCTGGTGTTTTACTTGGGCAGACAGTGGAAAGCCCTCCTGCTCTCCTTAGGAAGAGTCTGCTGCTTTCCTGCTAGGAGCGTGAGCAGGCAGGTAAACACGTGCAGGCTCCGGCGCACATCACTGAGGATCCGCCACTCTTCTGTCAACTTCCCACTCCATGCTCCCGTTTGTCAAACAGAGAGAGGGACAAAGTGGAGAATACCTAAGGGGACAGCCACCAAGCCGCTGCCACTGTAAGAGCACGGGAGTCACAGAGAAGGTGTCCTATTAGACCTCTGACTGGTCTTGATCACGGCAGTTCTCTTTGCACTAAAATCTCACTGCCTGACTTAAAAACTCTTGCCCTTTTCTAAGAGACAAGCCTCTCCTAGATGGGTAAGTGGTGCCTACCTGTTGGTAAAACTCTATGTTCCTGATGTCCACACCCCTCATTGCCAACTCCCCTTGACGTGGAGGACACGGCTTCTAAGCTGCCTCAGCCTGCTGATACCAAGTGTTGGTGAGCTCCTTTGGAAAACTGATATTATCTATGAAAACTGAAAATATGCATATTCCTCGACCCAGAAATTCCACTCAGAGGTTTATATTCAACAGAAGTCCGCATATTGCTCAAAGATGTGTTAAGAAAGTACATCAAACCATTACTCATTGTGGCCCCAAAACAGACGGCACATGAATGCCCATCAAAAGTAGCATGACTTGGGCTGGGGTTGTAGCTTGCAAGTGTGAGGCACTGGTTTTGATCCTCAGCACCACGTAAAAACAAATAAAGGTATTGTGTCCATTTACGACCAAAAAATATTCTTTAAAAAAGTAGCATAACTTTATAACATAGTTTCTAAAAACTCCAGAGCAATTAGGCAAGAGAAGGAAATTAAAGGGATATAGTCAGGAAAGAGGTAGTCAAACTATCACTGTTTGCTGATGACATGATCCTATATGTAGAAGACCCAAAAATCTCCACTAGAAGACTTCAAGAGCTTATTAATGAATTCAGCAAAGTAGCAGTACACAAGATCAACATCCACAAATCGATAGCTTTCCTAGACTCCAACAGTGATTCAGGAGAGAAAGAAATCAGGAAAACCATCCCTTTCACAATAACCTAAAAAATAAATAAATAAAAAATAAAGAGCTCTACAGTGAAAACCACAGGACACCGAAGCCCTCAAAAGGTGGCAAAGCCTCCAGTGTTCTCGGACAGGTAGAATCAATATTGTCCAAGTGGCCTTACTACCAAAAGCAGTGAACACATCCAGTGCAAAATTCAACAAAAGAGCAATGGCATTCTTCAAAGAATTTGAAAAGAAAAATTCCTAAATTCATTTGAAAGAATAAGAGACGTAGAAGAGCCAAAGCAATTCTGAGTAAGAAAAGTGATGTGGGAAGCATCTCGATACCTGATGTGAACTCATGCTACAGAGCTATCATGACAAACTAGCATGGTATTGGCATCAAAATAGACACGAAGACCAGTGGGACAGAACAGGAGACACACGGACAAGCCAGTTACCTATGGCCCATCTGATTCTTGACAAAGGTGCCAACATTTTATGTTGGAGAAAAGACAACCTTTTTAACCAATGGTGCTGGGAAAACTGGAAATCCACATGTAGAAGAATAAAATTAGATCCCCATCTTTCATCTTGCACAAAAGTCAAATCAAAGTGGTTCAAAGACTTAGGAATTAGACTGGAAACCTTGCAATTGCTAGAAGAAAACACAGGGTCAACTCTCCATCATAGAGGTGCAGGCACCAACTTCCTCAACAAAACCCCTAGAGCTCAAGAAATAAAACCAACAACCAATAAGCAGGGTATCATAAAACTACCCAGCTTCTGCACACAGAGGAAAAATGATTTAGATAGTGAAGGGAGAACCTACAGCATGGGAGAAAATCTTTTCCAGCCACTCCACTGCAGGGGATTAATATCAGAATATAAAGAACTCAGATCAAGAACATGAACAATAAAAAATGCAGTGTGTGGATTTGGAGAAAAAGATTCCCTCATGCATTGCTGGTGGGACTGCAAATTGGTACAACCACTCTGGAAAGCAGTGTGGAGAGTCCTCAAGAAACTAGGAATAGAACCAACGTACAAGTCCTCTCTCCTTCTCCCTGGTATTTATCCAAAATAACTTAAGTCGGTACGCTTTAGAGATATAGCCACCTCAATGTCTGTAGCAGCATGATTCACAGCAACCACACTATGGAATCAATCCAGATGTCCATCAATAGATGAATGGATCAAGAAAACGTAGTACACACACACACACACATGCTCACACACACACACATGAGTTCTACTCATCCACAAAGAACGAACTAATGGCATTTGATGGTAATTGGATGGAAATGGAGAACGTCGTGCTAAGTGAAATAAGCCAGACTCAGAAAACCAAGAGTCAAGTGTTTTCTCTCATATCTGGAAGCTAGAGAGAAAGGGGGAAAGGCTCTGGGGGCTCAGATATCACACAGACACAGGGAAGATCAGCGGGGTAGAAGGAGAACGAGACGAGGGAGAGGGGAAGGGGAAGAGGTGGAAATGTGGCACACATTTAACAAGACAATGCTGTACGTATATGTAAATGCACCCAAAAGAATGTCACCTGGGTGTGTGTGTAGAAAACACCAATCAAAAATCAATAAGTAAATGAGCAAAAGGAAGAGCAGTAAGGGAGAGAAGAGATGATAGGGGGAAGGAAGAGAGGAGGAAATTGGAGGGAAAGGGGGATTGAAATCAAATCCCTTGCAGGGATTATTTTGTCAAAATGAGCCCAGATAATATATATAATTATCATGCTCCAATAAAAAAGAATAAGTTAAAAGTCAGTGCATTTGTCCTACAGAATGAAAAATGAGGAAATAGCTATTGTGTGCAATTATATGAATGAATTTCACATATAAACTAAAAACATACATAGAGGAGTCCTGTAGACTTTTGCATATAATTTGCAGTTTAAAAGATACAGAAGCCATACACGGTGTGAGAAGTCAGTGTAGACGCCGTCCCTGGGGGAACGGGGAGGCCGCAGGGAGATGCACGTTCTGGGATGCTGGCACGCGGGTGTGGCCATCTTTCTAGTGTATAGGCCACACATTGGCAAAAATGATAAAAACACAGCAAATCCTGTGATAGAACCTCCTCACTTCATCTTACTACCAATGTTGAAAGTGCAAAGAGTTACAATACTGGCATAACACTCGTCGTGTTATAAATGGGCTTTATACCCTCTTCAAAACACCGCATGCTTCCAACGAGTCCTCTGCATGTGGAAGGATGAGTATTAGAAAACAATGTACTCAAGGTTAATGTCGGTGAGACTTCAAACCATCTCAGACATTTTAACCTCCAGTGTTGAACAAGGGTCAGATACCTGACTTTGAAGTCATCTTAAGCCAGTTTAAAAAATGATATTTACTGGGTTTCTTTAATCATGCAGAACTGTCCATTACCCCTCTAGGTTTGAGACTCACAGGCATAGGCGTAAGGTTGAAGGCACGGAAGACTGCATTTATCCTTCCTTTGCACATCATCTCATGTTCATGCATGGTCTCTACATCGTCATTGTCAACAGGACAGGTTGAAGCTCTCTTCTGAGTTCCATGGCTGCAGGCTTCTGAAGACCGGGGTGTGCTCAGGCTTCACAGCTGAAGGTCAGGCCCTTACAGTGAGCATCCAGAACTTCAAAGTCGCTCTGGAGGATGAGGCCAGAGCCTTCTCACATGGGACCCTGAGCCAGAGAGACTTTCAGTTCCACCCTGTGGGGTGAGATCAGAGAAGCAGAGCCCCTTCGATCAGGAGGTGGGGCTCAGGGGCTCAGCTCCGCAGACCTCAACCTGGATGTGAAGATCTCGGCACATCTGACCCTCGGCAGGAAACACTGCCTCATGGACGCGATAAACACAACCCTGTCCCGGAGCCAGTGGCCATTCCACTGTCATGGCTCCTCTCTGTGCTGTCCCCAGGACTTACTGAGATGACGCACTGGGGCCACTGTCTTAATCTCTTTATGCCTTTGCATGTCTGACCACTGTCCAGGCCTGCTCCTCGTGGGGAGATAACAGAAATGGTGGTGAGTAGAGCCGGGGAGTTCTCCAGAATGCTGCGTGCAGCCGAGACGCAGCACCTTCAGGCTCCCTAGGAAATGTGGTCCTTGGTGACCATTGCTCTCCTGGACCTGCGTTTGGCTCTCCTGTCAGGGTGCTGGAGACCAGTTCTGCAGCCTGAGTTCTGGTCTCACTGTGCGCGACCCCGTTGCCCTCTACCAGACAACTTTCAGAGTTGCTGGGTGTGGATGGTCCTGGTGGCTGGCAGCTCTGGCTTGCTCCTGTGGGAGGCACAGCCAGCTTGCCGTGGCGTGCCACGATGGGCACAGGGGTGGACATCAACCCTTAGGTAGCGGCACAGATTCTCACGTGGGTAGGGACGAGTGCTTCATTCCCACGGCAGACCCTGATGCTGGCACCTTCAGAGAGGTAAAGCAGCCTGGCTCCTGGTGAGACTAGAGGCCTGGAAATGGGTAGACCTACATCCTGAGTGACTTCAGTAACCTCAGTCACTTAATCTCTCTGACCTCCGTTTTGCTTGTCTAATCCGTGGGATCCTAAAACTATACGTTAGCATCACGGTGTTAGAAAACAGCTTTGGTACCTAAATTGTGGTGAAGACTTAGGATAGCTTGCATTTTTTTAAATTTAGTGGTAAATATTTTCTTGCAAATGTACCCTTTAGTACTACTAGGTGGCCAGCTAATCCACTTTGCTCACAGTGACATTCTCCTTCCAGAATTTATTCATTCAACGAACATACACGGGGTTCCTTCCTTGTTTAGGCCCTGGAAATACAGTGCTGTTTGATGGAGTAGAGGTGGGGTGGTGAGCTAGCTGAAGTAGAAGGGCCAGGCTGGAGCCAGGTCTGATGCACAGGAAACCAGAAAGCCGTGTGGACAAGACCTGGAGTGCTATTTCCTGCACGGAGCCTCTTGCTTGTGCTGGGCCTGCTGACAGACAGGCTGCAGAGACCGGAGGCTCCTCATCCTGGTACTGACCAGTTCCAGCCGGGAAGGAGGCAACTAACCACAGCTGCTGCTGTCCGACGGTGCACGTCATCTTGGAAACAATGCTATGTGAGAAGACAAATGCCGCACATGGAAACGAACTGGACTCTGTCGTCGACGCATGACTGTCGCGCCCTTCCACGCTACCTGTGTTGCCAGGAAGCATCAGAACTGTTTCTCAGGATCCCGTCCCCCCCTGTTTCCTGGGTGGGGACAGTCATTGAGAGGCAGCCCTGGGACTCTGGGGAGTAGAAGACGGTAGGAGCCATGGCTCTCCAGGAAATCTCAGCCCGCGGCTCAGGTCCACAGCTCCCCTGGGCTGCCCCGGGTTCCTGAGTGGCTGAGACAATGGCAGGGCTTGCTTCCCACCTGTGGGCTCTTCTGGAAGCCAATCCCTTTGGTCTTAAAGAAGCTGGGCTGTTGGCTCTGACCTGTCTGCACCGACCTCGAGGTTTCCTGAAAGCGGTTCCCAGCTGTTTCCTCACGCCCAGCCGTGGCCCTCTCTCAGCTGAGCAAGGCCGTATGTAACCCCCCTGCTAGATGTCTACTGATCAAAGTGCACGGGGCTGCTCTCATGGCTCTGTTCAAAGGTCTGCTGACACACCGCTCTCCACTGGTCAACGTGATTTGTTAGATAAGCGGGTGTTTTTTGACAATAGAGTCTCTTACTGGGCAATAACTGTTTTATATACATTTTACTTCTTAAAATTAGATAACTGGGCTGGGTCATGGCTCAGTGGTAGGGCACTCACCTAGCACAGTTAGGCACTGAGTTCGATCCTCAGCACCCCATAAAAATAAGTAAAATGAAGGCATTGTGTCAACTACAACCAAAATCTATTTAAAAAAAAATTAGATAACTATACCTACATGCAGTTGTAAGAGACAGTAGAGATCACTCCCATGTGCCATTTATCCAGTTTCTGCTCAGGGTAATGTTTTCCCCATCACAGTCCCTTACCCAGCCAGGACACTGATACTGATAGTGTGATTGTAGTCACACTTCCCTAGCTTTACTTGCGTGTTTGAGTGTATAATTTAAAAACAGCTTTGTCCCATGTGGTAGGCTTGTGGCTCCACCACCACCGTCGTGATCACAATCCCGCCTTCAAGGACTCTATCTGCACATTTAAACCAGAATCCTGTTAGGGTCTGTAAACAAGTCAAGACGGTGCCTGACATTTTGCCAGAGGGAGTGGTTTGTGAAGTAACACCAGCGAGCCATTAAGTGTGGAGATTCCTTATTGGTTGACTGCTGTATTTAGTTTATGTTAATTAAGATAAGCTGTATGGAATGTATATATACCCCTCCGGTCCTACAATAAACGGCTCCCACTCCTGCTGTATCAATGTACACAAGTTGCCCGTCACCCCCCCGGTTATTTTGCTGCAGCCGGACAGCGGCAGAATCCTTACAATGTCCCTCCACATTATTAATGTCTCCCTTTTCCAGAGGAAAACCCTGACACTTAGATACCTTAAGTCTCTGGTACAGGGTTTTATAGCTGATATGGATCAGAACCAGAATGTGAGCCCAACTGACTGACCGCTAAGGCCAGAGATGACCTGGCCAGCAGCAGAGCGGAGCTGTCCTTTAGATGGCCACTGGATGTCCAGTGTCTCACTGAGCATCCTGCTGACTTTCCAAAAGAAAAATCAAGAGCACCCATCTGAGTGTGAGCAGGAAGCTGGGGCTGGCCGCCTGCCTGCGTGGAGCTGGGCAGGTAGGTCTTCCGAGGGCTCCCTGCCCAGAGCCTTCTTCCCACACCCTGGAATGTGCAAGACCTAAATGTCCCCGAATGGCTTTTTCTGCCCGCTCAGCCACTTCACCCCTGATCCTCACGGCCTGGAGAGGGGCTTGGCTGTTCCCCGGGTGGAATGTGGCTTGCTCCTGCCTCTTTCTCCTGGGACCTTCCAATAGACCGGCCCATTTGACAAGGCATCGAGTGGCACCTTTGTTTCTTACCAAGAATGAAGTGACTCTGGATGAGTTGGCGGTTTTAGAGTCACGCAGGCAGAAAGCGTACGCCTCTCTCCGACACCAGGCTGGAGGACAGGAGGAAACTGCTGATGAGGTGGGCCAACCAGCGAAGGAGCCCATAAATCTCAAGGCCGTTGCCCGCTCTCAACGGCTGACAGTAATAGGGGTCCAGGAGAGCACAAATACTGTCATTGGAATCCACCGATAATCTGAAAACTTCATTTTATACGATTGTTTCAGTGCCCTCTTGGGCCAGACCCATGACAGGAATGGATTACGGGAGTCCGTGTGATGGATCAGAGTTTCACTTTCTTCCACCTGGAACAGCCCGGCTGCAAGGGTGCATCCCATCCCACCCCCTGCCCAGACCCGGTTTGGCCTTCCCCTGGGCGACTGGCGACCTGGCTCTGTTGCTCTCCTGTCTACTCTACCCTGCACATTCCAGCTGAGCCAGGCCTGGGCTTTGCCTGTTGGCTTTATCTGTGCAGCACCAGCAAACAGAGCCAGCTGAGCAAAATCGCACACCCCAAACACAAACAGGACTTTGACTTTCCCAGTGTGACACCAGGCATCCACGGGCAGAGCTTGCTGTCGGGTGTGTGCACCTGCTCGGTAATTCATACCTCACTGTTCCTTTATGTGCAATTCTGGAACCTGGGACAAGGACGAGAGTCAAAGTGCAGAGGGAAGGTGAGCTTCCTGGTGGCAGAGGTAGAGAGGAAAAGCAGCTCACTTACCCACCAGGACAGCGGGGGCAGCTCTCAAGGGAAACCACACCGAGCACGCAGCCACAGGGGCGTCGTGCACGTCAGCAAGAAGGGCTACCCAAAACCTGGCCGAAAGGAACCTGGATAGGAACCTTGTCAGGGACTGCACTGCATTTGCAAGCTCTCTGAGCAACTTCCAGGTGCAACTGTGGCTCCTTCATTATGGCTCTAGGAAATAGATACTTGCTAAATAACTCCTTTAACTTTTCTCTGGCATCTATTGATTATGTCCATAGAAATTAAGAGGAGAAAGCAATTAAGTTTAAAATGCAATGTGTAGTGCTGCTGTTAATTTACTGGCTGACTCAATCAATGTGTCACCCTGGATGGAAATCCATGTCCCCTTCTGCTGGGAGACGCTGTGATCCCCTTTCAGCTGAAGTATAATAATTATCAGTCACCGAAGAGCCAAGAAGCAGGTGCCACACAAAGGTGAGAGACTGCTGCAGGTGCTGACAATTTAATCCACAATTCTGGAGGCCTCCTAAATTGCAAATAAGAAGCCTCCGCAGTTGTTTTATTTACCGTAGCCCTTGCCAACTTGGGGATTGGCTAGATGGTACATAAAGCTGCTCTTATAACAAAAACTGAATTTTCCCTACCAATGAGAGGTAAAGATATATATATGCCCTGGAATTGCATTTTGCTCATCAGGCAATGGAAATAAATCCTACATATATATATCTTGATTTAATCTGGAAAATGCCTGGTTGTTCTCCAGGGAGATTATGCTATTTAACAAGACATGAGCAGATTAGCTGAACCAATGCTTCATCCCACATTCTGTGAAGACGAACTTCCCGGGACATGACTGCAGACAAAACTCGTGGCGATCGGATGTGACGTAAGTAGAACACCCCTCCTCCACGGAATGTATCTGGGGTCGGTCATCTGTTAGCCTTATCTACCCTTTACTTCTCACATTGTGTTTTATGAAAAGTTAAGTGTGGCTATATATTTGTAAATACTTGAGATGATGGAAAAATAAGCAAAAATCCTGCATTCTTTCTAAGCTCTCTCTTACCTGCTGTTGCACTGAGTTTCTGGCCTTCAGATGGTCAGCTTCAATTGGTCAACATGTACTCAATACTATGGGTGCCCTTGGTCAAGGACGAGATTCAAAGTGCAGAGGACTTTGCTCTGGGGGGAGGAGACCCCTCACCTTTTCTGTACCGACATCCTGGTTGCCAGACAATGACCCTGGGAGCCATTCTCTCTCTTCCTCAGGGGCATGACTGCTTTGCCCATGGACAGCCAGAAGTGCAGGGCAGGCAGGGCGTGAGCAGGAGCAGGAGGGGAGAGCAAGTGGCTGCTCGTGCTGAGGTGCAGCATGGCCGGACCACCAACTGACCCCAGTGGGGAAGGGTCCTGGGCCTCCAGCTGCTGCTCGAGAACAGGACATGGCGACCCAGCCCGGTTCTGTCCGCTGACCTCAGGATGGATGCCATGGCAGGCCTAGCTCTCCTGGGTACTTTCCACCAGACCCTGGAGGCCACGTTACGGAGGCTTCTTCCCTCTTGCGGCTCTCTCCAGCCGTGGTCAGTCCTAAGCAGCTGAGAGCAAGAGTGGATGCAGGTGGGAGCACCAGTGGACGACAGAGCCAGCACACTGCCCGGGGCTTTGCGGGGATGGATTTGTGCATACGGGCAGTGACCTGGTCTGGGCTCCTTGGGAACAGCCAGCCAGTTTGTCTGTATTCCACCCTGGGCCCCGAGAGCAGCTCTTCTTTACTAGTATCTTGAGCTTTAGAGAAAGACTTCACTTCAACATGTTTTCCTATTCTCAAGGCGGTTAAAATTTTTTAATTTCCCATACATTGGTTCTCCAGGGTGATCCCCAGACGTAGCTGCAGCACCTAGAAACTGATGAAAATGCAGTGGTTGGGCCAGCCCGGGTCTGTGGACTCAGAAACTCCGGCAGGGCCAGGCTTGGGGCAGCAGCCTGGTGAGGAGCCACTCCTGTTCGCGCTCGACCTCCTCTGGCCCCAGGAACCTGTGTGGGTGGAGACTCACCCTATTTCCCTGGGCCCTTCCCTAGGGCATGGAGCAAAAGGTGCTCTGAATCTGGACGTGAAGGTTCAGACGGGTGTTCTCCGAGGTCTGGCCTCCTGGAGGCAGTGTCTAAGTCTGCAGCTGAGCTGCTTTCATTAGCATGGTATGTTCCTGCTGCCCGTCACTCTGCCTCTTGAGTGACAGTATTTAAAACCAACAACAGAAACAAAAACAAGAGAGTCTTTCCTTCAAGGAAGAGCCAGACCCGCAGGAGTGGGTGCCCAGAGGGACATGTGCTGACATCCTTGCACACGGCTTCCGTGGGGCGGGGAAGGCTGGGGCTCAGAGCTCTGGGTGGAAGGCATGCTCTACAGCGGCTGGGAACGTGAGCAGGCATTTAGTGCCACCCCTTCGTGGTCCATTAATGCCACCTCTGATGGATTCTCAGCTGAACTTTTCAGAAGGAAGCAGAGGCGATAAAGAAATCCTCATTCCCTCCTTTCCTTCTGAGACAAAAAAAAGAAAATGTGACTTCTTACCCTCCCCGGGAGACTGAAAGGTGACCGCAGAGTCGTTCTTTCAGAGACGATGACATTCATGATCTCTCAAGCCCCCGTCGGGGCCTCCGTGTGCTTGGCTAGGTCCACCTGAGTAAGAGAGCAGGGGCTGTGACCGAGGGACTCCCTGGGAGCTCACGAGTTCTGAAAGCACCGCCCAGGCCCCAGAGCCAGGGCCACCGAGTAGGTCACCATGACTCTCAGAGCTTCAAGATCTCTGGCTGCACACGAAGGCTGTTCCTTATCAGCTGCTTTGATTTCACTGCGGATGATGATATTTCATGAGCACTTGACTAGGCCATCTTAAAAATGAAAGTTTTATATGGGCAAATAGGGAATTAGGGGAAAGCGGAAGTGAGATTTCTTTGTATTGATCTTATCACTCATTTCAAAGACGAGACAAGACTTTCTATCAACTGCAAACACGTTCATTCGGTTCCCATAAAACTTGTATGAGTTCCATTTATTTTGTCCCCAGAACCAGGGTTTGGTTATATTTATTCAATTCTCAGAACTTGTATTTTGCCAAGACAAACATTCAAGTTGGAATCTTTGCTTACCTCTTCCAGTGCATTAAAAGATCAAGAGAACGAAAACACCATGCCTTTGAAAACAGCCACTACACGAAAGTTTTGATTTTCCTAACAGAGAGGATCGGAGCTCAAGATCAAAGTATCACAAGACCTTTTCAATAATTTGAAGAGTTCACAATATTCTGAAACCTGTGCTCTGTTTTTCTTTGTAAACAGTGCTGTTTACTGTTCATGTTCCTGCAGGGTACGAATCTAGTTCCTGTGGAGCGGCTGGGTTGTGGCCCTCAGATCTCTCTTGCTCCCACCGTGGCACGGATGTTCATCTCGGCTCGTCCCCCTGCCACCCACCCCTCCTGTCAGGGCTGCATTCACGGAGCTCACTGGGAACTGTCCCCAGTGAGGAGAGGGCTTCCTTGCTCCAAGTCACATGCCCTCCCAGGAGCCCACAGCTTTCAGTGACCTGCAGAAGTGGGGACAGAGTGGCCTGCTTCCTTGTCGGAGAGGGGGCCAGGCTGAAGGGCTGTCCCCGTGGGAGGCCCTGAGGTTTTGAGGACTGCCTCCCAGCTCAACCCTCCTGCCCATCTCACAGATGCTGACCCTGGGGTCTCACTCAAGCAAGTCTGTTCTCGCCTGCTTCTTGGGAAACCAGCCCTGAACATGTCCAGGTTTGCCCTCCCCTGTGGAGGAGCTTCACGGGTGGAGAGAGGGGGCAGTGCAATGCCACCAC
The DNA here is from genome assembly GCF_001458135.2 of Marmota marmota marmota. Taxonomy (NCBI): domain Eukaryota; kingdom Metazoa; phylum Chordata; class Mammalia; order Rodentia; family Sciuridae; genus Marmota; species Marmota marmota. The sequence goes on along the minus strand of NW_026000168.1, from coordinate 1,040,248 downwards.
TCCCCTCAGGACAGGTTCCCGTCTGCCAGTTCAGAGGGGTCTTCACAAGGAGTATCCCCTCGCAAGACCCTGCAGTGTCAGGACGGCGGCTGTCCTAAGAATCTCCATTCCCTGCTGAGAATCAGCAGAGACTCTGGGGACAGAAGGATGAGTGAGGAACCTGCCTCCCAACACTGGGTTCTGAGGTCAGGGTTTTGGAGGGATCCCTGAACTCCTCTTAGAAATTATCGAACAGTGAAGAGGAGCCTGGTTCTGAGGAGCAACCAAGCTGGATGACTCTGCCTCTCAAATACCCAAGTGCTCGTTCAGAAAACATGCTCCTACAGCGGAACAAGTCCACACATCCAAAAAGCTTCTTAGATACATCCCAAAGGTAAGGGACAGGTCAGCCATGTCAACGCATGGCTCACAGGGTGTCGTCAGAGTCACCCAAGATGCTGCTAAAAACACAGATTCTTAGATATCGCTTGTAGGTGCAATCTCAAAGTATTGAGCCCACAGAGGTACCAGGGGCTGGGGATCGGGTCTAGGGAGATGTTAGTGAAAGGAGCCGAGAGGAAAAAGCTCAAGAGACCTACTGAACAAAACAGCCTATAGTTAGTATCAATGCAATGTACTGGTGACAACATCTAAGAGAGCAGGTTTCTCAGCACAGTCAGAACGCGTAAGGTGATGCGTGCTAATCAGCTGCACCTGGCTATGAAAACGCATTTCACAGCAGCACGCAGTATGTAATAAATATATATGGTTTCTGTCAATTAAGACATAAATATAAAAAAGGAGAACGTTGGTCCCCATCCCAGCCTCCTGAATAAGAATCTCGGGGGATGGCAGAAGGTCAGCATTTTAGGTCAATGTTCTTGGCAGTTCCTATGCAAATGACACTGCAGAGCTGCAGACCAGGGTGGCTGTGGGGACTCAGAGGTCTGAAGCCGCAGCTGGCATGAACCACTCGCTCTCAGGGAGGGCTCTGCCAAGAATGCGTGATCTGACATTGCCGCGGTGTCCAAACAGCTCAAGATCCCAGCCTTCCTGAGGGGCTCAGGGACGGCCTTGGAGGTAATGGGCTCCACTCTTAGTCCAGAGCAGGGGCTGCTTCAAAGCAAACAAGGACCGCTCTGGTACGGGGCTGTCTGAATCATCTGACCTTGAAATCTAGGAGCCAAGGAAGGCCCAGTCGGTGAAACAGAGGGGCCAGGGGCTCAAAGTCCTGGTGCCGTCATCTGTAGAAGCCAGAGAACTGATGTGGTGGAAGGAAGTGCAAAGCCGGGAAGGACATTTGAGGGACTCAGCACCTCTGGCGGCCCTGTTTCTTACGAAGATGATGTCAGAGAGCCTGGGAAATGGCTCTGTCTGCTTGCAATTCCTGAGCCGACTTCAGGGGGCCTCATACTCTGAGGCTGCACGGTGCTCATTTCGCCACACAGCACTGTCACCGCTCTGAATGACAAGCTGCCAGAGGTGCCCTGATGGGCAAGAACATCTGTTAGCCCGCTGCACTTCTGAGGGGTGTGCAAAGAATCGATTCCTCATTTCAGTCCTTCTCCTGAAGGCTTTATTTACTCAGAGGCCCGGGGAATGAGGTTCAGATCTGCAGCCCAGAAGTCATGGCTTCTTTATCAACCCGCCAAGCAGGCAGAGGGTCACAGGCCTGCGGACGCTTCCACGACCACACGCGCCTTGCAGCTCACCGACATCTAAATCCTGGGGTGGATGAATGACAGCCCGGGAATAACGAGTGTTCAGCCTGACAAATAGTTCTTTAAAAATTACCCAACACAATTCTGGCGTATTGCTGCTTGTCAGATTGTTCCTATGCCAGATGCTTGCACAAAATGTGTGGCCTTTGCCAAATGGCCTAGCTGCACATTTTCTCGTTAGATGGAATTGATATTCTATGCAGGGAATGGATCAAATACAATTAAGGACAAAGATGCTCTTATCTGCACCCTGCGCCCCGTGCCCGTGGCCTCTCCACATCTCTGTGCAGCTGCTGGCTCAAGCCCACTTGGACCCCTGTGCCTCTCCCCCAAGTCCAGAGTGCTCCCGAGTTGCCAGGTGCAGGGTTAAGGCTTGCATTTTGATCAGAAGAGGAGGGAACACCGGCTCGAGGAAGAGCGGCCTTCATAATGGGCTCCATGGCCGTTTCTGTCCTTCTGGAAACATGCTGCATCTTTTGATTGCAGACATTTTCACATCCTAATACAGGACCTGTCAGTCCTCAGCACAGATCACATAAGGGCCAAGGAGTCTGCAGAGGGTTTGAAGTGCAACCCCTGACCCACTCAAACCCCATCATTCTTAAAGATGAATTAAAAAATCTTGAGTCCAGTAACTCTCAAGGTTAGCAGGTACTTATGTCTCTAGAGATTAATCCATTTCTTTTCAATCTTAGCGAAATAAAGCAATGACATAGCAGCAAGGGAATAAAAAACCCTCCACAAAACCCCGGTTTCCAGCCACACGTGTTTCAAATGGATGCATATTATCATTCAAAGAGGTGAGTGGATGAGCCCATGACTGACAGCTCCACTCTCTACACTTCCAACTCCCTCTTCAGGGATATTCAGAATCAATTGAAAAAGAATGCCGTGTTCAGGAACCACTCAGGGGTGCTTTCAATAAAAATGCTTTAAATAATGATTGTCCAAAGCTTGCTAGACACTTTGTAAATGTCAGAAACGCATTAAATACGTTAAATGGGCATGTTCAATATCTAGGCAACAACAGGAGTGATTTACAATCAATCGCACACGTGCCCGGGAATCTCTCCTCCTGACAGGGGGCGTCTCCACTCTGGAGTGGTGTTGAAGTCCACCATCGGCTCCACACATGACGTGGGCATGTGCTGGGGTAAGATGTGTGCTTTGGGCTGCAGGAAAGCTTGGTGTTGAGTGTGCTTTCCTTGGCCGAGGACAGCGGTGGACACCTCCCAGTGAGGCAGGGCAAGAGAGGGTGACTGGTCCCAGGGTGGAGTCCTCACCCAACCCAGCCCGTGTCCTTCTGGCCCGCTCGGGCCTCTCACCACCCCACTTCACCATCTTGGAGGTACTCGGGCCCTTGGCCCTTCCCTTCCACCAGCCCAGAAGGCCCCCTCAACTGCCTGACTTCTTGGGTGACCATGTGAATGGCTCACTCATAGGCCACCTGGACACCCTCACCACAACCCACTACAAGGGGTCAGGGAGAATCCGGATGCAGACACCACAGTGGGCTCCCCTTCTTGCCACACAGGACCCAGAGGGGCTTCCCATCTGTCTGTTGGCCTCAGTCAGTCCCACCTCTCTTGGGAGTGGCCACTCTCTGCCCCAGATCCCCCTGTCTCCCCAGATCTGTACGTGGGCTCTTAGCCCGCGGCTCTGCCCCCTGCTCCTGGGGCGGGATCTCTGAGCATGGCTGTCTCCTCTCTTCCCAGCATCTCCATGTACCTTATACCTGAGTTCAGCAGAGCTGACTGGGTGAAGGCTTGGCCCCTCTATTTCCATGTCCCTTGTTTTAGAAGAAGAGTTTCACTTCTGTTTTCAAAGTCGCTGCTCTGTGTCAGAGCAGACACCGAAGGTACAGTGGAGGCGGCAGTCCACAGAACCAAGAGGTCACAGGCAGAGGCCCAAGGCCTTCTTTTCCTTGGTGAGGTGTGGGACTCCAGGAGGCCACTCTTCCTCCCTCTTGGAGACACTGAATGACCACCGCTTCCCCCTTACCGCTCTGCGCTCCTCTTCTCTGACTACTCCCCTCCAGTCTCTGTGTGTCAGTCCACCTCCCTCCTTCCCTCATGATCAAGCTTTCTAGTGTCACTTAACAAACTCCGACTGAGAACCTAGGGCCCAGGAGACTCTGGCGTGAACAGCCGCCTGGTCTCACAGTACTTATTTTCCCACTGTCCACTCGGTGCATGAGCAGGGCAGCCTGGTAGAGTTTCTTGTCTAAATCTGGAAATAGATGGCCACTTAGATTGGATGCTGGCATACCAGCATCAACCAGGGTGGCCTACCTGTTACCCAGAGTTGACAGTGGTGGCCTCAGAGCCTGGACCCAGCAGCCAGCTGGGATTTTGGAATTTGGGCTCCATTACTCATTTGTGACCTCGCTCATGTTTCCTTAAGAACATGCCGCCTGCTTCTGTGTCATGGTGGGAGCACCGGCAGCCATCACGTAGGACTGCTGTTCTCAGGTGAGTCAAGGTACAGCCCGTAGGATGCTGCCTGGCGTGCAGTGACTGTTGTGGAACACTATTAGGAACTAGCGTGCTTCTTTTAACTCTGCTGAGACTCACTAAGGTCGACAATGAATTTCAGTCTGCACGCGGCCCTGCCTGCGGGTCTGCCGCTCAGCTTTGCTGTCACCTCTTCTCCAGGTTCACTTGTTCTGGCCCATGGTGTGGGATCTCCTCCTACTTGGTTCAGCATCTGCCCCTAGCCATCTGCAGCCCCTGCTCTCCACGCGTGATGGATTCATTCTCGAGGCCTCACTACCGACCACTGACTAGTTAAGGTCAAACCCTTCACCCAGCAGCCTCCGTTGAGGTCAGTCCGCTGAGGTCAGGTGCACATGTCCAACTCTCTTCTCCACATCCATCACCAGGGTCATTCCACCTCCCGCCCAGCATACCCTCTTCACTCTAGATCCACCCTCCTTTCCAGTCTCCTTAGTGGGTGCTCCGTGTTTAGAGCATCCTAAGTACTCAGCAGACACCTAACGGGAGTATGGGTGGAGGCAGCAAACCACAGAACCAAGAGGTCACAGGCCAAGGCCCCGGGGCCTCATGTGCAGATCTGTGTGTGGTGAGTCATGCCGCACGTGACCTCCACCAAGTGCAAACTAAAAGCCAAAGGAAACATCCTGAGAGCCGGCAGGCGTGAGCGGCAAAAGCTCCCAGTGGCTCTGCCCTCGCCTGCCCTGTGGGCGTTCAGTCCCCCTCCTCCCTCCCTTGGGGCGGCAGCCTTCACTCCTCCCATGTCACTCCTCCTCTGGACGGTGGCAATCACCTGACCATCCCCCTGCCTCCAGTGCCACCCTGGGAAACCCCTCTGCCCCGAGTCCCCTGGTCCCCACTGTGCCATCAGGAGCTGGGGACCATTCTGAACAGGTCAGGTCTCTTCTCTTTGTCAGCCTACAAGAGGTCTATTCCCACTCTACAGCAGAAATGAGACCGGAGACGCTCTCAGGTGACACGATGACAGGGAACCTACCAGACTCTCCCCGGCCTTTCGGTCCAGCTTTCCTCCTGTGACCTCAGATGTAAAGTCACCTCGTGGTCTCAGCGGGTGGGACTCAGGGCTCTGTGACCTTACATGGAGGGAAGTCACATCTCCCCTTTCCTTAACCTTTAGCTGAAACTTAGCATCTCCTTCAAATTGTTCACGCAGGCCAGCTACACCCTGGAGCCAGCAGCGGTCAGGGCTGTCACAGCAGAATCCACCCAGGTTCCACAGCAGAGCTCTGTGACCTCGCTCAAGTATGGCTCCTGCTGCTCATCATTGGAAAGCGGTGGCTACCCTCAGGCCTACGGATGGCTCTGGTGACTTACTGCAGAAAGGAGCCCACATACTGCTCTATCACAGGAACCTTCGGCTTGTTGATGGTCAGACCAGAAACGAGAGATTTCGGGATCAAAGTTCAGAGGCACCTGCAGAGGGGTACTGTCTATAGCCGAGGAGAGGCCCCGAGGGACCAGGTGTCCCAGAGCCAGCAGTGCACAGGGACAGGCCTCCTGGGCACACCTGCAAGATGCTGAGGAAGGAAGCCAGCAGGTCAGTGGTGAGCTCTGGGCAGTCTCTGCGGGTGACCTGGACCAAGGCTTTTAGCTTCCTAACCCTCAGTTTCCCTCTGCACAGCACAGAGGATGCTCCCCGGTCCTACGGGGCTGCCGTGAAGGCTGCCGGACTCTGAGGAGAGGTGCCCACAGCAGCACGTGGCACGTCTGTGGATATTCCGGGAGTGCTGGTTTCCTTTCCTCCCTCACGTTGTAGGGACAGGGCATCAATCAGTCAATCCCGTACACTTCCTTTCAAGATGCCTGTGCAAAGGGTGAAGCACATGGCCCCACTCTACCAAGGAGAACCTGCTTCCCAGCCTTCTCTGCCACATGCTCACAGAGACGCAGGGTCAGAGACCTGCTGCCCCTCAGGGGAAGTGCAGGGGTCCATGCTGAGAAGTCACCAGGACGGTGCAGCCCTCCTGCTCCGACCACCCCTCCACAGAGATCGCCTCCTCCGGCGGCTCCTGCCTGCAGATTGTTTGGTTCTGGGCAACAGACACTTGGCTCCACTCCTCGTTTTTCAGAAGCCATGAGTGTGGGTGTCTAATTAACTGGACATGGTGGTGAACCACTCATCCTAGGGATGGAGCCCTTTGTCCCCTCGGAAGGGGGAGTCAACCACCGTGTCCTTTCTGGGAATGACAGGTCTGAGATGAAAGCTGACTCTGCGATTCTTTCTCGACAGGAGTCTTCTGTCCATCTAGGAGAATGGGGTACTGAAGTGTGTAATTCAATTCCCTTTAATTCTCAGTCTCTAACAACAGGCATAAATAAATTATCTGTCCTTGTAATGGAGTGTGCGGAGGGTGAGTTTGGCGCTGATCCCCAGCTCACTGTGATGAAGGGAACCTGGGAGGTAACCCGGGGGACATGCAGGCAGAAAGGGGCGGGGCCTCTTGCTGTCTTCCACACGCACCTGCTCATTCTACGGCTGGGGACCAGCCTGCTTCCTCTACGCAGGAGCAGATATGGAATGTCTCGGGCTTTGCAGGCAGTGTGGTCTCTATAGTGACTCTCCATCACTGCCATCGTGTGAAAGCCACCGACAATGCATAAGGGAAGGTGCATGGCTCTATTCCAATAAAACTTTATAAAAACCAGTGGCGGGCCCGACTGCGTAAGCAAGATGCGGTCTTCAAATTCCTGCTTTAGGCTTGAGGTCCTGAGAGCAGAACAGCAGCAGCAGTAGTATTAGGAAATCATTTAGAAATGCGATTCTTTGGTCCCCATCCTACACCCTACTGAATCAGAAGCCTGAGAGAGTGGTCCTGCGATCCGTGCTTTAAGAAGCTCTCCAGGGGATTCTGATGCATGCCAACGCTGAGAACTGCAGATTCAGGGCCAGGGGCACACATCTGATGTAGACAGGAGAATCGCCTCCTACCCAGTTTACAGCTGGAACTTACTTTGAAACTTTTTCATGCTCAGTGTTGATTTCAGTGTGCATCCGCATCAATATTTATATATTTGTTCAATATAAATTATCCATGGAGAATTCCTCAGAGAAAATCAGCTTGCTCATACTTCATTGCCTAGATCATTTGTTCATTTGTTGACTGATTAAAACCATAATCTTGTAAAGCAGATAATCCTTCAGTGCCAAAGTCTACAAAGGTGCACATCCACCACCAGGCAGATCTGGACAAGCCAGCACACCGGGAAGACGTTCTTCCCTCCGGATCGGAGTGGTGGATGACACTTTCTCAAAATGCAAAAATAAAAATGGCAGAAGTAGAAAATGTACCATACATCATCTGTCAAGCAGATGCCACAGTAAATCAGCTAGTTTTGCAGCAAAAGAAATAAAATGCAGAGTTTGTAAAGTAGGAAATTCCTCACAGATGCAAATGTCATCACGTCCAAGTTCTGTTTGATTCTTAGGACCACGACAGGATGGGACACAGAGGCGGTCTACCTCATCACACAGCTTTCCACATTCCTTTTAAGGAATTCCTTTTAAGTCACTGGACTCTTATCAGTCGGTTAGACAAAGACATAAAATTTAACAAACGACCCTGTGAGGTAGGTGCCTTTATCGGTATTCTAAGTGTGATATTCAGAAGGGGCAGAGGAAGCTCAAGGTGTTGGGTTCGACTAGTGAAGGTGCAGACCCAGCCCTGTCACCACGGGGAGGGGAGAGCCAGCAGCCGTGGCATCTCGCGTGACACACACTCACGCTCCTGCAAACACCTGCGGGGAGTGCAGTTAGTGGTCAGCTTGTGCCCAAAGTGGGCATGCTCTCGCCTGCTGTGGAGTGGACGCAGAGAGCCGGTCCATTTCCAGGCTCCCTTCAGCCAGGTGGTCCTGTGACGACTCCTGGCGATGACACATGCATGGGGGTGGCACAGGTGACAGCAGGGGGCTGAGGAAAGCCAGCGGACGGGAGCCTTTGCTCTGGGGAATAACAGTGGACGTGACCAAGTGCCCTCGAACGTGGGGTGGAGAGTGAAGCCGGAGCCCTCTGCACGTTGTCCAGAGGAGCTGGGATTCGCGCAGCCGGTCTCCCTGCTGGACTGAACTCACAGGGCTGGGAAGTCGGCTGGGAGCGCTCTAGAGCCCGGCAGCAAAGCTGTGGAGGGCGATGCGCTGCAGAAACTCAGCCCAGGCCGGGCCAGAGCTGCGGGGGCCAGGGGACCAGGGCCCTCCAGGGCCCTCCAGTGCTGCCCGGGAGGAGCCCCCTCGGTAGGAAGTGGGAACTTCCTCTGAGCCTTTGTGCCGCGGCCGCTCTGTCCTGGTTTGGTTTGAACTGCAGGATCGTGCCCCTGCTCCTGGGCCCACACGGACGGTAGGCTGGGTGGGGCGGGGCAGCAACTGACAGGTGGGTTTACCACCAGGCTGACGTCACAGCCGTGACCCATCTAGATCTGACAGAGACGCTGTGTGGGAGTTGCAGGTCGCGGACCTGAGCCGCGTGCCTGGGGCTGGGGCCCTGCGTGGGGAGGCTCTGTGTAAGGAAGAAGGACGGCTCCCATACGAGGTAATGCTGAAGAGGAGACCCCCAGCTGCCTTACGAGCTCCACGTACTCATGTCGCAGAGGAAGGGTCTTCCTGAGAGGACCTGCATTGCAAGGAGGGTATTTCCTAGACCCCTGGCAACCATGAGGGACCCCTCACCGACGAGTGTGAAAGCAGGCGACGCTGGCCGTTTCTGCATGCAGGTGGTAAGCAGTAAGGTCTTCTCCACCGCCAGCCACTGACAGGATGCCCTGGAGAGCCACGATACACAGGGACCTGGAGGAGAGCCACCTGCCCCTCGGGAGCAGGCGGATCAGTTTGACATGGACAGTGAGTCTGTGGCATGTCCAGTACACCTCCTAGGAAAGATGGCCTATGAGATATGTAATCTGCGCTTTTCTCTGGGCACTGACAGCTCTTCCTGGATCTAGGCAGCCTCTCTGGCGTGAGGGCTGTGGGGGACACTCTGGGCGCCTGGCCTCTAGTTACTGGGGTTGATCTTGTGAGGCCACCAGCCTGTGACGAGGAGGGCCGCAGGGCATCAGGACCCTGTGGGTCAGCAGTGCACCCTCCTGCCGCCTCCCTGTCTGCCCTCCCTGCCTGTCTCTTCCTCCGTCCACCTCGGCGCAGCCCACCTGGCACCTCACCCTGGGCGGGGCAGCTGGACACCCACACTGCACCCTCTTCATCCAGACCTGAGGTGTTTCTCTCCGGCTCTGCGGGGGCAGCCGCCTCTCTCCTCAGCAGGTGCCTGGGGAGGCTGGACTCTCCCTCCGGGGACCAGGCTGGTTTCCCCCAGGCAGTGCCAGCCCTGTGGGTCGCGCTGGCCTGTGTATAGCCCCGAGCCTTCTCTGGGCAGTGGGCTCCCCCCACACTTCCTCTCGCCCTCCCACTCTCGTTTCCCCTCCACCCTGGCTTCCTCCACGTCCACGCCGCCTTCTCTCCCTTCCCTGCTAGGTGGGGTGCGGGCATTTAAATCATTTTTAACTTTTGGGCACATTTGTAAACGAAAATAAAGAGAACAGTAGACACCCAGCACCGCGTGGGGTTTCCTGGTGAGTCTCCCAGTGGAGTGGGCAGACCCTGGACAGCAGACGCGGAGTTATCTGGTTCTGCTATGGACAGCCATGGGGTCCCCAGGATGAGCGCCTGCCCCCAGCCCCAGGCTCATTTCTGAAAGCCTGTGCTGATTCAATCTCAGCTGTGCTCAGAGACATCTGTTGGGCCCACGTTTGTGTTGAATTCAAACCAGAGCCCAAGTTTTGCCATGGACTCTGAGCAATCCCCTAATGTACTCTACTTTGTACAATGTACACCTGCTTTGCTCTCCTGCTTGGGGACCACACAATTAGATGGTCAGTTAATGGGCACTTGTTCAACTTAACCACTAGCCTGGACCTGGAGTAAAGAATCTGGCCCGACTGGCCTGTGTAGATTCCCCTCTCCCCAGTACTTCCGGGCACCAGCCTCAGCGAGGGTGTACCTAGGACATGCCGGCACTCCCACCTCCGTCCTGCGTCTCTGTGACTGCCCGGGCACAGAACAGCGCTTACCACACCCTTCCGTGCCGGGTATTTATGAATGGCTGCACTGGCTCACTTACTCACTCCTGACGATCCTGTCTGTAGGACGACTCTCCTCCACGAGTGGGACACTGAGGGCAGAGGGGCTGAGCAGGACCCCTTTCCTGTTTATGGCCCACTTCGTAGGCTGTGTTGGACCCTCAGTGCTTCATGGGATGTTTATAAGTGAAAGATTAGAAGAGCAGGGAGGTCCGATTTCAGAGGAGATGGACGCACAGTCCACCCCGACTGCTTCCAGCCCTGGGCCTCTCCTTCTCAGCTCAGCTTCAGTCCTGGTTGCTCAGAGGGTCCAGGCCCAGCCCGGCCCAGCTGGATATAAGCACCCAGGGGTGTGGCCCGGGCACTGAAGTGCATAGGACCCCCTGGGGCCATTCCAGCGCACGGGTGGGTGGAGATCCATCTTGTCCTCTGGGTGGTGGAGATCCAGCTTGTCCTCTGGGCCCTAGCAGGAGCGCCTCCTCCTCCCATGGACAGCACGTCTGACCCCAGCCCTCGCCAGCCTTTCTCCATAGGCAGAATCAGCTCTCCCGTTGCCCGACCCCTGATGCCCCACCAACAGTTTTCCTCGGGACTCCTGCGGCCTTGTCCCAGATCTTCTGAGTACGTGTGATGTCGGCTTCAGGGCCGCGCGGCCAATAGGAAGCCAGATTTCCTCCAGAGGTGGGCCTTTCCATCATCGTCACTCTGAGTTTTTGCCAGCAAAGCCGAGGTGTAAGTTGGCTGACCTAAATGTCGGAGCATCGAGCGAAACCTCGGAATCGACCTGCGTCCTTCCTGGGGTTGTGGGGTTGCCCTCTGCGCTGGTGAGATAGAGGGGTCCAAGCACCAGCAACAGCGGGTACATCAGAAGCTGTTTCACTCCTGTGCCACGTGCAGACACAGCCAGCCACAAGCCAAACTGTCATTTACCTATATAATGCCCACCTCCACGGCTCCTGGACAGTTCTGGTGCCTCGTCAGGGTGACCAGGGCACGGCGTGAGCTGCTGCTCAGGACCACCCTGCTCCCACCTCTTCCCAGCCCACCCCCCAGGTTCCTCTAGAGCCAGGCGGCCTCTTTGACCCCGCGGATCCACCCTGCTCCCTCCTGTGGGTGGCACGGCTGCTCATGCTGGTCACTCTGCCCTGTGATTCCGTCCCCTCTTCCCCAGCGGTCACCCAGCCTCAGTGCGGAAGCTCACCGGCTGGGAAGCCATCTGCGGCCCTCCTCCCGAGGGTGTCACGCCCTCTCCTCTGCTCACAGGGCACGCGGGGCGCCTCCCCGTCACAGCACACATCACAGTTTGGAAAGCTCCCGGGGCCCTGCTGGGCCTCGTCTCCACTGAGGCGGGGACCACGTCCTCTTGGTCACCCTGTCTCTGAGGCTCAGCATTAAAGAGGATGAGTGGGCATTTTTTTTGGAATGAATCTTCTGATCTGGGCCTTTTTGAGCCTTTCAGGTTATCACTTGGGGTTTAGACCAGAGGTGATATCAGACATGTCTCTCCTGAACCCCACACGTCCTGCAAGACAAGATCCTCCAGAATGGCAAGTTTCAGACCCAGAGTATGACCTCTGAAATGTACATGGAGACTCTGTCAGCCAGCCAGAGGCCAGCAGAGATGGTTTGGAGTTGTCCTCTCTGAACAGTCACCAAACCCTTCCACCTTTGGAGGAAGGGTCTGCAGAAGCTCATCCTGCTAAGCGTTTTGCTCCCCACCTAGGACATTAGGGACAGTCGAGGGTGGAAAACGCCTCTGGAGGACTTCTTTGCCTGTGCAGCGAAGCTCCTGGGGATGGGCTTTAAGACAGGCACCTCAGAGCAGAGCTGAAGGGTCCACCGCAGAAACTGACTCTACTCGGTTTCTCTAGGTACAGCCAAGAGAACGCGTACTGTCTCCTCCGGCTTGGAACAGGATCGCAGCTAGAAGAGGCTGCACTGGATAGGAGGGAGGAGCCTAAGAAGGCTCCTTTAATGGCTGTGAAAGAACTCAGCCCCCACCAGCGATTCAGAAGCCACCCGCCAGGAACACTGAAAGGGCATCGATTCTGGGTTGCAGAAATTCTAGAGGTCACCGCCCGTTTGGTTTTGTTGACAGAGAGTGTCACCACCTCTGTGGAGTTCAAAGACACCTGCCTTTTGACGGGCCCAAAGAGTACCAGGTCTTCAACTTCCCAATGGTAGGAAAATCAGAGAACATCTATCCAGCCAAGTCTGTAGAGAAGCAGAACCTCATTAACGGCCTCGTGCCTCTTCAACGTGGCACTCTGGTCAGACAGGAGACTGCACTGCAGAATAACGTGCAGAAGGGCACCGGACTCCCCAGTGGCAGAACTAGAGGTGAAGTCCGGGGCTGCGTGCCCACGCTGCGGGAATTCTCCGTCACCACGGAGTTTCCATTGGTCTGTTTGGGGACGAGAGCCTTCCTACATGGCACGCAGATACCAGTCTCAGGTCGCTAGGGTGGACCCTGGTTCTGCCACCTGGTAGCTGTGTGATGTTGACCAAAGTCCCTGTCTCGTTTCCAGCCCGATGCCTCCTCAGTGAAATGGGAACAAGAATCCTACGACTTGTGTCCTGTGTGGTGATAAACACCAAGTGTCACGGTGCCACCAAGGTTTTCAGCAGGGGCCGACACGTAGTTGAGGCTCAACGTGGCCTGGTTCCTGGGGTGATCACCATTTCTCCGTGGGGGTGTGACGCACAGTGGAGACCCTCTACGCTGCACAAGGGGGTCCTTGCCACATTCCTCAGACACACGTGCTTGGGGCATTAAGGGGGCAGGACGGGGCTACTGGGGCAGGACGGTCTCTCCATCATTTCCTGTCTGCGCACCTGTCAGGATTTCACAGACGGCAGCCTCCTGGAGGGGCTTCAGGCATCCTCTGATGCAGGTGACATTGGAAACTTGGCTCAGACTTGGGGGACCACATGACCTTGTGGATTCATAAAGCCATAGAAAGGAGTTGGAGAAGACACCTATGATCAGGAGGGACCCGGGTGGACCAGCCTGCACTTAGACACGCCACCTGCAGGTTCGGGTGAGGAGTCCCACCCTGGTGGCAGTGGCCCCCAGAGGTAACTGCCTGAGGTGGCGGGTAGAACTCAGAGGCAGCGGTGTCAAGGTCCACACAAGCTGTCTGGCTTTCCCTGGGCGTGTTTGTGAGGAACTGCAGCGGGCGAGGGGTCAGGAGAGAAGAGTTCGTGGTGTCCACGTGATACCTGCCTGTGGACTGCAGCCACCTCGGGCAGCACTGCTCGCTTGGCTGTAGCCTGGTCTTAACTATTAGTTCAGAGGTTCGGAAATGTGCCGTCAGGCAGCCGGAGGAGATTTTTGTCTCCTCATCACAAGGCGCCAGGGGGACCCGCTCTGAGCCTGGCACTGCAGACTCCTCTGTGCACGCTCCTGAGAAGCTGGATGGACACCTGTTTTAAGGGCAGCTCTAGAGCTGGGGACTCGCCCAGCTGCCGCCCTCTTCACTGTTGGTCTGTCTCTTCTTCCTGGTGATCTTGTTGTCCTTCAGCTTTGGTCCACAGTGACTGTCCCTTAAGATCTTACTTAAAACCCAAGGCTTTTGCCCACGCAGCTTTCTGGGCCTGGAGGGTCCACTGGCCACCCTGACCTGGGCTGCATGGCTCACCTCGAGTCACTTGCCCACAGAAGTCTCCGCAGCCCCGGCTCCTACATGTCTTCAAGGACCAAGTCCTCTTCCTCCACAGTGGACTACATTACTTGTCCACTGCTAGGCGTGACCAGATCAACCCTGCCCTGCTGGACCACAGGCTGCAGGGGACTGGGGGGTGGTCTTGGGGCACCCTTATGTGCCAAAGTCTGGCCTGATTCCTTGCACACAGTCGGCGCTCAAGAACGACTGCTGAATGAGTCCAGAGTCCAGAGGTGGAGGTGGCAAGTTGACCAAGATCATGATACTGTGCAGCAGGTTGTGAGAAACGTCATGCAGAATGCTCAGGACCTGAGGAGGGTCCTGAGGGCTGGGGCCTGGTGCTCTGGGTCAGCTGGGGAGAGTCGGCTGGGGTACAGAAGGGGTCCTGGACCCTTCCTGGAGTTCAAGACGAGAGTCTAGATCATGGCCTCTGGGGATCGGGGAGGAGGGACCCAGAGGACTCGGAGGCATAGGGAGTGTGAACAAAGGCGTGTGATACAGACCGGTGTTCTCAGAGGTCTGGCCTGGTTTCATCCGCTGACCTCAGGATGGGATGACCGCAGGAAGGGAATCTGATGCTCCACCTCAGAGGACCAGATGGATGACCCAATGCGTTTGAATATCGTCCACAACACAATGACGAAAACACCAACAAGGGCCAGATTCTCCTGGACTTCCTCTCCATTGTAGGGGTGAGTAGGTGGGCTGAGAGTGTTCCACTGAAGTCTTGGTCAGCTGGAGACCCCCATCCCTCTGGTCCTCTGAGGTGGAGCATCAGATCCCCTTCCTGTGGCTATTCCACCTGTGGGTGCCCAGGTCCCACCTCCCACCTCATGGGGTCACCTCCAGGTGCCCAGCTAAGAGGGTCTCAAGCCCTGCCCTGCTGGACCACAGGCTTCTGCACTGTGGAGGGCAGCTCCTGTGGAGGGCAGCCAAGGGCTCTCAGGTGGACACTTCTCTTGGCCGTCGCTGGAGAGGCAGGTCTCTAGGCAAAGGCCTCCCCCAGAGCAGCACGGCCCCTCTGCCCTCCGGGGTCTCTCCTCCTGCACTCAGCTCACAGTCGCCTGGGATGGAGGCAGGAACAGCTCGATTCTTCTGTTCTGTATCTGAGTCTCTGAATAGCTCTGGAACTTGAACACCAAATATGTGAACCTTGGCTCTCTGGTTAGAGGGTAATTCGTGTCTTGGTCAGGCTGGGAGAGGGCCCTCAGAAATTAAAGGAGCTTGAGAAGATGGAGGAACACAGCATCGATTTCTCCAAGAATCATTCACCTGCATAGAATTCTGCCCAGGTCCCAGGAGGGGACAGGGCTTCACTGCTTCCTCAGGTAAGTCCTCAGCAGCTTCCATGTAGAAACACGGCGATGTCCTCCATAGCTTCCAGGCTGTTGTGGAGGGACAGGCTACTGATTCTCCTGGTGGTGTGGAAGGATCACGGCCTTGCTGTTACCATAGGGACAGCATATTAATAATATTAATGATAGAGGACCTGAGATCTTCCTTACCAGGCTGCAGCCCAGCTACAGGGTGCAGAGCCGACTCCTTAGATGTAGAACAGCATTTCCCCCTTGCTGGGAAGAGAGTAAGAACAGGTTAAAATGCTCTCACATCAGGGAAGGCCAGTCTTGGAACACGTCTGAACTTTTTGGGACATGAATGGAAACCTGTGACACCAAGGCTGCTTTGCAGAAATTTCCTCACTTGTGAATCTCCTAAGGTGGAACCAAGTTTGGAAACAAGGTCAGTGTCAAGGATCTGAGGTGTGCTATGCCATGATATCTCTCTGTATTAGTCACACACACACACACACACACACACACACACACACCCCACACAGGGTTGTCTGGGATGGGGGCAGGATAAAGCTCAATTCTTCTGTTTTATATCTGAGTCTCTAAATAAATACTGAGATTTAGTTCAGTAATTCAATTCACCATCCACAGCATGACAGACACTTGTGCACAGAATTCTGCTCCTCCCAAGTGTCTACACAGCCCCAGTGGCTACCCAGACAGACTTATGGGGGACTCCGTGCATTGAGATCTGTGTACCTGTACCAGATATAATCTCATGTATAGTTTCCCCACTGAACTGGCATGAAAGTTCTTAGATTTCTTAGATGATCACTAGGTTCACAGACCTGACACTTCAGACGAGGCGGAGAATTAAATGCTCAGGAACTGTTGCTAAATAAAGTTACGGCAGGCAGTCATAATGCTCATAATTTGTATTATGTTCCCCAAACATCCAGGCTCATTAGAAAGATTCCTATTCATCATCCCCCTTTGGAGAGCCACGCAGAGCAGAGTGGCTAACTAATTGAGTCTGTAAGCCGTTTGTCACTGAGGACGACTCAGGCGTGATTTTCCTCTCCTCCCTCCTAAGACCGGGTATTAACACACTTTCCATCTCTGCCCATTTGATGGATGAGACCTTGTGTTCCAGTATTTAATCCACGTGTCCTCGAGGGAGTGGTGGGCAGCATTTTCCCGTGGTTCCCAGTCATTTTCATTTCTCTTTCAGGGAACTCTTTAAGACATTTCCCTATGCTAACAAACACAGGCTCAGCTCACTCTACCCAATAGAGCTCCATATTGAGCTCTAAAGCCTTAGGTGTGCGACTGGAGGGCGGGTGTGTGAGGATGTGGTTCCCTCTGGCAGTGAGGATGAGAGAGGGCTGGGGAAGGGACGCAGGGAGAAGAGCTCGGGGTTGACTCTTGCTCTGTATTTAAAATCCCTGACAGTACATAGATGATTGTGGGCGGGCGTGCGATGTCATGTTCTGGTGTACATCACATTAGGGAACGCACACGCACATTTCTGCCTACACCAGGTACACAGATTACCTTTAACATACGGAGTCAACCTTTAAAAAGTCGCCTTGCTCACTAGCTTTGGGTGTGGGAGGGAAGTGTCAGGCAACCAGGAGCTGGGTTCTGCTGTCTTTAGGGATCAGGTATCAGGAGGGAGATTGGACAAGCAGTAGCCAGGTCCCTGGGGACCCCGTGTCCCCATTCACAGGCAACTCAAAACCCCCAGCTCTCTGCTGACTGGAGAGACAGGTCTGAGGGTGGCTTTTACCAGGGAGCCCGTGGCTCGAGGGAACCTCAGGTCTCTCTCCATCGTTACCTAGCATGATTCAGAGGAGGGTCGGGACTCCGAGGAGCCCTGTGCACGGGTCACGGAGCAGGACTTAGAATCTGCATCTCTTGGCCCAGGACCCATCCTNGGAGGAGGGAGGGAGGGAGGAGGAAGGAAAGGGAAGGGGAAGTTGAAGAGAAAGGGAAACAAACTGTTCTCTTGGTGGCGCGTGGGGCAATGTGGAGATGGACCTTCCTGAATGTAGGCAGCTTGGCCATCCCTCTGCGCCCTTCCTCCCCTTCCTCTTACAAACACAGACGGGACCCCTCACAGGCTAGGACAGGCTACGGGGCCAAGGTGGGGACCAAATGCTGTTTCAAAAGAACTTTTGCATATGACTCAAAACTCCTGCCTGGAGGTACTGCCACACCCGCAGAAGAGCCTTTCAGGAACAATGGGTCCCCTGGCTGACAAAGCCCTTAGCCCGGCCTTCTGTCTAGGGAGCATCCAGGGGCTCCTTCCAACCAGAGACACGCCGGCCGTGGTGGTCTCTGACACACGTGGTCAGGGCATCTGACCCACTGCAGCCACTCATCACAGTGGGGCTTCATGCTGTGTGGCAACAGGTGACAAACCCAGGACAAACAGAGGGTTTCCTCCACCCACTGAGCTGGTGGGTATCTGTGAAGTTACACAAGGACTTAACCTTTGCAAGCTGTGTGTTCTGGAAGGCCCCCAGAGGATTTCCAACGGAGCTGAGCATGGCAGAGATTACAACTCTCATTACCACCAGGATCATTGGGCCACTGGGGCTCAGGGACAGCCCTTAGCTCTGGGCACAGGAGCTATCAGTTGAGCTCAGAAGAACTAAAAGCAAAACCAACCACCAGCATAGTCTGCGTGGCCTACTCCTCATGGCCAAGGCCACCTCATGAAACCCAGGGGCTGCAGGAGGTGAGGGGGTATCAGATGGGAAGGTCCCGGGGACACAGCACCATGGCCCCAAGTTCATTTAATGGAACACTGGGCATGCAGGATGTGAACAGAACAAAGTCCCCTGGTCACACATGCTTGGGAGACACTGTGAGTGAGTCACTGTCTGCAGGACGTCTCAGGGACGGTACGAGGGCACTGTGCTGTTAAGTGTATCATTTCTTACAGGCAGCTTACCTACGCCTGTAGGAAACAGTCGCTTCGTTTCAAATTTCCTTCAATTCTCAGACCTTTTTCCCACCATGGCTGTCTCTGGGGAATGAGATCTTATGTGGCTAAGAAAATTTGATCACATCTTTTCCAAAGGATTAATCTCCAGAAAACTTTTGGAAGGAATCTGGTTTTGCAATTTCATAATATAAAACTTCAAAAAGTTAAAATCGGCATACTACAGTCATGCATCCACCTCAATGTTTATATCAGCTCAATTCACAGTAGCTAGACTATGGAACCAACCTAGGTGTCCCTCAGTAGATGAATGGATAAAGAAAATGTGGTATATATACTCAACGGAATATTACTCAGCTTTAAAGAAGAGTGAAATGATGGCTTTTGCCAGTAAATGGTTAGAGCTGGAGAATGTCATGCTAAGCAAAATAAGCCAGTCCCACAAAACCAAAGGCTGAACGCTTTCTCTAATGTGTGGATGCTAATTCACAATAAGGCAGGGGTCACTAGGGAAGAATAGTGTTACCTTAGATTAGGCAGAGGGACGTGCCAGAAGGGCCGAGGCAGATGTCACCTTGGGGATTCTCTAAGTGCCCCTGTGGCTGGCCTTTCTCTGTGGCCCGGCTATCTCTCAGCTCTGTGTGGAGCCCTGGATTGCTCAGGAGGCTGACCTCCCAGGCCTCCTGGGCAGCACATGGACTCAGGCCAGCCGCCCAGTCTCCCTGGGCCTTGGTTCCCGAGGAACAACGTGGAAACGACAGGAGGATGCTCCTCACACGGCTGGAGTTAGAATCAAGCAGAATTAATGTAAGTGCAATTAATGTAATTACTGTAAGTTAGAATTAATGTACCTGCACGAGCGGCACTGGGTGAGCCGGGGGAAAAAGCTAGCCATTGTGTGTAGTAATATCATCACTATTGGCATTGATCACACTCCACTATTTTTTTAAACACTGAGATGGACACTCTTTTATGGCATTATAACTCAGTTAAAACCATGGTGCATAACTTCCCAAGCCCCTTATAAATTTAACTTTCATTATGTATAATTTGCTTGGAAAATTTTTCCCTTAAATAAATAGATGTGTATTGAACTCAGATGCTCTTGTTTATGAATCTTTGACTTGAACTTTTAGTTCTGAGAATTAACTGGTGGTAACTGAAAAGCCACGTACTATGTTTTTAGTTGGTTTCAACCAACGATATTGACGAGGGTGCCAACCCTGCCTGGGATGCAGAATAATTAAGTAATCATCAGAGGTCAACAACACATTTCTTCAGAAGAGCGCTGGGTGTACGACTCAGACATCATGCTTTTAAAAGCCTTTATCAGTGACCATCGCATAATTTAACTCAGTGAGTGTGTGCTTGGGGGTTGTCAGTTATCAGGTAATAGAATACCATCTTATAAATAGAGGCCACTGAGTGAAAATTTTCTCCAAACAGACGTTATACTTTTGAATCCATTGCTGAAACTGTGTCCCAGCATTTCTGTCCTGTCTTAAGTAAACTCGTCTCAGAGCCCGGATCTTGAAGCAACCAGTACATTAAGACATTTAAGAGTCACCGCTGTTCCTCTGTCTTTGGAACTGCCATCGAGGGCAACTGACCTGTGATTTTAGAGGGATGCCGACAGCGGTCACTGGGAGACTGACCACTGGAAATGCACAAAGGGAAACGTTGAGGACAGAGGGTGGACGTGTGCAGCATGCCGCTGCTGTCCCAGAGGGAACTGAGAAGGGAGTAAGACTGGGTGTCCAAGAGAGGGGGCAGTTCAGTATCTTGTGGTGTATTCACCACTGTGACTCCTCGGTGGTGGCTGCTCACAACAGTTGTCTGGAGAACGTGCATTAAGTTGGGGAATGTGGACTGTCTGTTAGGTGACTCCAGCCATCGGTGAACAGCACTGCGGCATTTTAGATCAGCGTGAGGGTGCCCTTGAGGGTGGGCACAGAGTAGAAGGGCACACTCACACCCTACCTTACAGAGCAGTGTTAAATCTCTGGGCCAGGGTATGGGCGATTTTAACATGTGCATGTGTGTCTGCAGTTTTCCAACTTCCTATAATGGTCACACTTGTTAGTAGAGAAGACATGGACACAGTCCCACAGTGCGCCCTTGAGGGAGCCAGGGCTTGCTCAAGGCACACAGTGCAGGTGACTTTCTATCCCTCACCACAGCCTCGTGAAGCACAATGACTCTCACTCCCATTTTGCAGAGGATCAGCCTGAGCTCAGAAAGCACCTGTGCCTGTCTAAGGTCAGCCTGCGGGGGATAGGCACCTCTGAGATCCTCCTCCCGCAAAGCTCGTTCCTCGGTCTGTGATTTTAACTGCACTGAAACTATGAACTCACACTTTGTACTCATTTTGCACATAGAGCTCCAGGCCACAGAGAAGTTGCCCATGGCGCAGTGCAGACTCGCTCCTCGTGCCAGCCGGCTCAGGGCCTTTGGGGAGTGGACGCTGTATAAAGGTAAACGACTACCAGGAGACTAAGAGTGCTCTTTGTTTTGCTTGGAAGATGGAGACTACAGTCCTCTGGCTTGAACCAACCCACTAATGGGTGTAGAGTTCCAAAAATCAAATAAACCTGCTCTGAGAATAAAGTATCACTGCTGTTTGGCGCCACTGCTCACAGACACATAGGGCCAAAGCCATTTCCCCCTCTGAGCACGGCCAATGCACTGCTCCCTGTGCCTGGCGTCAAAACCTGAAGGCAGTTCCGCTCCGAGATCATTAGAGATAGAAATGAACTGGAGGCCAAAGAACTCGGGGAATCAGGGTCGCTCTGCGGTGCTCGCTGGCTTCCGGGCCAAGAGCCTCCTCCTGCAGGACGGTGGCACAGTCACCCTCCTGCCTTGGCAGGCCTCAGGGTGCCACATGGAAGGAGCTCCAAGTCACAGCACATGCCTCTCCACCTCAGCACCAGGGACAGTGGCTGGGCAGCTCTGTGGAGGTGTGGGAGGGACGCCCTGCACTGTGGGACACTCAGGAGCACTGCTGGCCTCTACCACTAACACTAGCAGCACTGCCCTGAGTTGGCAAATGTCTAGACCCCAAAATGTCTCCAGGGATTTCCAGAGGACTTCTGGGAGAAACCGCCCCCACCGAGAGGCACGGATCACGGCTCATTCCCAAACCTGGCTTACCATGTCCTTTTGGAAAGGGCTCGACAGTCCACGGTCAGAATGGGCAGCTGCGCCTGCCTCTGGAGCTTACCCTTCTGGTCATGGTTGACTGGGCCAGGAGGACACACTGACCACGTTGGCCCTGGGTATTCTGTCTTCTCAGAAAACGCATTTATGACCCAGGAACCAAGTCACATGTACTTGGGCCCTGGAGCAAGATGAGAGTGGTTCCAGGGAGTGAAAGCCGGGTCCTTCCTCTACTTCTAAAGACAGCAGAAACACAGATCCTGGAAGGGAATCCGGGCACGCGAAGAACGAGGCAAGCCCGTCAAAACAGCACATCCCAGAGCAAAGCAAGGGCAGCTGCCTGCCTTCAAGTCGGGGGGATTTCCCTGACTGGTTCCCCGGGGTTCCTCTGTCCCCTTCACACATGCACCACGTGGCCCAGCTTCGGTGTGCACCTGTGTCCGACCCTCTCCTGATTCATGAGGAGGGTGTGTAACACCTGCCAATCAACAGGTGGCCCTCCCCACCTCTGACGAGCAAGGAGGATGGGTCCTGGGCCAAGAGATGCAGATTCTAAGTCCTGCTCCGTGACCCGTGCACAGGGCTCCTCGGAGTCCCGACCCTCCTCTGAATCATGCTAGGTAACGATGGAGAGAGACCTGAGGTTCCCTCGAGCCACGGGCTCCCTGGTCGACCGCAGCACATTCAATTGCCTTAAGGGTGGTGGTCAAGGCTGGTACTAGAGTCCCTTAAACTGGGCTCGAGTCAGGCGAGCTATGACCCACCAGAGGCCAGTGCCACGCTGTTGAACCCTGCAAGCCTCAGTTCTTTATGTTCAAAACCAGAGGGAAGGTGTATCTCCCCACGGCAGCCAGCCTCCAAGGTGACCCAGTGATCCTGCCTGCTGTCCCCAGGCCCTGGCAGCCCGTGCCCACGCTGAACAGGGCTGACCGGCACAGCCAGAGGAGGTGCGGAAAGAAAGAGGTGGTGCTTGTGAGGCTGCCGAGGGACGCTGTGCTTCTGTGCTACAGTCCTGGTCCTCGCTCCCAGGGAACGAGCCGCTGCGTTGTAAGGACACCATGCTCCGGTGGGAAGGCCCCCGTGCCAGTGGCCATGTCGGAAAGCCATCCTAACACCTCTCAGCACCAGCCCAACCCTTGGATCTGGGCAGCAACCACATGGCGGAGCCGGCCAGAACCTCCCAGTGAAGTGGATCTTCATCTGCCGAATCGCGGGGATTGTGTTTGCTGGTTTAAGCCGCCAGATTTGGGGAAGTTTGTTACACAGAGACAGATGACCAATACCCAGCTTTGTAGGACTCTGGGGGATTAAATAACATAACAGCGTAGGGGAAGTGTTTATCAGGGAGCTAGATATGCACTGAGTACTCAGGGAACTCTGTGTGGAAGTACCCAAAGCACCTCACCTGCTTGCTCATTAAACGCACGTGAAAGAACGTTAGGCCTGCTGTCTGACCTGCTCCACATGGTCATTCTATGTAGCCCCAATGTAAAGTTATTTCCCCAAAGAGCCAGACCCTCAGATTTCAGAACCCCCCAAAACATTCCTTTAGTTCTTCCTTTAAAAAAAGCCAAAAATAGAGATATTTGAAAACCCCAAAGCCATATAGTTCATTTTTGTCCTGCTATGACAGAATACCTGTGGCTGGTAATTTATAATGAACAGAGATGTACTGGCTCACAGTTCTGGACTGGGAAGTCCAAGACCGGGCCATCAGCAGCTGCAGAGGCCCTTCTTGCGGCTTCCTCACGTGGTGGAGACCGGACAGGAGGGCACCAGGGGTGGGGTCGCCCTCTTATAACCACCTGTACTCCTGGGGGTGAAGGCTCCGCGGCTCAGTCACCTCCGGCAGGTCCCCTCCCAACACCATCGCGGAGCCAACCCAACTGTAACTTGAGCATTGGTGGGGACAACGTTGGGACCTAGCAGGAGACTGGAAGTCCCCCCCGAGGGCCGCATCCTGACAACACTCTGGCACTCGGCACCTGGATTCATCATCCTGACCCACACTTGGTTCAACCAGGAAATCTACTGTGTCCCCAGCGCCTGGAGGGACACGCAGAGAGAGCGGCAAGCCAAGGACTCACCGTCCACGCAGGAGGGCCGGTTCCTCGTGGTCCCCGCCACCTTGCCGGGCAGGCAGGAGCACTTGACGGTCTGCGACCGCTCCTCGATGCGGTTCTTGTTGCAGCACCTGTGCGCGGCGATCACTTCACAGGTGCCTCCTTCTGGCAAGAGAGGAAGCAGGGACACTGGTTAGAGCAGGCTGTGGCTTGTGTGGCAGCAGGGACGGGGGAAATCCCAGGAGAGCTCCCTCTCCACCAACAGCCTGTGTCGGAGAAGACGGGTTCGGGGTGCAGCGAACAGCCCCGGAGGAGCCGCAGTCCCGGGTGGGGTGTGCTGAGCGGCCGCTAAAACCCCATGGAGCTGCCCGACCTGAGCGCGTTTCATTTTGGGAGCTTGGGCCTGTGCTATCCTTGCATTTAGGATTCTCTGGGCTCCTGCGAGTGACAAGCCACTGTCACTTCAGAGATACAGCACCGGGAACGGCCCAGAATCAGCTCCCTCCTGCGACCTGCCCACTCTCAAGGGACTGACAGCAGTCTCCGGCCAGGAGTCCTTTTCCCAACCCAGACCTCACCTCGATTGGAGGAAGGCAAGCGAGAGAAACGGGAATGTGCCTTACGGGGCCTCCAGCACGCTGCCCCAGGCCACGACGGCCCTCAACCCCCACAGCCCTGCCAGGCCACCCTCGTCCAGCACAGGCCACCTGCACGTGGCCCTCTGCAAGGTCCTGAGCCGTGCCACTGGGCCTCGGTGGAGGGCACCCAGGCTGGTCTTGTGACCTGCAGGAGATCAGCTAAGCCAGATCTCAGGAGTTACCAGGTGACCAGAGACCAGGAGTCCACCCTCGCACATCGAGTCCTGAGTTCATGACCCTGAGGACCCTAAGCTTTGGGGATCCAGTTGGCAGAAGCTCAGCAACAATTTGTTAAATAACCACTACATACAAATGACTGTTGTAAACCGCGAGGGACGTGTGCACAATCGGCATTCATAGGGAGGTGTGCACAATCGGCATTCACAGGGACGTGTGCACAATCGGCATTCATAGGGACGTGTGCACAATCGGCATTCATAGGGACGTGAGCACATGCACACTTAGGAAGGGGAGGAGGGTGGAGAAGACTAGGACACAGCCCCCTCCTGCCCTACAGAGCTCATGCTGCCGCTGTGCTTCTCCACGTGCCCCCAGTCACCCTGGGAGACCGTTTGGATGGTCTTCACGGTGGGGTGCGGCTGCCTATGTAGGTGAAGAGCAGAGGGCACAGTGCCCAGGACAGTCCCCACAAGAAAGTGAATATCAGTTGTGTCCACACGGAAACTCCAGCCTAGCGGGAAGACCGTGCAGTCTCTGGCTTTGGGAGTACTAGCCCCCTGCCCCCCGCCCCACGCCATGGAGGGATGATGCAGCTTTCAGAGCAGCCTGCTGGGGTTTGCGATTCAGCCGTCTCCTGCTTGTCCTCGTCGGTAAAGTAGGAATGACAATAAAGCCTGCAGCACAGGGCTGTGGGCGTGGGCATCAAGGGCACAGGGAATCCAGAGGCTAGCCTCTGCCGGCACAGGGTCAGGGCGCCCAGCCAGCCTGCCAGCCTGGCCAGCCAGTGACCACCTGTGCACAGGGCTGCGGACAGCCCAGCTGGGGCAGGAGCTCGGGGGCTCTGCTGGGATGAGTGAAGGAACAGGAGGATTCACTGAGTTAACACCAGGAGGCCAGCAGTGGCTCTGCAGACAGGCGGGACGCAGACCCTCTGCTTGCCCAGGAATCGGGGGGTCTCCTGAGTTCCAGGTTGAAAGGGCCGGGCCAGGTGCTGGCGGGGGAGCATTTAGCGACCGCCTGTCCTAGGTACTAAGTCACTTCCCATTTTAGAGGTTTTAGACTTGTCACACATCAGGCTCCAGCCGTGTCCTGTTACGACGCTGGCACCCGCAGCTTCGGGAGCTGCATCTGCTGCAGGGGAGTGGCGTTCAGGAACGACAGTTAACTAGAGCCCAGGCGTGGCCCAGGTTTCCCCGGGTCTCCTACCCCCAGGGCCACCACCCGAGGCCGTGTGCAGGAGGCCTGGAGAAGAGCAAGGTGGCCGGCGGGAAGAAACGGTGGCCGTGGCTAGATGCTGAGCAGGAGGGAAGCAGGCCCGGAACTGGACCACGGGCAGTGCCTCCCTTCTCCAGGACAGCACGGGCTTGGGGTGAAGGCAACGAGGCCAGCCACAGACTACACCCAACCCAGATGCCACGGCCACGCTACCTACTGTCCCGTCCAGAGCCACCTCCGGCTAGTTCTACAGGCCACGAAATGCCACTAATCATAAAGCCACCGCTCGGCTAGTGTAAGACCACGGCACATTCGTGGCTGAAGGCAGCACCAGGCAGGTGACCACCCCAGGATGTCTCTTGTGTCTTATTTGACTCACATTCAGGTGAGCAGTCACAGTGCCATAGCCACTCCCTCACCTGAGTGGCCACCTGGAGATACATCCTGTGGATAACCCGACGGCCCCTGGAGACCCGCTGGTCCCTCATAGCGCTGCTGTGGACAAGCTGCTGGTGCAACTCTGTGGATGCCCCGTCCACGGGGGATGAAGGGCTCACTGGTGCTGCGCAGCGCACCGGGCCCTTTGCCTGAGTTAGTTACAAATGACTCAGCAACTCCCAGGGCATGGCCCTGCTGTCATGAGAAGTATGAGGACCTGCCCAGGGTCACACACTGT
Organism: Marmota marmota marmota; assembly: GCF_001458135.2. Classification (NCBI taxonomy): domain Eukaryota; kingdom Metazoa; phylum Chordata; class Mammalia; order Rodentia; family Sciuridae; genus Marmota; species Marmota marmota. The sequence continues at coordinate 1,014,138 of NW_026000168.1, read as the reverse complement.
GACTCCAGTCTCCGAATCCACAGCTCAGGGCTCTGCGTCTTGCCAGAGCAGCCATTGCTGGTGGACGGAGCCCTTCCGGGGGGTCTGACTGCTGCTTAGCATGGTCACCCAACCTGGTGTCCCCCTGCCCCTCGTCCCCCTGGGCCTGGCCCCACTGCTACTGCTTTCCTGTCCCCCCCTAGGACCTGGCCACCTTGCCGGCCTTCACGATGCACCAGGCCCAGTCCCTGGGAGAGCACCCCGGCAGATCTCCGGCTCACTCTGTGTCCTCGCCTTTGCTCAAACTTTGTCAGAGGCTCACTTGATGGCTCTGCTTAAAATAAGTCACTGCCTTGGCTGCCACGCGTGACCTCCGTCCCCTCCCCCGCCCCTTCCAGAGCACCTGTGGCTTTGAAGTACAGTATGTGACGTATCTGTGGTCCCCACTGGAACGCAAAGTCCCCAAGGACGGGGCTCCCGTCATTTTATGTCTGGCATATATGTCACCAGGCTTAGAAGAACTGCTCACCCACATTCACTTGATCTTCCAGACCACGTGAAGCTAGAGACGCTGTCCACGCTTTCTACCAAGGTGCTGACTGAGGGCCACGACACAGCCATACACCAAGGGTGACAATGACGGCATTCAGGACCCATTCACCTGTGCCTGTGGGCCTACAGCACAGAAGGCGCACCCTACCCTTCCACTTCGTCTGTGCTCACGAGAGCCCATGAGAGTCGGAGCGCTCTGTTTCTCAGAAGGGCTACTGAGATGGAGAGTAACTTTTTAATGTAGGAAGCACCCACCGTGTCTGAAGAGACCCCAGGGCCCCGACCCCATGGACAGAGTCTTCCCTCACACCATCCTGACAAACAGGCCACCATTTCTCCAAAGAAGGCAGGGGGCTCAATGACTGCAAATCCACGAGTGGTGCACCTTTGTGGAGCCTGTGCATCCAGCCCAAGACCCAGCCTCCTCTTCCTCGGGTTCAGGGATGGTGCAGTTGCACAGGATGCTGGGGGACGCTGTGCTGAGTAGCAGGCTCCTGTGGCCTCCCCAAGTCGGACTGTGGCTTCAGCCGAGTAGCAGGCTCCTGTGGCCTCCGCAAGTCGGACTGTGGCTTCAGCCGAGTAGCAGGCTCCTGTGGCCTCCGCAAGTCGGACTGTGGCTTCAGCCGAGTAGCAGGCTCCTGTGGCCTCCGCAAGTCGGACTGTGGCTTCAGTTACACCCGCTGCCTGGGAACATGGAGTCCGAGTCTGGGCTGGTCTCGGGGGACCCAGGTGCTCCATTTGCGAGTACTGATTGGCCCCTCCTGCCCACTTCTCATAAAGGTTTGCTTCTCCGAGTGACCAGCTGCCAGCGACTGCAGCCATTGGGTCTTTCAATCCACCGGCCATGGCCACTTGTCTTGAGGGGATGCGGGGAGCGTCTGAGACCTTGACGGTGGGAAGCTCACTGGCTCTCCCAGCCTGGCTCTCAGGTTCTGGGCTGCGCGGTCTGAGGGCCATCTGGGGGCTCAGCTGCCGTCACTGCAGGAAGGAGATGGCTCCTCGGACCACTTTAGTTTCAACATTCGGCGTAGTAATCTCCTCTTCAAGGTATTCCTCTGATGAGGGAAGTGAAAACCACTGTACTTACCTGATTATCGCCTCCCAAAAGCTCACAGTAAGTGACAGGTGTGTGATGGATGGTGGACGGCCCATTGGGCAGAATGAAAAATTAACAGGAAACCTGCCACGGGTTTTCGTGTAATCAAACGATAGGAGAGTAACAGAGAAGGGAGGGTGTTTTTGGTGGAGAAGAGTAAAACAAGCTTGTAAAATGCAGTCCCCAAACATTTCTTGGTGGCTTTTTAAAAAAAAAATTCTGTCAAGAGTCCATATTTACTTTGGCCCACACAAGACTCAGTGAGAAGTAGATCAAATTCTATGGAAATAAGATCCTGAGTTTCTATTTCCACCACAGAGAAAGAATCCCTCAACGCCACAGATGTGACCGTCAAACCTTAGCCAGTGTCCCCAGCCACCAGACAGGGGGCTGGGAAGGGAAATGCTCCCAGACAGGCCCCAATACCAGGGAGAAGTGAGGATTGCCGCCAGTCTTTCTGGAAACCAGAATCTGTCCCTTTTAATCTTTTATTTGCATTTCAAGGCTTACCCAGTCAACTGAACTTTCAAGCCTAAATGCCAAGGTTATTTCAAAATCATAACAATGATATTTGTCATGTAAATGCCTTTTGGACTTCTCCTCAGTGCCAATGCCAATCCGTTTCTAAATTCCATCTCCATCCAGGTTGAAATGACTTCAAGGTGATCTCCGGCTGCTCCAAGCAGAGTCATTTAAGCACTCGGGAAATTGAGCTTCGCTTTTTTGCTTATGGATTATCTGGAAAAATGCCCTCTTCTGGATTCCGCCCAGCACCCGTACATCCAGAAAAGAAGACAGGGGAGGTGGCCTATTAAGCAGTGCCAGGGGATGGGTGCAAAGACCACTCGGCCTGAACTCTGTCCATGCTACCCAGACAAGAGGGTAAAGTATGGGTGAGAAATTAGCCTCCGGTGGGAAACGCAGCTCCGTAACGTGCCCCTTGTTCTCCTTCCCTTAGAACACGCCCTGCAGTCTCCAGGGACACCTGGTTTCTCACCACCGTCTCCTACATGTACCAGGGAGAGGGGATGCCCTGTGAGGACGTCCTCCACACCCTCCAGTTCCCCTACTGTCTTCTTCCAGCCTGTGAGAGCTCTGCGGACACCATCAGGAATTCCCAAAGGGTGGGGCAGGATTCCAAGACTGCCCCACAACAGCGACTCTCTCGGAGGGGGAGAAGCACCCACCATAGCTCCCCGGTGATGATCCCGCTTTCCCGGCTCACGCCTCACTGTCCCGCCCTGCCCAAGCGAGCCAACGCAGGGAAGATGAGTCCCAAGGGCACTGTTCCTTCAATGGGACAGACTCGGATGATGAGTGGTGACGGGAAGGGAAGGACGCGGCTGGGGTGGCCAGCAGGTGGGTGGACAAAAGCTGAAGGCTGGTGCACGGCCAGAGTCTGCCCCAGATGAGGAGGAACAGCAGACACCCACCAACGGGATCCTTCCGGGCTGCAAACAGGGTCAACTGTTGTTGAGAACGGGCCCCGTGGGAAGTCACTAATGTCTGCTCCTCTTCATCTGCAGGAAGTCTGCCTTCAGTCCTCTTTGGTGCTGATGGGTTCCTGTCCAAGACCAGGCACAGCCAACAATTAGAAATGGTCCCAACCGCGGGTTTCCTGGAGAAGAAGGAGAGGCAGGGGGACAGAAGTCGCTGTGTGGAGGGGACTCTGTCAGCCTGAATGGTGAGAGGGCTGTGCGCCTCCTTCGCGTCTCCTCCGGGGGTCTCCTCCCTGTGGTAGGACCCCAGTCCTCACAGTTCTCCCATGAGGACGTGCATCCTGCACGGTTTGGATGTGCCCCCGAGGACCAGGAGAGCGGGCTCTCGGTTCCGCCAGCCTGTCCCCAGCACTGATCTTGTCCACACATGCTTGCTGGACCAGCTTCTTCCTCATAGAGTATATTTCAACCCCGATTCCTGTTCTCTTAGGGAGCCTGACTTCTCTCTTGCAGCATGACCCCTAACTGGAATTGCTGGCTCTTCTCCTGACCTCCGGGTTGTCTGGCTGCTCCATGAAGGCAGGGACCACGTCGTCCTCCATTCGGCTCCACCTGGGGCCTGGCCTAACACAGGTACCGAGGCCTGTGCTGAGTGACGGAATGAGACGGAGAGAGTCTGGGGTGGAAGGAAGGGACGGAGTGTGGAGGAGACACAGAGAAGGAAGACAGAAGAGCATGCACCAACCCTGTTCGGGGGACTTTCACTGAACATCCCTCATGTGGTCCTTTTCCAGGATGGACTCAAAAGATCATTGCGGCTTGTGCAAACTGACCTTCCAATACCCCTGGAAAAACCAACTTGGAACTTCGTTTAGGGCTGGTCAAAATGCACAAAAGAAAGCGTTTCATCCTAAGTGAAATGACTTAGAAGTGGAATAGCAATTAAGGCAAGTCTAGGGAAACTTGGGTCCTCATTAGTAGTCGAGTCAAGGACAATGTTTACAGTGAAAGGCGCTTCTGGAAGGAATGAATAAAACATAGATTAAGGAGCGTCAAGACTGTCTGTTCCCATTCTTGCATTTGCATTTGCGGCCAACGGCCCCTTTCCTTACAAGCTGAACTCGTAAGGAGAAAGCGCAGGTTTTGGAGGCTCTCTTTGGCAGGACTTCTTGGTGGAGTCCATAAAAATAGCTCTCTTGGAACCCACTGTGGCGGACGTCAGAAATGCACAGTTAGGACTGTATTAAGGGCGCTCCGTTGACCCAGTGGACTGGAAGGACGCTCCTAGTGAATGACTGACAAGAGAGACACTAATGGACCTCTAAGCAAGCTCCGGAGGAGGAGGGCAGGATGGCTGCTTGATGTGTTCATGCTCAGGATTAAACACCCACCCACCCTCTCCCCAGGCTCCAGGTGTGCAGGAGGCAGCACCCACGGGAAAGGGGAAGTCATCCCCTGGACGGCCGTGTCGGAGGAGGAGACCACTGGCCGAGAGCACAGGTTCCAGAGCTGGGCCAGGACCCGAGCGGGGGGCCCGTGTTACCTCTTAACCCCGCACTTCAGGTTTCTCATCTGCGGGATGTGGACGATGGCCTCGCCTTCACGGGGGTCATTCTGAAGCTCTGGGTATGCGAGTTCAGCAAGTCCACGCACCGTGATCCTACTAACGCTGGGCCCAGAGGACACGCTGGAAACCGCTCAGTTACCAACGCCACTGGGATCACCTGAGTGACTGGAGGGAGACCACGCCCCCGTTCCCTCCTCACCGACACACACCATTCCTCTCACCTGTATGCCTACTCTCATCCCAGGCCAGCGGTTGGGTGACCGCGCCCAGACCTCCGAATCCCCGACATCAAGGTGCTAAGTAAGTCCATGCCACGTCGGCTCAGCTCTCACCCTCCGGATGGCTCCATCAGTTTTTAAAGAACAAAATGGGTTTGTTCATTGGATTTGTTGACACTGCGGCAGGAATGATTTTCAGTACCTGCCGTACCCACGTGGAAGGGAATGGGACTCGACGGTGCCCAGTAGGCTCACAAGAAGAACAACCAGTTACTTCATCGCTCTTCAACCCTACAGAACTGTTCCCCTCTCCAGCAAGGCCTCAGAGCACCCGGGATGGGACCCCGGTGATGCGGTGGCAATTCAGGGCCTTTGTGCTCTCTGCAGGTCTGCCTGACAAGGTCTGCTGAAATCAGGCTGTGAATACAACCCAGCCACCCGTCTGGTCTTTGCTCCAAAATATACTTGTCTGATCTATTCTTGCCTTTAAGTCACTGAAAATTAAAGCAATCTTAGAAACACCTCGCTGTCTAGGAGGGAGCCGTCCAGAGGCCGGGCAGCTGCAGAAACAACTGGAGAGGAGTTTCTGCCTTCACGGAGCATTTGCCCCGATGTCCATGCTAGTCCCAGGAAACTGACTGACCACGCCCGAGCCCTGCTTCCGGGGGCCATGTTCTAAATAAACGCGTCACATTCTACTGCTGTGTCTTAGACACGGGGAAATGAGCTCAGGCTCAGAAAAGTAGGCACGTCGACCACTGCACTCCGGGGCACCATGTTCTCAGCCCCAATCTCCCTGCGATCCTCCACCCCAGAGAAATCAAACTCCTCGGTCCAGCTCCCCACAGCAGACCAGGCTCTCCTTCTTCACCACCAGCCTTCCAGGCTGGGAACGGCATGGAAACACACTCTACAAAGGAGACAGGCAGCCCTACTTTGTATGCACAACTCTTCTGGCGATGTTAATTTTCTTACACTTATGAGAAGCAGTGACAGGAGAGGTTGAATATATTAATGTTGAAATGATATTTCAAATAATCAGCATCGCTTGGGCTATTAGCTGTGTGACTTGGGGCCAGCTGGGACCTCAAAGCCCTGCTCCTCGTAAGTGAAGTGCCTAAGTGCAAGAGGTGCCGAGCACCGGAGGGTGTGGGTGGACAGCAAGACCACCACACGGAGCGCCGCAGGGGTGTGCCGCCGCAGGTGTGCCGCCGCAGGTGTGCCGCCGCTGAGGGCCGCGATTCTTGTAACATGAAGATGAAGCCAATTTCAAAGACTCCAGTGGAGAAGGTGCATCCGATGTGAGTGTTGAGTGGACGGACAGCATCCTGAGAGGCAGGTCACGGGCACGCTCAGCTCTGGGACCCTGCTGTCACGATGTGGACGGTCCCCTTCCTCTATGTAACCCTTCCCTTAGTTTTGCTCTGTGCCTCCTCCTGGCCTGACTGAGTGGCCCACAAGCACAGATGCTTGCCAAGAAGGAAGCTCAACGATAATTACAAACTTTAAAAAATCATCTTCACGAGAGGTTCTCCTACTAGCCATGGTGTCAGTCAGAGGATGTTAGAGGGACACTGTGATTGTGCACAAACTCACTTATGAAAATATACGAGTACAGCCAGAAACGTGAAGAAGACGCAATGTCTCTGAGTCCATCCCCTGGGAACCATGCCACTTGGTGACATTTTTTCCTCCACCTAAATGAAAATCATGTCGGGGAACCACACTCCCGAGCCGCCTGGCAAAGATGAGATGAAGACCACGTCTCTGGAGACTGGGGACAGGGGGCTGCAAGGTGTGGCAGCTCCCCGGGAGCCTGCTCAGGTCAGCGGGATGCCCATCTGCGGGGCCTCCGGCTGGCCACAAACTGACCCTGACCACCAGGCCTTCCTGGGGCATCCGTGAGAAAACTACACGCAAACCCATGCACTGGTGTGACTCCCACCCGTGGGCTACTTGCTGGCCACCTGCAAGCGCGTCACTGATTTTGTTACAGAGCTGCACTGAGACTCGTGTTTCGCTTACGTCCACCAAAGTCTGCCTCCGAGGGTTTGGTGAGGAAGTGCTCTCCGAGGGGTCCATGGCCGGGGCTCTTCAGGCTCACCAGGTCTGGTGGGGTAGAAGCTAAGAGCCCAGTATTTGAGGCTGACCTGGGAGCCAGCTGACCAGGGGTCATGGCTGTCTCCACCTTTGTTGGCTGCTGGTCTCTAAAGAAGCATTTTGACTTTCTCCCTTGGTTTCCTCATCTGTGGTGGTAGACCACCCTCTTGAGGCCGAGTGAGGGGACGGACTGAAGGATGTGTGTGTAGACGCCGGCTGTCGGTACCGTGGCTGCCCTTACTGTTAGCTGTGTTGGCCTCCCAGGCCCCTGGACGCCCCTCCTTGTCCAGGCCTACTGGGGCTTCTAGCCCAGGTGGGAGGGGCACCATGGATCCACGGCTGGTCCCCTGGGTGCTAATGGAATTGCCGTGTCACCACGGTGCTGTGATCCAGTTGCCAGGGTGACACCTCTGGGGATCTTTTCCTGTGGCTGCAGCTGCCAGCAGTACTTTGGATCGGAGGTCAGTGAGCCTTTTCTATAAAGGTCCAGCTCTAAATCTTTTCAGGTCTGTGGGGCTCTGGTCAGGGTGACCGCCAAACTCGGCCATTAGAACAACGTGGCAACAAGTAGGCGTGGCTGTGTGGCAGTAGAGTGTCATCGGTGGAAAATGAAACTAGAATTTCAAGCAACTTTGACGTGTCCTAAGCAGTCCCCGCTCAGAGTTCCTCCAGTGTCTCAAGAAACTAAAGGCCACTCTTAGCTTTTGGAACCTAGGAACCTGGTGGTGAGCCAGATTTCTCCTGCAGGCGACAGTGTCCCGATCTCTGCTTTGGATGGCAGCAGCAGCAGTTCTTGCCCTGGAGAACCCTAAACCCACAGCCTCCCTGTGTCATCACCAGGCGCATGTCACACGACCACAGACCACGGAAGAAAGCTGCCTGGTAAGCCAGGGAGACGTGGGGTGCTTCTTGCAGTAACAGACGGATTGACCCATCTATTGTTATGTTTTAGGGTGATGAGAGGAAAGGGGTGCCTGATGCCCTGACGAATGCTTCTACAACTTCTCCAATAGTTAAGCTAAAACGAGGACCCCGGTGAGCCGTGTCCAGGGGTCACAGCCCGTGAAACAGTCTCAAGTCACTGCCTCTCATGATGCTCTCCATGAGGTGGTCAGCTTAGCTGCTGCCTCCGCACCCACGCTCCGCCCAAGCCAAGAGCCTGGCCCTGCCATCTCCGTATTTTATTGGCCTGGCTGAGAGGCAATAATAAAAGTCTATATTTATTTATATGGCGAGATTGTGCTTCACACCCATAGCCAGAGAAATCAGAAAGCACACATTTAGGAGGAAGAAGGCAAACAGAAACCCTGATTTGTGTTACACGGTACAGAAGTCATCAGCTGTGACTCAGGTAGAAAACTTACTACTGCTCTTTTTGACAGTGATGGCAATTTAATAGTATTTGACTCTGCCGAGCGGCACGCAGCATCCGGAGGCAATGAAGAAGACTGTTTATCAAGATGATGAACAAGGCACATTCCTCCTAGCTGCATGGGTGTGATCTGAAGTCTAAGGCCACCAGAAGGCTCTCAGTCTAGTGACCACGCAGATGCTACGTGGCCCAGGACCATCTGTGCTTAAAGTGAGCTTCCCACACGGGACGTTCCCTGAGCGGGTTGGGGAAGTGGGCACGTCCGCAGGAGCCCATGAGCACCGGGCGACGGGGACCTCGGGTTGGAGGGCACAGGGGAATGACGGGAGACGCCCTGCTTCTGGGAACCTCACGCCCACCCAGCGCTCCCTTGGCCTTCTGGGGGCAGCCACTGTGAAGCAGGCTGGCGGGGCGTGGGGGGCAAGTGTGCCCCTGGGAAGGGTGGTGAGAAGGCTTTCAAGGTGTGTCCTCAGTGCCTCAGCGCTCACAGACGTCCTCCGTCCTCTGCGTCCCGTGGACCGTGTGTGTGTGTGCCCACCCTGCCGATGGTCCGCTCGTACCAGGGCTGGTTCTGCTTTCTTAGGGGAGTCGGTAGCCTTTCATCTCCTTTCCAGTTCATGAAGTTGGAGAGGTACCCATCTGAAGCCTGTTCCAAGAGTAGGCACAATGCGGAGACCTGGCCGTGTCCATGGCCCCCCTTCTGTGACCACGTGGACAGGCCATGCCCGTTGCTCCATCTTCAGTGACCTTGTGGTTGGACCAGGTCCATCACACCTTCTCTAGTCCACGTGGTCGTTACAAGGTCTAGCGTCTAACCCAAGTGATCCTTGGTGAGATCCAAGTGCAGGTTTATTCTTGGTGAAATACGATTCTCGGTGTCACTGATGAGGGGATCTGTGTCTGGAAAACCAAAAGCATGCCTGAGGGACTCCAGGCAGAGGTCACTTAAGCCACGACCAGCCTCCACGTGCCAGGGCATGAGGGTATTTCAAGATGCTAGGTCCTTGGTGATCTGCAAGGCAGCAATAATGTAACTAATATGGTCCCCAAAGTCTGACATCTTGATACTATAAGAGACCCTGGGTTTCACGTGCTCCACGTGGCTCTGCTGAGTCTCACGTGGCTCTGCTGAGTCTCACGGCACAGACTCGGTTTCTAGGGAGGTTCTGTGATCCTAGGGTAATCTGGTGGGTTCCTGGCTGGAACCTCAGCTCTGCGTTTTACTACTGGAAGGGACAAGGGTGGTTGAATTCGAGCATGCATGAAGCATTTAGCTCAAAGCCCACGACTGGTCCTCAGTTCTGTTCCCACGCTGCTACTAATTTTTTGCTATCCATAGCTACAGATGAGTGGGACCTTATCATACTGATATGCCCAGGGACCTGCAAAAGTGGTTGACTATGTTTGAATTTGCTGAGAGCAATTGGGACCGAGAGTCCAGTGGACGCTGAATTCCTCAGGCTCTACTGCAGGCAAAGGCCTAGCAACTGCCATACTGATTGTTAGCAACTGATGGTTAAACCATGAGCTGAACAGACAGCCAATGGGATGGCTGAGCCTCCGTTGTGCTAAGAAATCCCAGATGGTAGAGGCTGGAGATGGCAAGATGTACAGCCAAGTCTCCTGGGCTCTGCAATCCGCCACACGTGGGTTCAAGTCCCAGCTCTGCAGCCCTGAAGTCGTGCAAGATACATACGGAGGCTCCACGTCCCTGTTCTGTAAAGGGGGGTTATAAGACTCCTCTCCAGAAGATTCTCTCCTGAAGAGTCAGAGGAGTAATACACATGAACCACCCCACGAGCTGGCGCAGATGGTGAAACTCCGTTGTCATCGCATTCGATGTCTCACTCACACCGACTGTCCTGAATCAACTAGATCGGCTCTGAAGTGACACTAAATTAGACCTTAACATTTCTATTGCCACAAATATTGATCAACCGTCATTGGAACAATGCAGAGACGATGCAAACAGACGGAGTAAGGCGGATGTTAAGTGGGTTGGACAGGATGAGAGAGAGTTTCCTACTTAGTCGAAAACATGTTAAGTCTAAAATATTAAATCTGCTCCTATACTTAAGTCACAATTAAAGAAGGAGTTACTCTGCAGTGAGGTGCCCATAAGAAAATGTCCATTCTCCCTGGGTGGAGGTCAGTGTGGTGGAAGCATCTGACCAGGGATGGTCCAGTAGCAGAATGTGAGCACTGAAGTTTGGAGCTCCCCGGAGACACATCCAGGCCCGTCAATGGCCACAGTGAAATGAACTAGAAACGCCAGACAACAGACGCGCACTGCTACATAAGCTGACGTTCCCCCTTCACGGCAGGTGGCGTACAGGCCGAGGGGCCACACGGGAATCGGAGCCACTGAGGGGGCCCTGCTGACAGAGGTCTAGATGCAGGAAAGGCGGGCGGAGGGTGCAGGTTCCAGGCAGTGGTGACAGCACACAGGACAGCCTTCCCCAGAGTCCTGGAGCAAGAACTCCTCTCGCCTTCCCTCTCCACACCCTGGAGAGAAGCCCAGACAGAGTGGCCGGCCATTTGGCATGGCTGGAGATTAGCGTGCTGGGGTCAGAACCGCGGAAGCTGCACCAGAGAGGAGAACAGAGATGGGGCGGGAGATAAGGTGGACACATCCACCATGAACCTCAAGTCCACGTCGAGTTCTCAGTTTCTCCTAGGTCAATCCTCTGCATGGTAACAGGGGAGATGACACGGTTAAGGGGCTGCTTTAATAAAAATGCTTCACCTTCTGTGGAAAACCGCCACCCCTCTCCCAGGACCACACCCAAGAACGATGGTTGCTTCTGTCCAAGAAGCACACACACCCGTCCAGAGAGGCCTTATCCACGACGGTGCCGAGCTGCATGTGGCTCAGATGCTCGCCACGGCAGAGCTGACTTGTGGTGTGTTTGTACATTAGAAGACACCCTGCAGTGACGATCAGGCTCTCCTGCTACCTGCAGCAAGGGCAGTGAAAGAAGCCATGCACCAAGGAGAACAGTGCGTCTGTCCATCCTAATAGTGAGTGGCTGGCAGCAGGACGGAGTCTCCGTGGAGGCCGTGGGGTGACTGGGAGGGCCCCCAGGGATGCCCCCAGATGCTGGTAATGTTGCTGCCTGTATCAGGGGAGGCACAGATGCCAAAACCCTCAACTAGATACCCTTGAATCAAAGCCGACAGCACTTCATTAAGATCACTCAGCAAGATCATTGTGGGATCCATCCCGGAGGTGCAAGGAAGGTTCGACATCTGCTCATCAGCAATGTGAAAGGCGCATTATCAGAATGAAGGAGATACGAGATGCATGGGATCTTCTCAGCAGGGCAGAAGAGGCGTGCGACGAAATTCAACATCCCTCATGATAGCAATGGGCGGAACTGAGTGTAGAAGGAACACCCCGTGAGAATCATTTACCGTAAGCTGACAGCTAGGTCATCAGATGTGGAAAGGATGCCCCTTTTATTAATATTAACACAGTTCTGGAAAGTCCTGGCAGAACAATTACGCAACAGAAAGAATAAAGGGCATCTGAATTAGAAAAGAGGAGGCCAAATTGTCACCCTTTGCAAGTGGCATGATGTTGTTTAGAAAAACCAAAAAATTCCACCAAAAAAGTATAAGCACTAATAAATAAGTTCAGCAAAGTTTAGGAAATAAAATTGACTACAAAGATAAGTAGCATATCTATATGCTAAGATTAAATTATCTGAAATAGAAATCAAGGGAGCAATCCTACCTATAACAGCTAGAAAAATTTTACGTATCTAGGAATGAATTTAGCCAAGGGAGTAAAACACCTCTGTAATGAAAATTATAAAACAGGGCTGGGGTCATAGCCCAGCTGGTAGAGTGCTTGCCTGGCATGCACAAGGTCCTAGGTTCAATCCCCAGCACCACACACACACACACACACACACACCCCAAGAAGAGAGAGAGAGAGAGAGAGAGAGAGAGAGAGAGAGAGAGAGAAATCATAAAACATTGTTAAAAGAGACTAAAGAACAACAACAACAACAACAAAATTGGAAAGGCATCATGCACTCACGAATTGGAAGAATTGATGCTACTACAATGTCCATATTACCCAAAGCAATGCACAGTCAACACAATCCCTACCACAACACCAAAGACACCTACGCAGAACTAGGGAGAGACTCCTAAACTCACATGGCACCCCAGAAGTCTCTGGAGAGTCCCAGTTGACTTGAGCGCGAGGCCTCCCTGCCTGACTTAAGGTGGACCCCAACACGTCAGGAACCCGCACGGCGGGCGCTGGCTCAAACACAGACACGTGGGAAAACGGGACGCACGGAGCACCGTCCACTGCCACTGGGTTTTGACCAAGGTGCTCAGAGCTACGCACGGTGCTGGGAAATGGGTGTCCACAGCAGAGGAATGGCACCCAACCCCCCCTCGCCAGAGTGGAGACAACTCAGGATGGCTGAAGACCTAGCCCAGGCCTGGACTGTAGACTACTGGGAGAAAACACGGCGGGGGGACACTTCAGGACACTGGCGTGCACAAGGACTTCTTGGACAAAGTCCCCGCAGCACAGAGAACAAAAGCAAAAACAGACAAATGGGATGACGTGGAACTGAAGGGCTTCTCCACAGCCAAGGGAGCCATCGACACAGTCGAGAGGGAACCCACAGGGTGGGGGACGTCTGTGGGTCACACATCGGACAAGGGTTGACGTGGCGGCACTGCGCGGGACAGTCAGGCAACGACACAACTCAAGTGCCCCTCAACCGCCAGAGGATTGAAAGACTGAGGCACAGGGGCCCAGTGGAAGGCCCCGAGGCCACAGAACGGAATCCTGTCCTTCATGACCACAGGGATGGAACCCGAGGTCATCACACTGCGAGAAACAAGCCAGCCATGTACCACACTGGCTTGCTCACATGTAGAATCTAAAAAAGTAAAAACTCACACAAGCAGAGAGTGGAGAGGTGGTCAGAAGAGCTGGGCAGGGAGGGAAGGGAGGGGTCCTTCAGGGGGCACTAGGTTATAGACAGGACTAGGAAGTTCTGGGTGAGGCTGCACAGCAGGATGGCTGTGTAACGCACTGCACCTCTCACAGAGTAGAAGAAGGGATTTTGAAGGCCTTCACCCCAAAGAAAAGAGGAGCGTTTGAGGAGATGTTTTAACGTGATTTAAGCATTGTACACTGAACACATTCCTCAAGACATCGTGTCCTCCTATATACACGGACAGTGTGTGTGTGTTTTGGGTTCAGCTGAAGCAAAGTTGGTCGGATGCCAACACTAATGTCTCTTCTGCGATAACGTAACGTTCACAAAGCTCTAAGTCCAAGGACAGGCACTGCTGCCTTATTCATAACCAACAGGAAAACGGGCTGCCATCACAAGGGACATAATAATGAAGAGAATGTCTTCAGACACAGAGATCCCAGGCTGGTGAACGTGCCCATGGGCGGCCAGTGTTTCCTCTGGTGGGCGCCTGAGTTAGAGTCCCGTCAAGTACCTGCCACACTTTCCCGGGGACGAGGCGATTTACAGATCAAGGTGAAGAAGGTCACAGCCTCTCGACGACACACGAGCTCTCCTAGCTGAGACTGGACTGTCCAGGCATGTTCTCCTGGGTACTGACCAGCAAGCACGACTTTGGAAATACAGAAATGTCCTGATGAACGCAGGCCTCGGGCTCTCGGGCAAAGCCAACAGTGTTGTTCTTAACGAAAAGTCTACTGCGCTCTTTAGGCCACGGTAAGAAGTGGTTTTCTTAATTTGCACAAACAGTTTACATAAAGTGTATAAGAAAAGTGACTTGGATCCTAGGCCACTGACTTTCAAATTAAAAAGTCCCTTTCCAAACCACCCGTGGGCCATGACCTCCCGGGCCATGACACACGAGAGCAGAGTTAAGACTGGCATGTGTGGGAAGGAAAGCTCCTGGTGACACAGAGCACGCTACCCCAGTGACAGAATGCCGCTAGTCATCAAGGTCAGAAAGACCATTTCCAAGGTCACACTCTGAAGCATCATGGATTGAATCTGCAATGCTCCCTAGAGGCTCATGAGTTGAAGCTTTGGTTCCCAGGGCAACAGTGGCCAGAGATGGGGCTTTGGGGAGTGATTGGATCATGATGGCTCAGACCTCACCAGTGGATTAATCCACTTAGTGGATTGATAATTTGAACAGACTACTGGGAAATGGTGGAGTGTAGGCAAGCAGGGCATGTGAGGAAGGAGGTCACAGGGAGATGCTCTTTAGGACTGTGTCTTGTTCCTGGGCTCCTCTTCCACCTTTAAAATCTCTTTGAAAAGAAGACTATTGTTACTACTAGTGGCTTGACCCAGGAGAGTTGGTCAGTTGCAGAGTTGGGAATACAGGGCCCAAGGAGTTCAAAGGCACTCGACACAGTGCAAGTCCAGGTGGAAGACTACCTCAATGTGTAGGCACGGGGGGATTTGTTAGGGACAGCAGCTAAACAGGAAAATGGGATTCATAGGTGCAAAATGAGTAGGACAACAGGAAGTGACTAGCAGCCACCAGGAAGTGGTGGTGATAAATGTTGGATGTGACGTGTTAGAGAAAAGTGCACAAGTATAGACAGAAAGCAGACTTCACTTAAGATGATCATTTTCAAAAACTGAGAGGCTTACATTGACAGGGAATTCAGAAAACGTTCTCCGTGATGTGGTTGCTAAAATGGCTAATGTGCTCTGGGGTTCCATTAGTAACAGTTTACTACCTAGAGCAAGCAAACAAACCGTCTTGTTCTGTAAACCCACACCACTTCTTTATAAATATAAGGTTCGAATCTAGTGATTCTCACGTCCCTTCATTCAGTGCCATGTGCCCCCAAACTCCATGTCTAGACTTTTCTCTATGTCTACACTAATGTGAGGTGACAAGAGGAATATTACTTTTCTTCTAAAAATAAAATTATATCAAAATCCTGAGTATGTTTTTCCAGCTACGTAGAAAGTGCTTGGGAGGGGATTAATGGTTGGCATTCACTCATAAGGCAACGTGGTCCCTCTGGGGGATTCATCCCTGAGGCCTGGGGACCGGCTTGGTTAGGAGGAGTTTAGGTGGGTAAGCGATGACCAGGCCAGCTCTTCTGAATGAACACACAGAGCTGAAAGGAGAGCAGGCCATGAATGGCCTTCAGTGGCCGCACTCTCAGAAAACAACGATGAGCTCCTTAGGTTAAGAATAAAACCCTTCCCTTTGGTCATTAGAGACTGTGTTCTATGGCTGACCCCACACGGGAGTCCTTGAGTACCACAGGGAATGGCCTGCAAATGGCGTCCTGAGTGGGAGGAGGCAGAGGACTTGCTAAAGGAAACAGGAAGTTGGGAAGACAGATCAGCCCAAGACCTCCCAGCGTCACCCTGCCAGCACTCAAAAATGTATTTTGGAGTTTTTAACATTTTTTAACATTTAAAAAGATAAATTGGGCTGTATAAGCACTACATTTAATCAGTGACCCTAATACTATGCTTTTGCATAACTGGAAAACTCCAAATATCTTCCTAGAGTCCAACAACCCAGTATCTTCAAACAGTCCCCCTTGGCCAATCGAGCGGACCGCCATTTTGAGTCTAGGTGGAGAATACCAGGTGTGTGGGAGACTGTCCCTGGAAGTACAGGGTGTGGGTTTACAGTCACCAGGATTTTCAGGCCTGCTTCCAGCTGACACTAAAGGAGGATTTTTGCAGGTGTACACCTGAGATTCATTACCCCACTCCTCTTCCACTGTAGGATCCTACCTTAAGAAAAGAGATACCAAAAATGGAACGATAAGGCCCAGTATATGGATTTAATCTCTGACTTTACGAAGAAAACTGAGCATACTAGCAATCTAGACGTAGGGTAAAGGTATGTATTTCCATATCCAACCAACATGCACACAAGAGATGGACCTTTCTAAACTAAGGAATCTTGTAAATTGACCTCATGGAAATTCTTCCTGATCCTTATGCATATATTTCAAAACTGAATCCAAGGGAAATGACACCATCTCAAACAAGCAAGCTCTTGGGAGACAAATCTCTGGATACCCATATTTCTACACCTGTTAGCTGCAGACACACAACAGAAAGCCAACCTACAAGAGTGTTCACAGGTGAAACAATCAGGTGAGAAGAGATAAACTTCATCAGTGAATTAAGCTACTCAAATGTATTGGCTGGGTCAGAACCACAGGGTGGTATGGTACGGTGTGGCTGGAGGAGGGAGGTCACTGGGGGCATCCTTGGGGGACTGTATTTGGTCCCTGGGGGCAGAGCTCATTTCTGCTTCCTGGTTGCTCTATCCTGAGCTGCTCTCCTCCTCCCCGCCTTCCACCCTGATGGTCTGCCCCACCTTCAGCACACACCCATGGAGCCGGCTCTTCATGAGGCCTCTGAAACCGTAAGCACCCAGTGAACTTCCCCTCCTCTAACTGTTCTCGTCAGGTCTTCTGGTCACAATGGGGAAAAAGCTGAGCGGCTACACGGGCTCTCAGCCTGGGTGGGCGGAACGGACTGGCCTGAATGTGTACTCTGCAAAGACGTGCCTTTGTACTCTCCGCCCAGCGCATGAGAGACCAAGGAAACCAGTGACTCGTGACCCCTCAAGTCACCGCACCATAAAGCACCCCCTAACCCATGTCAGAAATGTGATCAGGGCAGTAGCTGTGGGATTCATGCCAAGGTGGCTCCAGTCCAGCTGTGCCGGAGCGTGGTCCTCAGATGCGGGGGGTTCATGGAGTACCTCTGAGTCTCTGCCTCTTCGTATGCACTGTAGGGACAACAAGTCCCACCCGGTGCTGCTGGTGGAAACAGGTGCATGTGGTGAGGACTCAGTGTGGCTCTCTGGGTGCTTACAGGGAGGGGCATTGCCGTGAAGGGCCCCGTGACAAACGTCCCAGGCTCTGGGGGCCACGTGAACCACCAATGCAACCTGCCCTCCTTGAAAACAGCAGCCACAGACGACGTGCAGATAAAGGGGAGACTTGCAGCAGAACTTGCCACAGCCTGGAGAAAGGCTCCGTGCACCTCGCAGGCTGCAGCTCCTAATGCCTGCTAACGTGGTTATGAGTGAATCTGATCAAACACTTAGAATTGCTCACAATGTGCTGCAGACTGCACCTGGGATATCACGTGACTGGACTTACTCAGTCTGCAGGACAGCTCTCAAGATGGAGACGGAGGCCATGTCCACTTTAACAAGACGAAACAGGCCCAGGGACTTCAGCTGCTCAAAGCTACATGGCCACTAAGCTGGAAAGGGGGATCTGAGCCCTGGTCTCTGGCTTCCACGCCTGTCTGTCCTCTTTACCCCCCACTGTGCCCCTGGCCATCGCCCACTAGTGACTCGGTCTCCAGGACTGTGGTCTTCCTTCAGGACTGATGTAAGGAAACTCGTGGCTGTTCACACAGTCCTTGAACAGTTTTCAAAACGACAAGCAAAGATCTTTCCACGTGTGGGTAACCGTGTGGAGAGCGGTTCTTTCCTGTTCCTCATGGCAGACTGGAAGCTGGCGTCTGGTCATTCAGTCCTGAGTCCCCGGGGGAAAGCCCTGCAGGGGAGGATCTAGCATTATCTCATTTAACAGACAGGAACTCGAGGCTCAGAGACACTAACTGTCTCACCCAAGGTCGGGCAGCAATCGTAGAACTGGGTTAGAATCCAAAGACATTTGGTCCCAAGATTCAAGTGTCGAGGTCTTTAAACTCTGCCCTGAAATGTCCCCTTTCGGCTCAGAAATGCCACCTAGTCGGGTGAGGTTTTGTAGACCCCTGAAGTGGGATTTATACAACAAACCCTAGTGCCGAGGACACAAGGCCAACAAAAGATGAAACTCAGGGAAAGGTCAGCATCGTGCCTCTCCAGCCCGCAGTGGCCATCTTGGAGGTCTGAAGCCACGCAGGCCCGGGCTGCCTCTCTAGAGGTGCCCTTCACCTTGGATGGCCTGGAGCCCAAGCACAGGGGTCTCTGGACTGCATATCAGAATCCCCAGGGATATTTACATGTGATGCAAACAGGAACCGTGGGCCAGAGTGATGACGGACAGCCTGGCTGCACACCTGGACCACACGGGTGTGAAGTGCTCAGCACAGGGCCCGAGGCCCAGAGCATGAGAATTAGTTCTTGCCAGTTGAGAATGTGAAGGATGATGAGCAGATTTCCTGACTCTCTTAGTGAACTGGCTTGCACAAGGGGGATGGTTCACAGGTCCCTGGAGATCTCTGTCACTGAACCTGGGACTGACTTCCCAGCTGTGGGGGTCGACGGGTGTACTCACGCACAGGACGAATGGAAGCTTGCGGTGGCTTTTGGAAGCTGCCTGGTGGCTCTCAGGTCACTACCATTTGCATGTGTACCTTGTGAACTGACTCAGGGGTGCTTCATGCAGGTGAGCCGTGACCTACGATTCAACCAACTGTGTTCAACCAAAGAGGTCTCGGCACTGGTTGCAGGGTAGTGGACATTCCTGATGGGCACTGTCACAGCAGGGCACCCCCTCTGGAGGGGGACTCACAGAGACGCTGGTCCTCTCCCAGCAGCAGCCACTCTTGCCCTCAGGGTCAGCGGCTGTTCCCCAGACAGTGAAGCCAGGAGGCAAGAAGACCACTCACGTTTTGGTGGACTAGAGTCAGGAGGGAACATGCAGAACCCTGGTAGGATCACGTCAGAACAGGGCCTTACACCAAGATTCCTGTGATGAGATGAGCACCAGGTAGATTGTCCCCAGTGCCACGGTCCCAGAGCGTGCTGAGCTGTGACGAGGTGAGGTCCAGGAGGCTGGAGATGAGGCTCCTCCTTTACCCTGGAGCATGGGCTTGCGGGCAGGAGATCAGAGGTGCCACCAGTAGTGTGACCCATGAGGAGACAGAGTGCCGAGGCCCTGGGGTGATATGCCCCCCGCTGACCTGGAGGTCCTGGCAGGGACCTGAATTTGCCTCACAAGCCAGCACAGGAAGAAACTTAGCCACCAGGAGACGTGGCCATGAGTGCCCTTCGTCAACACACCGTCACACACGAGTGCTCCACGTGGCGTGGAGACCCGTGGGGTTGGGCTCCAGGGTGTGGAGTGCCCACAGGTATTTTGAAAAGTCATTGTACTTATCAAACAGGATCAAGTACACAGGCAACTCCAGGGCACTCAGAGAGCCAATTCACAGTGACAAATACTGATCTGGGAAAGCCGTGCTCAGGGGTGAACTCTCGGCTCACATTCCACCTCTGCATTTGAGCACACACAACCAGGGAATGTTTTCTTTTTCTCTGTGCATACAGGTGGTGATTTGCTCTCAAACCTTGGTCCTCACCCCTCTTCCTTGCAGAGACTGGACATCCCGATGGTCACTGTGCAAAGAACCATGTCCATAAGTTGGGATTCCCACTCCCCAGCCTCAGTGGCTCGCCCAGGACTGGGTGGCCCAGCCAACCTGGGCCCAGGGGGACTGAGATTCCCACATCCATTTGGTGGTGTCTGGTACAGCAGGATGTACTTAGAGGCTTGGGGGATGGCATGTTCCTCCATGTGGGTCGGGAGGCACAGAGAGAGTGACAACATGTTTGGGCTCCTTCAGAATCTCGGGTGCATTTCTGCCGTCAGGGTCTAGCAGACAGTGAATTTCCTTATAATAAGCTTCCTCCTCGAGTTTCATTCTTGCCCAAGTGCGTTTCTATTCCTGTCAGACAAGAGCCTGGACGAACACAGAAACGGGACCTAGCTGTTGGCAGAATCCATTCACTTCTACTCACGGACGAGGGTCCTGACAAAATGAATGTTTGCTGGTGGAGTGACCCAGGTTTTCAGTCTGAATGCTGATGGGCATTTCCCTCGCCTCCGAGTTAGATTTAAAAATCTGGCCTCAAATGAAGATTGGCAGATCTCGTCTCCCAGATGGTGACTCGTGTCTAGGGTTAAAATGAAATGATTCCTGCCTCCTGTGGCAGCTCCGACATCAACGTTGGTCACCCAGCCGGAGGGAAGCGTCCGCGAAGGCCTCGTTTGTCAAGGGCTCTGGTGGGGAAGCGAGGCCAATGTGGGCAGAGGGCGCCATCGAAGGGCAGTGGGGTGACACAGGTGGCTGTGAACAGCTTGACTCACACTGCCCTTCTCATCTGGATGAAGCTGAGCAGAACAGGAAGAGAAGAAACCCCTGTCCTGCCCCTTACCGGTCCTGTGACTTTGACTCACTCACCCTCTCTGAGCCTTGGTCTTCTCTCTGTATAATGGAAATCACACTGTTTTACAGAATTAGAACAGAAAGGAGCTGGGAACACAGGAGGCTCTCATTACACTGTTGTTACCATTGCAGGCTGAATCAAACTGTGCGTCTAATTTGCTTATTAATTCACATGTGCATGCATCCATCCATTCCACAGGTGGTTTCTTCTGTGCCTCCTCTGGGCTAGGCCCTGTGTCAGGGGCTGGAATTGTGTTCTTGAAAACGAAGTCTCCCTGTGGGCCATCGCGTCTAAGGCAGTGTTTATCAACATCGCTTTCTTTTTCTTTCTCCCGCCTGGTCTTTGACCTCCAGTGCGAGGGTTTCAGCATCTGGTGGGTTTCCACCACCCACAACTCGCAGGGTTACCATCTGCATCTTCCCCGTAGACAGCATCCTCACGTTGGGAAGACAGATTAACGGTGAACTTTCTGTAGTCGGGACCCATGTTTTCCCCATGGAGACTGAAGCCCAACAATCCCATTTCCGTCTCCCACGGGAGATTTGTCCAGGCGCCGTCTGGGGGCTCTGCACACTGGCTTCTCTTATGAACACTGACAGTTCTTCAAGTAAGTTCTGTATGTCCCAACGTGTTCCTGGGCTGGGCCTCTGGGTGGGCTGTCCTTTGGCGTCTTTCATTTCTGTTTTTCTGATTACCGATTTCTTCAGAGCTGAACTTATTTTTCCCACCTGACGGGGCGTGGGATGTCATTTGATGGATCCCGTCTCTGCTGTGCACAGGTCTTTGCCGTTTGTTTCCAGATTGTGTTTCCCAGTAGCTTTCTTCGGCCTCTGTCTGCCCAGGCTGTGAGGCTGTGCTGCGTCCCGAAACTGCCCCCCACCTCACTCCTCCTCCCCTGCTGGTCCTTGGGAGGCCCCTTGTCATGCGATGAGTAACTAGTAAAACATGGTGCTCCCCAGCACATGCCCCCCCCCCCCCAGG
>NW_026000168.1:844791-992631 GCF_001458135.2 Marmota marmota marmota | reverse complement strand
CCCCCCCAGGAGCACTGAAGACTGGAGGTCCACCTCCAAACCCACCTGGCTCTCTTCATCACAGTCCTCGTGAGCTCAGGTCTGGGTTTCCACGCGGTCAGCTCCTGGGGATGACTGATTGTTCCCCCGAGGCCGCAGCACCACTGTCTCACTCTCATGGACAGTTTCAGCTGTCAGTCAACCATCAGGCTGCCACCAGCTGCCCTGGTGGTGATGCTGTTCCGAGATTTCTGGGGAATCTGTGTGACCTCAAAAAACCAGCCCACACTAGCCTTACCATATCTAAAAGTCAATGCATGACACCAGCTTCCATGACCCCTTTTTGCTAGTTTTGAACCTGTGGGGATATCCTGAATAAAATGCTTTTCCTGTCATATTGATGACATGGGAGAGGTAAGGAGCCCCCTTCCCTGGATAACTTCAAGGTGCTAGTCACAGATCTCACACGGCCCAGGAGAAGAGTTCAAAAGTGTAAATCAGTCACAACCTTGTTTAACATGAGAATAAAGATTTCTAGCTGCTCTGAAAAATATCAGTAGGTCTGGGGACACTGATCCATCATGGCCCCCTGGGGTGACGGGCAGGTGCTGACCCTGGTCGGCAGCCCCGTCCCCAGGGCACAGTGGCACGTGCTCACCGGCTGACCAAGTGTCCTCCAGTCCCTGCATCCTACGTGGCCACTTGGCTATTTCTAAATGTTCTCTGCCCCATGGGCTTGGGGGACTGCAGGTCTGGCTTACGTGATTTCAAGCATCTCAGCTCCCTATAAACCGGAGAAATAAGAATAATCCTCAACTTAGCCATGAAGAATCAGAGGCTCAGAGAGTCTATGGCCTATTGATTTTGTATTAGTGGGGAGGGGGAAAGAACCCACAGTCTTCTCTTAACAGAAACGCTGGTGAGAGAAATAAAGTGATCTGGCAGGCTTGGTTGGTCGCTGCGTTTTCTTTACTGATTTCTAGGGTATTGTACTGAGGTAGTTTTGTCATTGGAGGAAAATGCACAACAACCAACTCTGTTAACCAATAATAGCTGGAGGTGGGCCGAGGCCAAGCCACGGTGGAGAAGTGCACGGACAGCCTTCTGCTCCCAGGGGCCAGGCTGCCTGGCCCACTCCCTGGGCTAGAAACCAGAGCGGGCTTGCAGGTGTTCTGACGTGGGGTCAGGAGAGCAAAGCCCGTGTCGGGCATCAAGGCCGAGCACCCGCAGCCCCCTCCCTGGCACTCCACGGTCCACACTGTGAGGACGTTGCCCACAGGAGAAAAGAAAATGCCTGTCATCCCAGGGACTGGGGAGGCTGAGGCAGGAGCAGCCCAGGGAGTGTGCGCTGATAACCCAGGAGGCGGCAAGCAGCAAGAGAACAGCTCTTTACAGGCATCTCTTATTTACCCTCCATCCTACATTGCTGTTATCCGAGGCTTTTCCTAAGTATTTCGTAACTTGCCCTGCCCACTGGTCCTGGATGCAGTATTAAGCCATCCACAGAGGAAACAGCAGGAGAAAGGTACGAGTTCACATGACGAATTCGGAATGCACTCCACGCGATGTTCCCTAGCTTCCAAATGCTAACTCCAGGGGTCTGTTACCCCCAGTTCCCTGGATCTAGGTTGAGCTAGGGAAGATGTTGGGGGCACGGGTGGAAGGGGTTCTTATTTTGCATCTCCCTTCCCTACTAGCTGTGCAAATCAGGGAATCAAAGGACAAGGCTGAGGAACAGAAGGAGGTAGTAAGGAGGACGCTGGTCACCAGGTCCCCGCTGCCCCGTGTTATAAAGAACCCGAAATCCCACGATGGTCTCTGGCTGAAGGATGGCCTGACCCTGCACCTGTCTCCATGGTGCTCTGTGTGACGGGTCTCTCTTTCCTTGGGCCAGGTCACCTCTGTGGGCCACAGAGTGGTAAGAGCTGTGAGGCCCACTAGGAAGGGTTTTGTGCTCTGAGATGAGGTCATCGCACTTGTGGCCCTCGCCGATCTCTGGCTGGGAACTGAGAGATGCTTCCTCTCTCCTGGACCAAAACAAGCTCAGCGGCTTGCTGCAGGCCCTGAGACAGCATGACGGGCGGTTAGAGAAAGCCCAGGTTCTCCAATACTGACTTCCTGGTTTCTTCACGCCATGAATTCAGCTTGACGAAGAGATTGTGAGAGACAGTGGTGGAGTTGGTCACATTGTCAAAGACCATTAAGTTGTCTGTCTCTGGGGGGCGAGGAGGGCCCTAGCTTTTTCACTTGGGAATGCAGACGAACTGAAAATTCTCGGCAATTAATTGCATGTATGTTTGCACATGGAACGGCTTATTTTTCATTGTAATGAGCTTTTAGAGCATCACTAGGGACTCAGCTAGATGTATAGGAATGTGTACATGGGAAGAAACCGTTTGCACTTGGATTAATTTGCTTCACGACTGGATCCAGGCAGCGGCTGAGCAAACCATTAATGTTGGACATTCGCTCTTAGACAATGGAATGTCCCTCCATCCAGGGGGCTGTCCTTTGTTTTGGGTCTCCGTCATAAGCTCTGCCTTATTCGCACTTTATATCCTGTTTCTTAAACTTGGCTTAACATCGGAGTCACCTGGGCTCTTCCGTGGGGCAAGCAGATGCAAGGGTCCTGCTACAGACCTCGTGTTTGTCTGGGGTCTGTCAGAAGGAGCCCGCCAGGTGTCTGGGGTGGGTGTGCACTGAGCATGGTGAGCTCCCAGACTTCAGAGCCTCCTCTGGTGAGCACGGCTCCACCAGCCCTGACCCGGTGCTTACNGCCTGGCTCCATCAGCCCGGGAGGTAGGGCGGCCACAGGAGGGGCTTGGCAGTCAGACAGCAGTACCTGCAAACCTTGGCCCATCATCCCTGTCCAGGTGATCTTAAGAAAGAGGCTCAGATCTCCCATCTGCAAAACGAAGCTCTGCACACTTTGGGCCACTCCTGACGGCACACTGAAGGTCTAAGCCCACGGAGGCTCTGAGTGCATGAGCTGCTCCAAGCCATCAGCTGTGGCTCTTATCCCCCTCCCCCCTCGATAGGGAGCCTGTCAGCTGCACAGTCAAATCGGCCACAAACTCCTTCCTGGACAGACTGACCGTCACCCAGAATGAGGGACTCACACAGCCGAGTCTCTGTGGGCAGCTCCTTGCCCCCTGGCTCTGAAGCTGCGTCCCGCCGTCAGCTCCGCTGGGCCTACTTCAGTCCCCCCCCCCCAATTCAGAATGATAAATACAAGTGACAAATACACAGTCTGTGAGATTCTCAGACACGTCTCTGAGTTCCCCTGGAAGCTTGCGTGTGTATAGGTATACACACATGCCTAGAATCTCATAGATATGTGTATAGACAGCTGATTTTTTGACATAAACACCTCTTTCTAGAAATATGGCTTTGGAGACAGCATCCTTCTATTATCCTTGCCTTCCTAACCAACTCTTTGCTCCAAAGGTCCTTTCATTTTGTTCCATTTTCTGAAATTATAGAGCTGCATCTCCTGAATCCAGCATTGCACGGGGCTGTGCCCTGTGTGTATTTGATGTTGATCACTTTTTCCTAAACATTCTCGCGAGGGATCACTGAGGGGGCTTGTGAGGAACCCAGACTACCCAGCCTCTCCCTGGAAGTCCCACTCTGCCGGTCGGGGCGGAGCCCAGGGTCTGTGTACTGCAGGATATCCTTAGCGCTGGATCCCAGTCCAACCCTGGCCTGCGGCAGGCGGGGGTTCAGCGGGAGGCCTCCAACCTCACTTTCCCTTGCCACGCCTCCCAACCCTGGAGGACAAATGCTCAGCTGGGGCCTGTGAAGGATCACTCTCCAACACACAGTGCAACCTTCATTTCTGAGACTCCTAACCCCGAGCTCCTCATGTTTCAAGCCACCCAGATTCATCAGCCGGAAACGGTTTTTCACAGCATGCTGAGCAGTCAGAGGCAATGTCGCCCCCGAGACGCTGCAGAGCGGAGGCAGGGCAGAGCCAGCGGCATCACTGTGACCGTGAGAAATTGGGCCAGGCTGCCCGTCTCTCAGGTTACGAGCCCGTGCGGAAGGACGCTGCCGCTTCCCTTCCTGTGGGATGCACAGAACGGGATACTCCAGGCAGGAAGACAGAGCAAAACTGCTCACCTAGGAAGGAGGCACATGAGCCTCCTAAAGATCAGGAGGAAGACATGCAAAACCGCGCAACGCTTTCTTACTTATGCTTCTTTCAAATTGCATTTGCTTGGATGTGGTTATTGGGGTGAAGGGCATATGGCACGCGCTCTGGGCAGGGCCATAAATCCCAGGGGTCAGGAGTGCAGGTTGGATTCTTCATTAGAAAAATCACCAGAGTCTCTGAGGATTGGATTTTCTCACTAACAAGCCGGGGCCACGTTATCTCCCTCATAAGACTGAGGCCGAAGACGAAATGTAATACCTTAGGTGAACCGTTTAGCACAGGCCTGGGCACAGGCAGAGTAAAGAGATGGTGTAAATCAGGGCCTGGGGTCCCTTCGCTCTGCCCTGAGTCTCTCCCTGCTCACGTCCATGTGTGCAGACCTCATCTACCCCGAGAGCTGGTCACAACACGTCCTCCTTCTCAGGCTACCCCATGAGCACAGGCTGAGCCCTTGCCATGAGCCAGCAAGCACTCCAAGACCAGCTCTCAGGTAACAGACCAGGGACGGAGTGGACCTCGTGAACTAGTGGACAGAGCCTCTCCAGGAATTCTGAGTTGGTGAATGAGCAGTGCTGCCCCAAACAGAAAAGCTTTGTTCAACCAAAATTAGAACCAAAACAGTGGAACTGAATGAGAAAGAGCCTGCAGGGCATTTTTAACGTCATGCAAACGGAGAGGAACAGGACTTAGAATTCGGGTGGGAGAGACCCCTACTCACTGTACTCCTCATCCTTCACGGCATATGCTGCGCCATGTTCACTTCCAGCCAAACTGGCTAAATCTTCCCCTGTGGACCCAACTCCCTACGTGCGTCATCCCACACCTGGTGACTGGGCTTGTCCTAACCCCCTGCCTCTGGTCTTTAGTCCCACCTTCTTATCTCAAGTCCCTGAGACCTAGCCTGCTGTTCCCAACCCTCCTTACAAACGCCCTGCGGCTCCGTGCTCTCCACAGAAGCCAGCTCACCACCCACCTCCCGAAGCTACGCGAGGCCCGTGAATCCCATGATGGAAACCATGTTCCACCCCAGAAATGCACTCAGGGGCTCACACATCCTGGGGCCCAGTGGCCACACTCCAATAAACTAAACCCTGAATCTCATGGCAGTAGACAAAGCCGGCATGAGCGCTGGACGCTCCACTGACATGACGTAGAAAAGAGGTTTTGTCTCCTCTGCTAGATGGCCATTCCAGTGTGCGGAACCATCCGGTGCTAAACGGGGGACATGTTGGACTGGCTATAGTAGGTCAGAGATGGAATATTAGAATTATGTAACTGCCACCCACTGCTCTGGGAACTCAAGTAAGTTCACGTCCCTCCCAGACACGGTGCCATCTGAGAGACGGGAGGAAGGCCCTCCTCACGGGTAGGTCACACCACGGCCAGGGCCACTCATACGAGGGGTGCAGCAGGCGTGCGGGGGACGGTGCCCTTGCCGGTTAACAGTGCTACATGGAACCCGTTCCTCTTGCTCTCCATTTGGAGGAGACGGCCCTCCTCAGAGGCTGACTTCTGCCCTTCTAACAGACACTTAGACACTTCAGGACCGTCACGAGATCCTTCTTCACGTGACAGGAGGAGGGCTTTCAGCCACACTCCACGTTGCCTCATCCCTTCTCTAGAATAGAATCACGCCACACCTTATTCATCAAAATAGAAGAGACTAGAAACATAACATTATTTCTCATGAACGCTGAACTCCATGATTTAAAAGCCTCTCGGCAGCTCTCTCTAACAGTCAATAAATAACAGCCGATATTCATAAATTTCAGTTTTCATTAGAGCACAATAAAACTTTTCCTGGCTGTAATATGTTGACAGCATGTTCGTGCATGCTACAGTGATTTCTGTTTCTGCATAAAATGTGAGCGTTTTCCATACGAATCGGGGATTCTAGCATTGTGGTGGCTCCGTGGAAGGCCAAGCTGCGAATTTAAATAGCAGCATATGTCAGACTTATGTGTAGACTGTATTTCAAATGACTAACTATGACAATATTAGTGGTACCCACTTGAAATCTGCAACCTGCGGCATGAGCATTTGTGATCACACACACACAGCGCAGCCATTGCGTCGTTGATATGGTGAATTTGCCCTTTTCCTTCTGCCCTGGATCCTCTGCCTGCAAATGTCAGGTGGAAGTGAAGCTGGCGTCCTGCTCTTGAGGAGACTTGGATTCTGTGCCAACAGCACCCGGGGGCAGACAGGATGCAGGATGGGTCCTTCACCTGGGGCCGTGGCAACAAGGCCATCAGCCTCCTGGACAGGATTCCCACTAGGCCCTGCCAACTAAGAGCTGATGTAAAGGCCTTGCATTGTTCACGCGGTTGCTCTGAAAGGCCTCACTCAGGGGTGCAGCCAGAGGGCTGCCCAGATGGGTAAGGTGACCTGCAGAGAGAAGGCGACCTGACCGGTCACCGCAACCTGAAGCTCAGCAGGCCCGGCCCTGAAGAGCGCCTGGAGCCGGCTGTTCCCTCTTACTGTTCAAGGGGACGTCCGCACCAAGGCTGCGATCATCGCTGCAAATAACGGAGGGGCGAACATCCATCCTCACAAAGGCACACCCCACCAGAACAGCCCACCCACACACTCGGCTAAGATCTCACACGGGAGCAATGGCCTACGTCCCCTTGCAGTTTATCAATGCTCTATTGACGTTTCTCACATCCAGATCCCACTAGGAGGCTGGAAA
Organism: Marmota marmota marmota; assembly: GCF_001458135.2. Classification (NCBI taxonomy): domain Eukaryota; kingdom Metazoa; phylum Chordata; class Mammalia; order Rodentia; family Sciuridae; genus Marmota; species Marmota marmota. The sequence continues at coordinate 985,804 of NW_026000168.1, read as the reverse complement.
GCGAGTCCCTATGGAAACGGGTGGTTCCTTGGATGGGAAGGGCCCTGCTTTGGCGATGAGGTGGTGTTGTGCTCCGGCCGTGACGTGGTGTTCTCGGAAGCAGTATGGGATGGTCACCTTGGTTCCCTAATGCTGCCATCACAGATTGCCGCAGACCTGGGGGTAAAATGCTGCAGATCCACTACCCTACAGTCTGCCGTCTGAAGTCTGACTGGGTCTCGCCAGGCTCACCTCGAGGTCACCAGAGCCGTGCTCCCTGCCGTTTCTTTGCCTTCTCCTGCACCAGGCCTCCCACATTCCCCAGCTGGTGGCCTGCCCCGTCCTGCACCTGTGCAGCTGGTGAGGGCAGGCCGTCCTCCCACAGTGTCCTGCAGTCTCCTCTGCTTGGTCATTTGTAAAGAGGCCTGTGATCAGCCTGGGCCAGCCCACAGGGTCCAGACGACCTCCGGCAACCTCAACTCTACCTGTACCTTAACCTCTCTCTCCAGGCGAGGTGACGTGACCTACTCACAGATTCTGTGGACGAGAGGGGGACATCTCTCAAGAGGGTCAGTATTTGCCCACCCCAGAGGCCGACCTGAGAGTTGTTAGAATCTGACCAGCACTACCTGAAGGATCTCTCTTTTGCAACAGGACACACATAACTCGAGCTTGTGTGAACTGTAACAAAGGAGGGCTCCCTGGGAGGAAGGACCATAATCAGCATGGTGTCTAGCCTGAGAGTGGGCAGCGGTACACTGGGCATGCAGTCGATGATCTCCAGCAGATCCACGCAAGGAGAGGGCTTTTGTTACAACGGCGAGGCCCAGGTGCACGTCAGGAGGCGGGTACTCAGTTACTTCTCTCCCTGTGAGTCGATTCTGCTCAGACAGGATTAAGTCTCTTAGGCAGACTGAGGTCTGGAAGCAGAAAATGAATTCAGACCACTCAGTGGATACTCAGGGTTCAAAATGCCAGCCACGGAGGATCATCGTCATCTCCATAATGCTAACGAGAGGTTTCTACGCCTAAGTCTAAGGCCATGGTAACGTCATTAGCACCCGGCCCCAGCTCCACAATTCCGAAGGCCGGGCGAGTTTTCAAGACGAGCTGCACTCCGTAACCAAGGGTCACCACAGCTGCTGGCGAGGAGGGGGCTGGAGGTCGGAGGGAGCAGGCAGGGCATCAGGACAGGAGCTGGGTCAGGCCAAGTTGGGGGTGTCAATAAAAATCATTTAACTGCAAGGCTAAGACAGTGCCACCTCTTTGGGCTCCTATGAAGGCAAAGAAAGTCGAAAATAAAGAGCAAAGTGAACTCGGAGGTGCCACCGACTGACCCCCACCTGGGGACTCTCTCCACTACTAGTCAAATGGTCTCCTTCTCCTGATGCCGAAGCCCCACAACCTGCAGCCCTCGTGGACGGACCCTTGAACGGCAGACGAGCTGCAGTCTGTATGTGCCTACGTTTATCCTTCAATGGGGGCCCAGGAGACACCCATAGACCAAGCCAGGAGCACAGGGCTGAGAGCCCTCCGTCACTGCCTTGTCTCCCTGGGCCAGGGGCTCCCCCCCCAAGCTCCAGCCCCTCTGCCTGGGAAGTGGATGGTCCGGTGGGTACAGAGCAAGGCCCCAGGTCAGTGAGATGTCGGGGGACAGCCCACGCAGGATCCTGCTGCAGCACTGGCCACACAGGACGCCCTCGGTGTGGACCGGCTGCGGCTGCTGTCAATCATGGGTGTTATCATTAACCCCACGGGACATGGAAAGTGAGATCCCCATCTTTTATGTGAAATGTTTTACTTTTTAAACAAAGTGGCTCCTGCTCTTAGCACTTGGAATGATATAAAAGTAAGAAAATCAAGGTGCAGAACGAGAACAATTCCATTTTTTTGTAAAAGCAACTTAAACCAGGCACACAGAGTCTATAGAAGGATAGAAAGGTGTCTGAGAACACGGATCTGTCAATGGTTACTCTGGGAGTACTGGATAGAGATCTTTTCGCTTTTGGTTTTATCAATGTGATAAGAATAAACGGCTGCGTTGAGTACGGACACCCTGGAAATGCCACCCGAGTGACCTGCTGTGGCCAGACTTAACCAACACACCGCGCTTTGGGGAAAAACAGCACCAACGCACGTGAGCCAACACGCAGAACCATCTAAGAAGCGCTCTGGGGTAGTGTTTGAAGACGCTCCTAGTCTTATATCACACTATCTTTTAAAGTTTTTTCTCTGATTTCCAGGATTGTAAATCCAACTATAGAGGGCCACCTCCAAGCCAGGCACAGTGGTGCATGCCTGTAATCCCAGCGGCTTGGGAGGCTGAGGCAGGAGGATCCTGTATTCAAAGCCAGCCTCAGCAAAAGGGAGGCCCTAGGCAACTCAGTGAGACCCTGTCTCTAAATAAAATACAGAATAGGGCTGGGGAGGTAGCTCAGTGGTCGAGTGCCCCTGAGTTCAATCCCTGGTACCCTCCCCCCGAAAATAAAATAAAAAGGGCCACCTTTCTCACACATCCTTGAACCCGAACAGTTGTTACTGCAAAAACTCAACCGCAATCACACCTCCAGGAAGGACAGTCTGGTCCTTCCACCTCCAGGCTGACCGCCACACAACAAGCAAGAGCCCAACCCAGGAAGAACGCCATGCCAACGTCCGCTTGTCCCCTGGCTTGGTCTCAACAACACCTCTTTAACTGACCATTACTTAGCTGACCGGCCTTCTCTACATGGCTGGCTCAGCAGAGGGACGGCCATTAAGTGGCATGGGGAGATCTAGCTTCAGAACGGAAGGGCTGGAAGTCGTCCACAAGTAAGTGAGCGTTACCACAGCTGTTCTAGACAAGGAGCAACCACAACTAAATAAACACAAAAAACGGCTGGCGGTCCCCGGCAGCCTGGGACTTTCCTCCCTGCATGCAGCCCTGGTGGTCTACAGGTCCTCCCATGGCTGCGGGCACAGACCAGGGATTAGAGTGGTAACAGATGTAACCTGGTAGGCACTTGCTGTGCTCATTGAGACCAACAAGCCACCAAGGAAGGAGCTCCAAATAAGAACCCTTTCTCATCCCTCTGTGGAAGAGCTACCCCTGCTCACGGTGCACATGGTTGTGTGGTCTCACAGTTCTGGGGGACACAGAAGAGATGGACGTCACAGGCACACGGTTGTCTGAGCGCCTGATGTGCTTCGCAAGGTCTCTTTATGTCTGTATGACAAAGGACACGGTGGTGTCAACCATCAGGGACCTCGCTCACGGGTCCTACAGGCCAGGAAGTGAGCAGGGTTGTAAAGGGCTGTGGGGACATGGGTCCAGTCGCCAGCTGTGCAGCCCTGTGAACTGCTGGACGGGCACCCCGGCCTTCCGACTCTCCCAGGCCGTGATCGAGCACCAGGGCACCTCGGGCAGTGCCCGCTTGTCAGCCTCCTCCTGTGTAGTCAGGACCAAGGGAGGTGCTCTGCACAAGGAGGTGAGCGCAGGTGGGCGCAGCCCACGGTCAGCGCACTGGTGGCGACCACCAACCTTGGAGAGCTCTGCCTGCTGCTGCTGCCTGTCACTAAGATGGCTGGCTCCACAGGTTTCCTTCCCTGCAGTCAGACAAGATCCAAGCGTCTGGGCACCCTGCCTCATGTCAGATGCTAAGCCTGAATCTACAGCAAAGCTCACAATCCGCCCAAGGCCAGCTGTGGTCAAAGGTGGGGAAACTGGGGCCCAGCAGCGGAGCTGGGCCTGGGCCCCCACGGGAGCCTGGAATCCAGCAGTCCCCAGGGGTTCCACCCCTCAGTACTGCGACTCCTCCCTTTGCTCTGCTTCCTGCTTCCTGTGCCGACCTTGCCTGTGCCCTGGGCACGGACAGTGGAGCTGTCCTACTCATAGGCCTTTCCATGGGAGTGGAAACAGTATACACTGATGTTAGCTAACAAAGTGGCTTCTGCTCTTAGCACTTGGAATGTGAAGAGTGCGGTTAAAGCGTTGAATTTTAATTTCATTTAATTCTGAATAATTTAAATGGTCACAAGTAGCCTGTGGCTACCGGCATGAACAGCAGCCTGTAACAGCCCTAGCAGCGTCCTCTGGTCTTTGCTTGGGCACCATGAGTGGCAGGCTGCCCAGTGCCTGACGAGCGACCCACGTCTGCCTTCTGTCTCTGACCACAGGGAGCCCGCCATGATGCTGAACCATCTGTTCCCCTCCAGCTCTCCCTTACTTGGTCCGAATTTCCCCCGGAGCCACATCAAGCACGCCCAGTTCACCAAGCCGGTGCCCCAGCGCTCCTTGCCACGTGTAAATGCCCACAGTCATGACGCCGTCTGGCTCTGGGTTTTCACCAGGCCACTGGGGTGACAGCGGTGGTGACGGCCGTCACGCGCAGGGCCAGGAACTGCTCTACACTCTCCCCACATCTCCCGAGCATGACAACCTGCACAGCACCTCCTGTTTACAAGTCCAGCTTACCAACGGGGAAGCGAGACACGGGGGCTAAGTGCCCGGGCTGCAGTCGTCCCTGTGAGGTGGTGGAGCCTGGAAACTGAGGAGTGGAAGACACGTTTTAGTCAGGCTGCAGTCCGCTTCCCCTGACCGGGGTCACCACAGTAGCCCTGTACTGTTCCAGGGCCGGAGCCCTGAACTGCACCCTCAGGACGGTCAGTGAGATGGACTGAAAGCTGGGCTGTGGCAGACCTGAACTTCCCACAGCCTGTGGCCTGACAGGCACCTCTCCTGCTCCCCACGTGGACACCTGCTGCCCAGGCTGTGCAAGCACAGTGCTTCTGCAGGGCTGCAGTGACCGCGAGGCGTGAGGGCCGTAGAAGCCCTGCCCCCTGCTGCTGCCACGGGAGGGCCGGGAAGCACGGCCACACTGTCACTGTCCTCTACCAGAACAGAGCAGAGGAGATGGGGGTGAAGGCCAGGGCCATGCCGTGTCGGAGGGGCCACAGCGGTCACTCCACCTTGTCTTGAGCTCTGGGAGACAGGGTTCTCACCACCTGGCTACGGAGGTTTCAGGAGAAGTGTGAGATCCCCATCTTTTATGTGAAATGTTTTACTTTTTAAATATTATAATTAATCTCATAAAAAATATCCTCTGAACTAAAAGGGATGGGAAAGGCAGACATCATGACTAAAACCTAAAGTCTCGGGTGGAGTTTTCAGAAAGTTTTCTAAGGAAGCCAAGCGCCTGTGGCCAGAGCTGTGGGTCAGCTGGCTCCTGCAGCCCACAGCTGCCGACGCATCCCCTCGGGCCGAGTCCCACTCTGTGTGCAGGGACGAGATGAGGTGTGGTGCTGGAGTCCTGTGGATGTCGCTGGGTACTGCGCAGGCCAGGGCTCGGCGGCTCTGCACGGTGCCTCAGCCTTCCGTCTCTCAGTCCACACAGGGATGCAGTGAGCCCCACAGAGGTCCTGAGGTCTCTCACGTGGTTCCCCAGGCGGTGACGGAACGGGCTCCCCCCACCCCTCCGCTCGCCTTCCTCCCCTGCTCTGGCCTCAGGCTTGGTTGTTCTCTTTCCTGGACAGTCAGTTCTCCCCCTGTGTCCTGGACTTGCCCACAGCCCCTGGTGCACAGAAAGTGGACCATGCAGCAGACGGTGGCTGTGAACACAAAGCTGATCCTCGAGCTGCGCTCAGAGGCACCGGGTCCAGGAAATCGTCGAAGCCTCCCAACCCCTGAGAGAGCGGCAAGGGCAGGGACCTGCGAATGGTGAGGAGGGCACGCTGTCCACCTAGGAACAGCCGTCCATCTGCACATGCGACTCAGGAACCGAGCGCTGAAGGAGGCGGGCTGTGACGGTCTCTGCAGAGAGGGACAAAGCCCACTGGCCTGTGCACAGAGGTGAGGCGACGAGGCACAGTCGGGGCCTGGGGAAGAGGACTGACCCGCAGGAGGGGCCCGTCTGGGGGTGTGCTCTGCCCTCGCTGGCCCAACGGCAGCACAGAGAATGGGGGTGGCCTCTGTTGTGAGGGCACAGGGGCAGAGGGTGAAGAAGCCTTGCCCACGTGGTGCTCAGTACTGGGCACTCTGGCTGCCCGGCTCTTGGCTCTGAGTCACATCGGGTCAGATCTGACTCAGATGGAGTGAGTCCTGGCGGACACATTGACTAGAGGTGGTCAGAAGCAGATGTGGCTGCGGGGGTCAGTGCTGTCCCCTGCTCCACGTCCAGCCCTCCTGCCAGCTGCAGACAGTGGATCACCAGGGACCCACACCCACCAGACTTCACAGATGTCACCACTCTTCTGTGCCATCTCACGGCAGCGGTGACACCACACCTGCCTACCCAGTCCCCAAGTGGGCTGCTCCGAATGGCGTGGGGTGGCTGGAGGCCTCCTCAGGACTTCAGCTGTCTCAGCCCTGCACTCCCCACTTGTCCCCTGCCGGGGGCCTTGATCCTGCTCAGGTCTGGTCCTCGGTGCTGCTAGCTCTCCTGACTCAGGTGGGAGGCCAGAATGCGTTGTCCCCAAGTGAGGGACGGCTGAGCTGAGGGACACTGAGAGGAGGGGACAGGAGCACCCCCCACCCTCCCTCCACGTGCCCGAGAGCAGGGCAGAGATGCACAAGGGCCGAAGGACAACGGGGTCAACCTTGGACTCTGAGGACAGCCTCGGACCCTTGGTGGCCGGGGGTCTCTGAAGGACGAGCTGTACTGACTGGTCCTCATGAGCCATTTATCTGTCCCCACACCCAAGTTGCTCCTTGTGGACTCCCAGAGTCCTTTTCCTCTTGTCTGTCGCCCCTCTAAACGTCCACTCTGCGTGGCTGGAGGTGCTGGTGTGCTGCGCGCACAGTCACCTCTCTGAGACCCACTCATGCTGGGGTGTCTCTGTGCTATGTGCAATACTCAGGGCAGCACTCTCCCGTTTCCCGTGTGGTCTGCCTTTCATAGCAGGGTCCACTCCAGGAGCCTGTGGTGTTAGAGAAGACCCTGCCACCCCGTGGGTCTGCCGAGGTCCTGGGCGACTCTCTGCTGCATTTCCACATGGTTGTGGGGACCACCAGAGCCATGCTGATTGCTTAATAGACTCTCAGCGCTGTCCCAGGCTCAGTGGGCAGACAGTGCTGTCCCAGGCTCAGTGGGCAGACGGTGCAGGCTGGGGCTGGGACCCTGCAGGTCAGCCAGCAGCCTCACCTAGGGACCAGCCGGGAGCTGGGACTACAGGGCCCGGGTCCACGGCAGTGAGGTGGACTCGTTTGATCCAGAGTGTGACCAGACAGAAGGAGTTTACAGAGCTCCCTGGTCAGAACCCATAAGACGCAGTAACTACCTGCCCCATCAATCAGCACGTTCTGAGTCATTCAGGTGCATTGGAACTTCTAGGGGAAAGAGTGTGGTGCAGTATTGATGCAGAAGCTTGATTAAAAACAAATTAACAACAACAACAAAAGCTCCCTGGGCAAAGTGTGCAGCAAGGGTGCGAGCCCTGCTCTGTGGAAATAGAGGCCAGCCATTTCCTTCCACCTAAAAATCACATGGCACCTGCATGGGCACCAGCACAGGGACTCGTTCACCGAATGTCAAAGTCATGGTTCCAACTGCAAGTGACCTCGGTGGTCCTTAACCAGAGCCCTCCTTTGTGCTCTCAGGTTAGAATATTCTGACCAGAGAGGTGAAGTGGCAAGTCCAGGCCACACAGCTAGTGATGGGAAGACCCAGCACAGAGCCCTTTCTGCCACAGACGAGCAGCCTCCTACCTCACCAGTGCACACCAGCATCTGGAATAAATGTTCTTAGGTGTGATTGACTCTGTCCTGAAGATGAATCCTGCTGCTTTGCTGTTAAGTGGAATTTAAGTCACAGCTAATACACAAACAGGAAATATAACACCTGCACTCGTTTCGCAAATTTTATAGTGCATGAGCAATATACCATGGACCTTTTTAAAATGCCAGATCCTGGAAGGTAGATCCAGGAAATCTGTGATGTGTGTGTGTGTGTGTGTTTGTGTGTGTGCCTGTGTGTGTGTGTATGGGGGCAGGAGTATGCAGTTCTCATCCATTAATAAGGTCTCTTTGCTCTGACTCCTCCTAGTTCTGAAGCAAACAGCCCAGGACCCAGACTTGGCAAAGCTCTGCCTTGTCATTTGGTCCCAAAGGACTAGTATAAGATATTTAAATGCAGCATCCAGCTCCTATTACACACGATACAACATTCAGGATACATTTAGTTTTTCCAAATTTGCACTCGGCTCCCCAGGCCTAGTGATCATATCCACAGATCCTACCACAGAGCTCCACCACCTTTAGCCACCTGAATCCCTGACCGCGTGCACACCCATTTCTTTCCAACTGCCGTCTTGCTATCCACACTGTGGCCCACCAGAGACTTGACAAAACTGGTGTATACCATCCTGATAATCATGCCTGCGTGTGATTCAGTTTAGGTCCCTTAAGTCAAAGCCACAGAGGCCAGATAAGTGCTGCTGCTGGTCAAGTCAAGGGGGAGGGAGTGCACAGGGTTGGGGCACGTGGGCAGCCCCACCGCTCACGTGTGTCTGCAGAGAACAGCGCTAACCAGCTAACGGGGGATGCTCTGTGATGTGGGCAGAGGGACTCGGGGGGCTGCTCTGTTCTCCCTCACTCCCACCAGAGAAGGTGACGACCTGCGCCTGTGACCTAAGTCTCCTGGACCAAATCCTCACCCCTCCGTTTTTGACACACAGCCGCACGCTTTGATTGTCATACTGCCTATGGGTGCTTCCCCTCAGCTACAGAGTTCAGTATTTGTGATGGAGATTTATGGCTCTCTAACCCAAAATACTTACTATCTGTCCTGTTACAGATACAATTTGATGGTCCCTGATCTGGATAGCTTTCACTCGAAATTTTAAAACACCACCTCAGAATTCACAAAGACCACACGTCCAAAGGAGACACACGTACTGAAGAGCTAAACGCCTCCGCGGCTCATGCCCCCCTCGCCTGTGAGGGGCACACGACCCCACGGGGTGCAGCCCAGAGAGGACGTTTATCTGGGTAACACCTTCCGGTAAGAGAGTATCGGGTCAAGAAAGAGGTGCTCTAGTCCTGAGAGATCTGGTCAAGTTCTTCAGCAATTAGAAATTGTCCCACTTATGGGAAGAAAGAGCAGGCACCAATGACTCTGGACTTACAGATGTGAATGCTGAGTTAAAAATTCAAACAAAACCCAAGAAACCCTCACACCAGGAGTAGATCCTCAGTAACAGAAGCCCGTACGGTTTTGTGATGCCCTGTTGCCCTTGGAAAATTAACACAATGTCACAGATACACAGAGAAGTGATTCAGGAGAAGTTTCCAGAAAGAAAAATCAGTTCCCCACAATGGAACAAGGAGCAGATCTGCATCCGCCTTTTAACGAGGTGTTGGCATAAGAGGTCCAGTTGGTCTGAGACACAGAGCCTCCCGGAAGCTGCATCCGCCGCGTCTGGGCACCCTTCAGAGCAGTCCCTGCTGCCTCTGCCCAGCCCTTGATCCTCCAGCTGCGGCTTCCCGAGCACGCTGCTCTTCCTGAGGGAACGTGACCCCTGCGGCTGCGAAGGGATTGCAGTAATTCATTCTTACATTTCATGTTGAGTTTTATAAATTGCTTTCAGAGGTTCTTTGGGTGGAGGAGGGAGGGAAGAAAACAAAGGTTATAAAGAAGCCTGGGTTGAAACATTTCAGAACTGCAGTGAGATAGAACCCTTCATAGTTCATTGGTGCTTTAGGGGCCAATCTTACTAATAGCTCGGGAAGAAAAAGTCAAAAAGGCCCTAGTGGGGTCTCGCAGCCCAAATACGCCTCCTCTAGCCTCCCCAATGCACCCGTAGGAGTAAAACTGGGAAAAGAGGCCTCGGGTAGCTGCGAATGATGTCTCCCCCAAATCTCTAGCTCATGAAGCCAAGGCAAAGGTGAAAATGCTGTTTTTTAAGTAGCCAAGTGTGTTTGACAGTGGAAGACAATGTGGTTCAGACGCACACTGTTCTGAATACCCGCCCCCGTTGGAAATAGAGAAGCACCCATCACCTTCAGGAATGGTGAGAGCAACCGGGCTCAGGGCAGACCCTGCAGTATGTAACCCTGCAGTCTGGCACCTGCGAATCTCCCTCAGCTCCTGCAGGGGCTCACTCTGGTTTCTGGGAACAACGCTCAAGTCTGGAGAGGTTCGTGGCTGTATAGATAGCAAAGCCAGCAAGAGACAAGGCCAGAAGCCAGGGCACCCGCTGCTAGGACTTCTGCCTTCCAGTGGCCTGGGAGGAGGGTCCTCCCTACAGAAAAGGCGTGTTGGTGCTCTGAGAAGTCAGCGTTGTGCAATTAGTTAGCAAAGGGCAGCAGCAGGACTGACGGCCTCTGCACAATGCCACCTGCTCCCCACCTGAAGCCCCTGTGGACAGGTTTTCCAATGGAGAGATACAGAGAAGGAATCCCCACAGGAGCAAAGCTCTCTGAGGCACTACCGAGAGTAAGCTGCAAAGAAGGATCAAAGGGGAGAGCCCCAAACGGACCCTTTCAACACACCCCTCTTTCACGAGAATACACAATGTGATCAAAAAGTAATCTCTCGTCTCCCTGTTAGAAAAAATGTAAAGCCCCAATTAGTGATCTAGGAGACGGAATCAGAGCTGAATTCCCATGCTCCAAGTCCGCTCTCCTGGGCCCAAAGCAGCCTAACACTAAGCCTGTTATGTAAATAAACTTTTCCTGGAACACACACAGCAATTTGCTTACAGGTATGGCTGCTTTCATGCACAGCGGAGACCACGTGTGTGTGGCATGCCAAACCTAAAATGTGTACTGGCTGATCCATTACAAAATAAGGTTGCCAAGCCTGCCCAAGAGCGTCACCATGCCGCTCTGAAGGCACTGGGTGCCACACCACATGCTCCCTGAGAGGGCCTGGAGGAGAGCGAGGTGGCCTTCACTGAGAGCAGAATGAGCAGCGCTGGCCTGAGCCCTGGAAAGCGCTCAGCTTCAGCAGAGAAGGGGGGGTGCCCGGAGTGGTGCTTCACTCAGGGCACCCCTGAAGTGAAGAATCGGACACCCAGAACCTGGAGAAGGTGTGAAAGGGAAGCACATTCTCAGGGAGAGCCGCAGATCACTCTTTCTGCAAAAGCCTAAGTGCCAAGGACGCTGCAGAGGAGCAAGATGCCGCACAGCACCCGGACCCAAGAGCTGGACATGTCCCTGCAGGTGGCCTGGGATGACAGCAAGGTCCTGCCCCACAGTGGGCCAGACAGACTGACTGGGGCAGAGCCACGATCCTGGCAAGGAGATCCGAGGGACTGGGAAGTCGCAGCCTGTGCGTCTTAGGTCTGGACACTCGGCGCTCAGCTCTCTGGTTGGACCCGTTGCAGATCTTTATCCCAGCACGCTGCAAAGACCACTTTTCCTTCTCACCTCAGGGAAGGAGGCTGGGAAGCCCCGGGTACACGTCATTATTCGAGACTGCGGAAACTCTCGTCAGAGCATGTAACTGTGCGCGAGTTACTGGGTGTCTTCAAACCTCTGAGGCTTTCTTGGGATTTAAATGAGTTGACATAAACCAAACTATATACGAAGCACTGGTCAAAGAAGAAGTGCAGAAAATGTCGGCCACCATGCCATGAGACCCAGGGCTTTTCTGGCTTTGTCCCCAAGAGAGGGCGCATTACGTCACTAAGCAGCCTCGGGCGTCTCTGGACCCACCTTTCCTACTTGATGCATTTCCCCGATGCGTGTGGTGGTCCAAGTTCTCTTCTAGAGCCCAGGTCCAGCCCCAAAGGTCGGGAGTACGGCGCTGCTAGTCCAGGCCTGTTGTCCCTCCTTGCTGTTTACTAGGTGAGAGCAGAAGCCGAGTGACAGGCCCCACCTGCCTCACTGCCGTGCTGGACCCTGATCCCGGGGTCCCCTTGGAGGGCACCCCATGGCTCCTCTGTCCTCACCGGCAGACGCTGATTTCTCACGACTTCCTGTGGCTTCCTTCTCTCTGAGCAGATCATCCCTCTTCTGTTTCCTTGAGTCGGAGGATCTCTCCACATAGAGGAGCTATGTCCACTTTGAGACGAGAGCCACAGCACGTGGGGAGCACCCGGTGCTGATGGCCCCCGTTCAGAGGTTCAGACCTCTGCACCTAGGCCTCGAGCATGGCCCAGCGGCTCCCCCTGCCCCTCTGCTCCCGTCCTCCACCTGGGTGGCACTCTGTGGGGCTTTCAGCAGTGAGCAGGTCCGTAGAGGCCCACTGCAGGTATGGTCCTTAGTGGTCCCCTGGAGGCAGGCCACTAGTGAAGGCCGACACTCTCCAGAGTCCAAGTGGTGCCCACCCCTGGGAACCAGGCTCGAGATTTCACTTCTCTCTGTTGAAGCTGGTCAAGGAACCTACGTCAGCCTTAGCACTCCTGCGGTCAGTGAGCAAGAGGGAGTTCTGCTGTTGGGTGGTCAGCGAGTGAGTGCTACCGTTGGGCGGTCAGTGAGCAAGAGAGAGTTCTGGTGTTGGGTGGTCAGTGAGTGAGGGTGAGTTCTGCTGTTGGGTGGTCAGTGAGTGAGTTCTGCTGTTGGGTGGTCAGTGAGTGAGGGAGAGTTCTGGTGTTGGGTGGTCAGTGAGCGAGGGTCAGTTCTGCTGTTGGGTGGTCAGCGAGTGAGTGCTACCGTTGGGTGGTCAGCGAGTGAGGGAGAGTTCTGGTGTTGGGTGGTCAGTGAGCGAGGGTCAGTTCTGGTGTTGGGTGGTCAGTGAGCGAGGGTCAGTTCTGGTGTTGAGCAGCCTGTGTTGAATTCGACTCCCCAACCTCTGCTCACACCTCTCTGAGCTGTAAGACTTAAGCTGGGGCACTGGAGAATTAAGTCACACGAAACAGCACAGCGCCTGCCGTAGAGACGCCGCAGACCTGTATGGCTGCCCTCTTCCTCTGTCACTGGCAGGTAAAGGCTCCACTGAAGTGGGAAAGCTAGTGACCCCAGCTCACCAGGAGAGGCCACTCGGGAACACTGGCACCAGCCCAGTCTGATCCGCTCAGCGGAGCGGGTGACTCCAGTGCTGAGCCAGTTCTCATGCACCTGGCCTCTGGCATTCCTGGGTGAGATGGGGCTCTGGGCAGGTAGACTGCAGTTCATAACGCATTTCCAAGATTCATGACTCAACCCAGAGGTTCGCAGACTTAATAAGGTCATGAAGGACCTTAGTGCACACGAGGCCTAAAAGACACCTAATGTCTCCTTTTATTAGCAGTCATTTAAATATAGATCATATATATCATTTGAAATAAAAAATGCTACAAAATGTCACTTATATAATAATATAAATATATGAAAGATTCTAACATGTAATAAGCTATAACTAAGTATCACAAAATGTTGCTGCACGACTCTTTGAATGTTGAATCAGATCAGATAGTAGAACTTCTAGCTCTCAGTCCACATTTATTCTCAGGTAGATTTTTCTTATCTTCAATGGCTGAAAACCTAGTTATCCAAAGATAACCCATCATCAAGAACGGATGTAGGAAAACCTGCAAAACCTGCGTGGTTTGAAGTTGGACTGCCTTGAGCCAGGGGTGGGCTCACTGTCCCAGGACGCTGAGTGCCAGGACATCTTGTAGGAAACCCGGGACACTCTGTGTGGCCTGGGTGCCTGTGAGCAGCTCCTCCTCATCCTGACCACAAGTCAGGGAGGCTGCTGTCACAGGTACCATCCCTGAGGACCAAGATCTGGAGTGAGACTACCACGCACAGAGCCGTCAGCCTCAACCCTTAGGTCTCCAGAGCCACAGAGCTTCTTTCTTTTTAAATTAAGCCCCTGGTCTCCTTTCCCTGGAGATCAGGACCGAGAAGGACCAGGAGGTGCCCGGGAAACTGCATTTTGAATCTCCCCAGGAGACTTGCTGGGGAGGTCTGAAGGCCACCCCTGGAGACAAGCGGCTGGAGTTGTGACATCTGTTTATTTGGGAGACATTAAAACGCCAGCTTTGAGGCAGACACAGCCAACCCATGTGACATTGTCTTCCGAGTGCCTGAGAAGACTCCCAGAGGCTCCAGTGGCCTGCGAAGAAGGTCCCTTTCATCCAGTCCCCAGGTAATCAATCTGTGGATTCTTGCCCACCCTGCCCAGGCCACCTGAAAGCACTCTGTTACCGCAACTAACCTATAGGAAATTTGACCTGTGAATGAGAGAGGGCTTTGAAAGGAAAGCCGACGCCTTGTGCGTGCAAAGAATCTGTGATTGGATCTTAGAGGCTGCGCTGCATAAAGGGAGATGATTGTTATGAACTCCCCACAGATTACAGGGCGGCGGCGGTTGCCTTTGTTCAGGCCAGACCGGGCCTTTGTGAGGCCCAACTTGCCAGGCACGCGGGAGGCAGGCCGCGCCTCTGGAAGGATATTTGCCTACAGCGTCATGCCAATAATGGAAATCATATCAGATCCTATAAAGTCGAGGCTTCTATTCTCCACGGAACGGAGAAGAGATGAGAAAAGCGCTCTGGGAATTTTCCCTTTAGATTAAATATTTGAATCATGACTGTCTGAGACAATCACATTCCGCTTGAAAATTACTTTGCTATCTCAAGCATGCTGAGAATAAAAAGACACTTTCGGTATCACAATTAAGACATGAAAATCTTATTTTCCGTGGGATTTGTACAGTTAAGAAAAGAAAAAAAAAAGTGTCTGAAGGGTACTTAATGTTTTAGCTACATTTACCTAGCTCCGCGTTCGGCACCCATACCGGGTGAAGACGGCCACCCCTTGCCCAGCAGGTTGAGGAAACCGCCTGAGCTCTGGTCAGCTGGGCACAGAGTCAGAACATAAAACCACAACAGAAGCTGACCGGCCAGCCACACCACTGCTGTGCACGGGGAGGCAGGTCCCAGTGAACACACCCCTCCTGCGTTCACTCACACCCTGGTGCCCGTCTCCAGGCCGCGGCCACTGGCGGGGGGGGCCATGCGGGCAGGAGCGGCCTGTGTTCTCTGGTTCATTCCTCTTTCCTTATTTTTGCTAGGGCTAGCAGTCATTTCTCCTGGACGCCACCCTGCCTTCAGAAGAACTGGTCAAAAGGGTGGAGTAGCACTCCCACCGTCCACCCCTCAGCTGGTCCAAAAGTGTAACCGGCCTGGGAAGACGGTGACCACCTGCAGAAGCAGTCTCCTTAGCCAGACCCCTCCCCAAGGTGCCCAGTGCAGCACCCAGGCACAGTGCCACAGTCCCTAACCAGCACTGTGCCAGGAGAGCTTTCTGACTCAGTAGCTGGGACTTCCTGTGTTCTGGGGAACCGGCTGGCGCTCCCCACTTCTGTAGGACCCTATTCCCTGCTGCCTCTTCTAGAGGGAAGGCTTCTCTGACTTCCCACGGCTCCACTGCTCAGCTCTCCGTTGTGTTTCACCTTGACCCTGACGGCAGCTGACTTGGCGCCTCTCACTCCACACAGAACCACCTGTTTTCACTGGTCAAACTGTGGGAACACGGCCGGCGGTTTAGAACACATAGTCCCACTCTTGTCCTCAACGCAGCTCCACCAAACAAGCCATCAAAAGAGCTTTTAGACGATGATGGTTTCCAACGCACAGTTGCCGTTTCTCCTCAGAGAGTGAACAAGCCTTCAATTTGCCTTTGTCCAACTTGGTTGGCCACATCCACCTGGCCACAGATACGTTTAAATTGCAATCCTGGTGGACGCTGAGCCCTGCTCTCATAGTGTACATGTCTACCTTTATGTTTTCTAGGGGGAAAAGTGTTAAGATGAGCAAAGAATAACTTGAATAAGAGTCATGCAATAGAAACACTTGGTGTACAAAGTTCTTTTTAACACCATACTCAGAATCCAGTGGCACTATTCGGTGACAGTGAGAAGAACAGGAAGGATCTCTGCAGACTCGGTCATCTCTGGGACTCTGCGGAGCCTGCCCGTTCCCAGAATTCAGTTTCCATGCTTCTGGTCACTCTGATATTGGTCTCGTCCCCAGGACTCGTGCTAGCCAGTGCTGCCCAGGTAGAGGTGACTGCCAGCCAAGTCCTTAAAAGCTGGGCATGTTCTCGAGCGTTCTGGCTGCTGACCCTGAGCAGGCTGGACCTAAGAAGCCGTTTCCCTTTAACCTGAGCCAGAATGCGAGGCGCAACCGCCTCCCACCGTTTTTCCTGCTACTTTTATGTTTTCTATGAGGCTGAGTGTTCATAGAGAGGGGAGGCTGGAGGTCCGAGACTAGGCAGCCGTAGTGCTCCAGGCACAGACAGAAAGAAGGGCCAGAGGCATGTGTGGAAGAAAGGAGGGGACAAAGAGGCCAGGAGTTGTGTGAGGACCTGCTAGAGCAGGCTGAGTCCAGCCCATGGAAGAGAGAACTCCCTCGCCCCAGGAAGCAGCATGGATCCAAGTCCCCAACCTTCCGGGGGCCACCTCTCCAACTGCCCCAGTGAGGGATCGAGCCTCAGCATGGGTCTTGGTGGGGACAGCCAAGGCATCGGCCCAGACTGGGTCCAACCCTCAGCCCAGATGGCCTAAGGAGATGGGCCAGACTCCAGCAGCTCGGCAGCCCACAGGGACATGAATGCCGGCTAAGCCTGGGAGCTGGGGGTCATTTGTTACACAGCAGCCAGCAAGGTAGCCACTGAGTAACCATCACCAGACGTCAGGCGGGAGGGGGCGCAACGGGGCTCTCTCTTCAGACAGCCTCTGTGCATTGGCCTCCCCAGGGTCTGGAACCAGAAAGCCAAGTTCTGAAGCCTGACTTGATATTTAGGATCCCTCCAGCTCCCGCCCTGTCATCGGTTAGAAGAAAGACCACGAGGATGTTGTCTTTCTGGTGAGGGTGACCAGAGACCAGTGGGCATCTGCAGTGTGTTATCAAGGACGTGAGGTCGAAGACGGCACAGAATAAAGCCCCCAAGTGCCCACGTACGACTTTCATGAGGGGCCACGCGCTCTTAAGAGAGTCCCAGTACTAACTCGAGTCTAGCACAGAACAACACCGCCTGCTCCCAGTTCTGGGTCAGAAATCACGATAAACGGAACCCCCTTCAAGGCAACCTCTTCCATACTCACGGCACAGGGCAGCCAAAGGCAATTGCTCTGAATCAAACAGAGGTTCCCCGCAGGAATTTATCTCTTGAGCACCGATAAACACTGACCATCTCCAAAAGGCTCTGTGAAATTTGATGGACGAGTTTCATTATTTAAATAAAAATTAAGGCCTGGCCTCATCCCAGTGTTGTTGACGACAAACCTAAAGATTGGTAACAAGGAGCCCGGAACTCACCAGGGAGAAGAGTTTCAGCTTGAGCTTGGACAGCAAAAATAAACATCCAGTCATTAAGCAAAGTCCAGGCTCCAGGACCTTAAGCTGTGTGCTTGAACACAGGAGCATCTGATTTGACAGGAACCCAGGACGTGCCTGGGAAACGGAACGGAGAGATGGCATTGGTCGGGGACGTGGTGTCTCGGGCATGCCATGCTGCTCCTTTTGAGACAGAAGGGAGAAGACAGACACACAGAAGGGAATGCATAGGACCTAGAGTCACATAAGGGGGAGAGGCAGGAGACGAGACCCGGAGCACAAGGCATCATTGTCATCTCAGCAGGTGTCTGGGAATCGGCCAGGGTCCTGGTCCCCTGCTAAGAGCTCTCCTTGCCTGTGGTCCCTGACAACCCCGCTGAGTAGGTATTGTGTTCCTCGTGGCAAGATTAGAAGAAGGCCAGGCACAGGGGAGAGTAAGTGTCTCACCCAAGGGCGGGCAGCGGGCTCAGGTGGTGATGGGCTGCAAGGCTGGCCCCAAGGCGTCCTGTCTTAGTGACCCACCCCTCAGGTCAGTACGTCAAGGAGGAGCAGAACCAGTTGGAAGCACCGGGCTGTGATTCAGGAACTGCAAAGAAAGTCCACGCATCAAAGCCTGGCCAAGCCACAGGGGGAGGTTTTTGTAAATAAATCTTCCACGTCGCCAGCAACATCGTGGGACGTTATTCCCCTTCTAAGGGATTTTTGTTTGGGCAAATAATTCAAAGACAGATGCCTGTTCACTCTGACTATTGGTATCAACCATCGTTTATCCAGCGACTTTTAGCATCAATGGGAATTTTTGTGACAAACGGACTCTGTGACCTGCCACATTTGGGAGATGATCAAACGTATCCTGTGATGCTGTCACGTGTGAGTGTGTGTGTATAAAACACAAGCCGTGCACTGTGTAGGATGTGTTAAACAGCAAGGAGGCATTAATCGGGCCTTCACCCCCTGATATGGACTGACCGGGCGGTAGCTCTCGGCAGGTGAGTGTGGCTGGAGGAGGTGGGTTCCTCTGGGGTTATATTCTGTCCTTGGTGCACTGAGCTCTCTCTCTTCTTCCTGGGGTGATTTCCCACATGCTCCCCTCATCCACACGCTTCCACCTCACCTTGGGCCCTCAAAGAATAGAGTCGGCCAACTGTGGACTCAGACCTCTGAACCCACCAGCCCCCAAATAAAAATTTCCTCCTCAAGATTGTTCTTGTCGGGTCTTTTGGTTACAGCAGCAAAAGAGCTGAGTGAAACAGGTACCCTCCAATTAAAAGGGAATGACCGCACTGTGCCCATAACCACTGGAATGACCTGGACTTTCACCTAGAGCCAGTTCTGACTCTACTGTTTTAAAACCGAGGCATGGAATTCTTTACGAGATCATGCATGTAATCAAGCACACAGAGAGTCTGCCCCCTTGCCACCTCGTAGGTTCACCATGAGCCGAGGTGTCATGGAAAACCTGTGAGGGGAAGCCAAACACCTGGGAACAAAGTGCTCACTCAGGTGGAGGCCCCTCATCCTCCGTTTGTAAAGAATGGGTGAGGCCTTCTGCTATCCAAACTCTACCAGCCTAGGCGGAGGAAAAGAGCTCAAGCCAGGCTCCCTTAAGACGGGAAGCTACGTAACTAGAACCTTCCTTAAGGCAAACATCTTTCCCGTGAAGCCTGGTGAGAGCCGGCAGGGCCACACAACACAGCTCCCAGCTCAGCCCCTCCTCTGTTACGGAGGCGCTCCTACACGGGTTGGGCATCTCCCACCTGAGATGCTTGGGGCCGGCCATGTTGGAGTCCAGATGCTTTTGGATTCTGTAATGGCCACATTCCACGGTGAATCACCTTGGGGATCATGGAACCCAAATCTAACCACGAACTCATACCAAATCCCTGAAGGTGATGGTATACAGGACTTTTTAAAAGTTTGTGCAGGAAACAGATTCATGGTGTGGAATTTGCCACTTGGGGGCCTCACATCAGAGCTCTAAGTTTTGGGATTTTGAATTTGGGGATTAGGGATGTTTGACCTGTATGTGGTTCTGTTCAGCTTCTGAACCTACGGAGGACTATGTCCCTTTGTTCCCTTGAAGTTCGTCTAGTGTTAAGTTAGTTAAAACTCATGAGTCTTAGCTGATAAAATGTGATTTTAGGGGACATGTGACACCTTGAGGCCAAAGTATTTAAAAGGGGGGCTCAATTTTCCAACCTTCTCATTTCCGTCCCTCAGAAGCAGAACAAGATGGTGGGCTCTCCACTGATAGGGTCCTGAGCAGCTCTGCACAGCTGTGTATCTCACTGACCCACGTCAGACAGGAAGCTTGAGATGGACGCAGAGACAAGTGCCCCAACCCTGGGATTTCAGAGCCAACCTCCGGCCACAGCACCAGCTGAAGTGGCACAGGCTCTGGCAAAACTGGAACCACATAGGCGCTTGGCTAAGAGCAGGATCCTGGGCTCTGCCCCAGAACTCCTGAGTCAGAGGCTCAGGTGATCTGTAAACCCAGTGAAGCCGGAGAAGCACTCGGAGTCAGTTCAGATTTATACAAGAACTGAGTACTTCTGTGCAATGAAGACACATCTCAAAGATCACTTTTCCCTAGTCATTTCTAGTTGAGGATCTTCTTCAACATATTCCAAAGCTGTCTGACAGATCTGGCAAGTGCAACAAAGAGATGACTGAAATATACCATGTCAGAACCGTGTCAACCCACATGTGCTAACACGACTCAACCTATGAGCCTCTTCAGTATGATTTCTTGCCCAATCTTCTCATTTGGTCAGCAGTGTTGTGGAAATCATTATGAGTTCTTATTGTACATTTATGTATGGTTCTCTTAAGTTGCCAAAGACACTGATGTTTTGTTTTTTTCTCAAAGCCCTGTTGGTGACTGATCTGGTTCACTGATCTGCTACCTGGGGGATCTGACATTGTGATGTGCTCTACCCAGGGCATACCATAAAGAGACAGCTCATCATTAAAAGACTCTCACCAAATAGAAGAAGAGAAATCCATTCCAACAAAATAGCGGGCAACCACATAGTTTATAGGAAACACCAGGGAACAGGCCGACATCACGCCTCCAAAGCTCAAACTCCCCAATACCCGGACACAGAGATACTGGGGTGTCTGAAGTCTGGAAAAAAAATTCAAAAAGTTGACTGTTAAAATGATCAGTGAGTTAAAAGGAAAACTAAGGAACGAACCAAGGAAGATAATTCAGGGTCTAAAAGAGTAATTCAAGAGGAGGAGATAGAGATTCTTAAAAAGGATCCAACGAAAATCCTGAAAACGAAAAACTCAAAAAGCAAACACAAGTTCAGTGGAAAGTCTCACCTGCAGACAAGACAGAGCACAAGAGAGCACCACAGGGCTGGAGACCAGGAGGCTGGTTCCTAACATTCAGAGAGTCACAAGAGAAACAAGAAGAGAGACTATGAAAAAAAACATGTCAGAGCCCTGGGACAGCATTCACTGAGGTTCAGTTAAAGATTCAGATCAAGGCTAAATCTAGGATCCATAGTCCTTGAGGAATGGGGAGAGGTATAGGCTAAGGGCCCAGAAAACGTTTTCAGTGATTATCGCAGAACAGTTCCCTAATCTTGTGAATGAGACAGATATGAAGGTGCTGGAGGCACTTAGAAATCCAAGTGGACATGACCAGAAAAGACACCTCCACTACACAATATGGTTAAAATGCCGAGATTCTCAATGAAATAAGTACCTTAAAGGCTGCAAAAGAGAAGCGCCATGTCACTTACACAGATAGACAGCAGATTTCTCAACAGAAATGCTAATGGCCCAGAGGGCATGGAATATGTATTTCGAGACCTAAACGTAAAGAAGAGCCAACCTAGAATACTATGCACAGCAAAGCTCTCATGCAGAATCAAAGACAAATAAAAACACTGAAGATAAGCACAGGCTAAAGGGATTCATGACTGCTGTGCCTGCACTACATAAGATACTTAATGCACCTCCACCCACAGAAGAGAAATATAGGAATGACCAGGGCAGCAGGGTAAAGAATAGGAGGGGTCATTAGATAAAATTGGGGGGAAATTAAAGTTTTCTTAGAATCAAATGAAAACTAAAACAAAAAATACCAGTATTTATGGGATGTAGTGAAGGCAGTTATCAGACAGAAGTTCAAAGATATGGATGTCTACATAAAAAAAAAATCAAAAAAATCTCAGATAAATAATTTAGTGATGCATCTCAACATCTTTGAAAAAAAAGAACAAGCTAATCCTAAAAATAGTAAAAGAAAAGAAGTAACCAAGATCACAGCTAAAATTAATGAAATAGAGAATAAGAAGTAATGCAAAGAATCAATAAAACAAAGTTATTTGTTTGAAAAGAAACAAGATTGACAAACTCTTAACCAAACTAATTAAAAGAAAAGAGAGAGGAGCTAAGTGAATGAAATTAGAGAAGAAAAAGGGGATATTACAATAGACACCACCACTAAAATCCGAGAATCATTACAGCCTATTTTGAAAACCTACATTACAATAAATTGGAAAATCTAAAATAAGTGGATAAATATATAGACATACAAGCTACCAAAAAGAACCAAGAGGATTTAGAAAGCCTAAAGAAACAAATAACAAGCAATGAGCTGAAGAAGTAGCAAACCCCCCCCCCCTCAAAAATAAAATCATAGAAACAGATGGATTCACATCTGGATTCTACCAGATGTTTAAAGAAATAGCACCGTTACTCCTTAAATTATTCCATGAAATAGGAAGGGAAGGAATGCTCCCAACGCCACTCCATTCCAGGAAGCCAATGTCACCTGGATACCAAAACCTGATGAGGACACATCAAGAAAACAAAATTATAGACTAACATCCTTGATGAATATAGTTGTAAAAATCATTAATAAAATATTTGCAAATTAAATTCAACCACACATTAAAAAGTTCACACATCGTGACCAAGTTGGTTTCACCCCAGGGATGCAAAGATGGTTCAACATTCTCAAACAAACAGAATTAACCACATAAATAGAATCAAGGACAAAAAGCATATGGTCATCTCAATAGAAACAGAAGAAGCCTTCACCCGCCCCCTTCATAATAAAACCCTCGAAGAATGCAGGGATAGAAGGAACTTGCTCATCATAATAAAGCCAATATATAACAAGCCCTAAGTCATTACCATATTGAATGGGAAAAAGTGAAATTATTTCCTCAAAAATCAGTAACAAGACAAGGCTGTGCACTCTCACCATTCCTTTTCAATATGGTACTTGAAAATGTAGCCAAAGCAATTAAGCAAGAAAAGTAAATAAAAGGGATGCAATTAAGAAAGGAAAAAAGCAAATCATCTCTATTTTCAGATGACATGGACCTATACTTAGAAGACTCTAAAGATTCTACAAGAACATCTTTAGAACTGACAGATTCAGCAAAGTAGCAAGTTATAAAACCATCATGACAAAACCCAACAGCTTTTCTGTTGACCAATAATGAATCAGCTGAAAAAAAATCAGAAAAAACAATTTCAATCCCAAGAGCCCCCAAATAAACAAATAGGAACCTAGGAATAAACCTAACCAAGAAGGTGAAAGGCTTCTACAATTAAAATTATAGAACACTGGGCTGGGGATGTGGCTCAAGCGGTAGCGCACTCGCCTGGCATGTGTGGGGTGCTGGGTTTGATCCTCAGCACCACACAAAAATAAAATAGAGATGTTGTGTCCACCAAAAAATAAATATTAAAAAATTCTCTCTCTCTCTCTCTCTCTCTCTCAAAAAAAAAAAAAATTATAGAACATTGAAGCAATAAACTGAAAAAGACACTAGGAAATGGAAAGATCTCCTGTTTATGGATAAACAGAATTAATATTATTAAAATAGCCTTATTGCCAAAAGTGATCTACAGATTCAATGTAACCCCCATCAAAATACCATTGATCTTCTTCACAGAACTTGAAAGAACAATTGTAAAACTTAAACAGAAAAACAAAGACCCCCAAATAGCCAGAGCCATCCTGAGCAAAAACGACAATGCTGGAGGCATCATGGGACCCAATTTCAAATTATACCGTGAAGCCACACTAACAGAAGCAGCACAGTACTGGCCCCAAAACAGACTCATACACCAATGGATCAGAAGACAGAACACACGACTGTAGTCATCTGACCCTTGACAAAGGTGCCCAAAGCGTCCATGGGAGAAAAGACAGCCTTTTAAGCAAGTGGCACGGGGAAAACTGGATATGTGTGTAAAGGAATGGAACTAAATCCCTCTCACCCTGTACAGAATTCCACTCAAAATGGATCAAATACCTGGGAAGTAGATCAGATACTATTCACCTGCGAGAAGAAAAACCATAGGGGAAACACTTCAACACCTAGGTGCAGGCAACGACTTCTTCAACAGGACTCCTGTGGCCCAGGAAATAACAGCTAGGACCAGTAAGTGGGGTGATGCCTGTTTTAGTCTATCTTTTTTCCACTGTGATGAAAGGACCCTACCTGTACAGGGGGAAAGGCTTGTTTAGGGACTCACAGTTTCAGAGGTCTCAGTCCATGGGCAGAAGCTCCCTTCCTCAGGCCTTGGGGTAAGATAGGACATGATGGAAAAGAGTGTGGCAGAGGGAACCAGTCACATGACGATCAGGAAGCAGAGAAAGAGAGAGAGAGAGAGACCCAGTCTCCAGATACACATATATACCCCACGGCCACACCCCGTGAACCACTTCCTCCAGCCACACCTCAGCTGCCTCCAGCTAACTCCATCAGGGATCAAGTCACTGGTTAGGTTGAGGCTATAACCAATCATTTCTCTTCCAAAGCTTCCTGCATCGTCGCACATGTGAGCTTTTGGGAGACGACACATCCAAACCATAAAGTACCAAATTAGAAAGCTTTGGCACAACAGAGGAGCTACAGAGTGGAGACACGCCCCACAGACTGGTACAAGACCTTTGCCAGCCACTCTTCCAGCAGGGGACTAACATCCAAAAGATACAAAGAACCCAGAAAGCTCAATGCCAGAATGAGAACTACACTGAGATTCCATGTCTCCCCAGTCTGAACAGTCATCTCCACAAACACACAGGCAGCGGCTGCTGGGGAGGGTGTGGGGAAGGGAACTCCCATACGCCCGCGGTGGGTGGGAGTGTGAGTTGGCACAGCCACGCTGGAGATCCAATGCAGGTTGCTCAAGAAACTAAAAATAGAGCCACCATGTGCTCCACCTTACCACCCGTTGGTGTTCATCCAAGAGCATTGAAGTCAGCGTGCTTTAGAGATGCAGGCATTCCCGTGTGTGCCGAGCATAATTCACAATAGCCGAGTTATGGAAATCAGCTTAGGTTTCCGTCCACAGATGCACAGGTGAAGAAAATGTGGTATGTATATGCACAATGGAGTTTTACTCAGCCATAAAGCGAGAGATCATGTCATTTTCAGGAAAATGGATAACACTGGGAAGCATCGTGTTAAGGGAGATAAGCCAGATACAGGCAAGTGTCCAATGATTTCTGTCACACGTTAAGCTAGTGGGAGGAAAAAGAGACAAATCTGTGGTGGGGGTAGAAGGGAGACCAACAGGGTGACAGCAGAGGCTCAGGGGGTGGTAAGAGAGTCGGGAGAGTTACCGGGCAGTGAAACTGACCCAAAATCTCTGTGTGTAGTCACCAATGTTTCACAATGAAGCCATCAATCGGCACGATTAACACGCACCAATAAAAAGCAGTGTTGAAGGTTTACCCATGTTTTCCAACTGGGAAGGACGTCCTTGTTTTGGAAGATTGAGCAGAATTCCACTGTGTGTGTGCCATTTCCTTATTCATTCATCAGTGGGCTTTCCAGTGGATCCCACATGCTGGTTACTGTGGATAATGCCATGAAGATACCGCTCCGCAGCACTGATCTCGTGTCTTTGGATGTACACGCAGAAGTGGGGTTGCTGGATCATGTTGCAGGTCTAGTTTTGATGCCTTGAGGAACTTCCATACTGTGTTCTCCAAAACAGCTCTCTAATTTACAGTCCCACCGACGGGAAGCCAGAGGGAGAAGGAGGGTGGCAGAGGTCTAGTCCATGTCCACAGGATCCTTTCTGCTCAGGCCTGTGGCCAGGCGGAAGCCATGGCGGAAGGGTGTGGTGGGAGAAAGCTACTCCACTGGAGGCATAGGGGGACAGATCGTTCCCAAGGCCACCCTCCCACCCGTGCCCTGTGAGCTACTTCCTGCAGCTATGCCCTGCCTGCCCCCAGGTGACCACCCAGCCGTCCTTTCAAACTGTGACCACACCAAATGGATTAGTCCACTGATGAAGCCAGAGCTCCCGTGGTCCACTCTCTTCACCTCTGAACACGACTCCGTTGCCTAACACATGAGCTTGGCACTTAATAATTTATTTAGCCAGCTTGAATTGGGGTTCTGCCATTGTTAAATTCATCCAAAAGTAATTCATATTTCAACCCAGAGCCAGGCGAATTAACTTGTGTATACAGCTCTGAATTAATGAAGCATGAGAAACCTGCCCTCTTCATCAACGTGGCAGTTCAGAGAGGACTCAGACACAGCCACAGGCAATCTGCCACGGTCCTGTTTCCAACTGTCCCCATAGGAAGCTCTCCCAGAGCCACGGGGCCAGCCAGCAGCCGGGGCTGAGAACACGAGCCTGGAGTTCACAGAGAGCCAGTGGTCAAGCGTGGCACGGACAGTGCTCAAACAGAGCCCAGCCGAGCCGAGCGCACGGGGCTTTGTTTTACTGCAACACAGAGGCTGGGTGGGGAACTGCAGCCTCTGCGCTTCAGAGCCAGCCCCAAGGGGTTGTTGGGCACACCCAGGTCCTCCTGTGACAGAGCCTATGCACACAGCCATGCTGCCACAGTCCCCCGGGAGGGGGACACACTCTGGAAGCTAAGGCACCCAGAATGACGGTTCCTCATTGACCGAAAGCAGGGCTGTGCTCCATCCTCCGGGGAAATCCGAGAGAAGTGGCTCGGGGCACGGAGAGCATCACGGTGCCTGGGGATGTCCGGAGGTTCTTTTCCCACTTTGCTACGGCTTGGAGCCAGCCGCCATTTGGATTCTGTCTACCTTCTTGGTTTTCTTCGTTACATTCTGTCAACTGTCTTGCTGTGCCTCCAACACACTTCCTTCTTGGGGTCTCCTACCATTAAGTTCTAATTTCTGGTTTGATTTCATCCGTTTCTGCTCTTCACGGATGCAAGCACACATTTGTAACCTGGGAAAGGTTTATTCTCTGAAATGAATATAAAAATGAAGCCTGTATAGAAATCAGTGCTATCTGTGAGTCGATGCTCAGGCAAAGTGAATTCCAAGGTAAACTGCACCATAAAAGCAAACGTGCCATGTGTCTGTGCCTCCCATGAGCCTGCCGGCTCCTGCAAGTTCCTGGGAGAAGCTGTAAACAAGCTGCAATAATCTGCTGAGGTTGAAAGGTTTGTCGGTGCTTCTCAGAAGACAGCCGAAATGCTTACAGTGGCTTCCTGGCCCAGCAGACACTCTCCCCGGCAATTTCAGCTCAAGGGGCTCCAAAAACTGTGTAATAACTACTTTCCCCAAACACAAATCTGAAACTAAATAGGATCATCAAGAGGAAGAGACTGTCCTCCTAAAACTGGGGCAGCAATTGCCGTGTTCAATAAAAATAGCATCTTACCCGACATCAAAAGCAATTTTCTGAAATTGGTAATTTCAGCACTCTCCACAGCCCCCGCCGGCACTGCGGGGCGCGTCTTTGAGCATAGCTCAGAATCCCAGCTGATCACCAACCCGCTGACTCATGAGAGGAAGCATGTAGGACGTGCAGGAGTCAAGGCTGGCTCTCCAGTTGGCAAGATGAGGAAAGTGAGACGCCTCACCCCCAGAAGGTGGGGCCCTTTAGACCTACAGATTCAAGGGTCAATGCCAACCAAGAGGAGCCAGCTGTGGATGTGCCACGGAGGGTGCCCTCTGTAACCCATTGGTCCCCAATAGCCAATTGGTCTCCGTGCCAGATGCCTCCTTCAGGACCTGCCTTCTGTCATGGTCATTCCCAAGGGTTTGGAGTGGTTTGGAGATGATGGAGCCTGACGGTGGGATCAGGCAGCTCTGAGCCTTGGTGTTAGCCATTTGAGAACCTTCTGTGGGGCCTACAGTGCTATCCTTGGGGAGGGTGGAGGTTTTCCTGCATTTTGGTTAATCGTGCACAGGTGGTAAGGAACTGTGCCCAGGGCAGTAGTAAGACTCCACCAGCAAGCCTGTGACGTTAGTGTTAGTGTTGGTACCTCCACTTCACCAGTGGGAGAACTGAAGCCTACGGTCAGTTAGCCTGTCCACCACATTAGCATGTCCGTGCCCCAGGTAGCATCAGACCTGTGCTTGGATGCTTGGGGGTCTGACTTGACGCCTACTCTTCGGCCCTGGTGCCTCTCGTTGGCCGAGTAGCCATTTTAGTTCCAAGCTTTTATAAAATTCATGTTTACTAAGCCTATAAATGACAGGCACCAAAAATCTTGACATCATCTCCCCGTTAGTGTCCAATACCTCTGGGAGAGGAAGACCCCAACTTGGAACCCGACATTTGAAGTAAGATGTCCAAACTCTGAGCACCTCTGGGATACCTGGTCATCTCTGCAAAGGACGTGAAGACTGTCTTCCCAGAGTGGTGAGGGTGAACAGGGATACTGTGCAGATCTCTCCGGCCCCGTGTCCAGCCCATAAAAAGGGCCCTCGGAGTCCTTGATGCACTTCCCGCTCCATGGTCACTGCACTTCATGGTGGCAGAGTGGATTCTGGGCATGCAATGACCAAAGGGGGCTGAGACCAGGCAGGCTCAGGAAGGGCACCGAGGACATGTTAGAAAGCGACGTCTGAGGTCCGCGTGCTCGAGCCTGAACAGAAAGCTCCTGGGCAGGACGGCAGGATGATGGAGCCCCACCACTGCCCCGTGGCTTGCCTTCCACGTTCTGTCCCATCCCTCCCCCACCGGCTTCATTTCCAAAGCTAATGGCCAGTGGCACTGACGAGAGGCTGCAGTACACAGGGCCATCTGAACAGCTGCACACGTGGTGGAGTGTCCCAGGTGATGCTGGGGACACTCCAAGGTCGTTTAATCTCCAAAAGCATCAGCGGAAAGGATCACCAACATCCTCTGTGGTCACTCTGAAAATCCCAATTCCTTGTTTGTCACATGAAAATAGGAAAACAAATGGCTTCAGGAAAACAGCCCTTGGGATTCAGGAACACAGCAGATTCCCGCGGTCCTGCTTCTGTTTTCCCTGAAGTGCTAACGCGTGGACTCTCCATGTCGTGACTCGCTCTGAGTCCATTTCAGAGAAGCTCTGTAGGTGGAGGAGGCCAAGCGGTGCCCTCTCTCTGCCTGCAGGGAGCCCTGGTGGGGGCACTTGTGCTCTGGGTTCAGGTCACCACCTTACCACTAACTAGGTGTGTGACGTGAGGTGGATGCTCCAAGTGGCAGCTTCGTCACACCAGTCCGAGGCTTGGGCGCGCCTCTGGGATCCTCAGCGAACCGTGAGAGTGAACGTCTGGGAGCCGTGGCCAGGAACACGACCCTAGGTCATCCCTGCTGTCCATGTCACAGTCCCTGGGGGCGTTCACGGCTTGGCCCTGAGCTCATCCTGGAAGTCATGGGCCGTGAGACGAAGCAAAGAACGTGAAGAGGGGCGAGTTGGCTTGGCCCGCTGCACAGCCAGAATGGGGAACACGACGTGTGCACAATTACTAGTGAGCGTGCTGAGCACAGTCGCTGGAGCAGACACCCACTCGTGGCACTGAAGCGGATCACCTAACTGCACTGCCACGGCCACCCTGAGAAGTCCACGTTCTGCATCATCCTGGTCTCCCAGGAGAGAGAGAGACAAGTGGGATGACCAGCCCAGGGGTCCCACAGTTGGTGCTCCTCAGCCCACGTGGCTCCTGACCCGCCCCTGAGCACGGTGCTGAGCAGGGAGACGTGATGTGCACTCAGCCTCCTCCCAAACTCACCACACAGTGTCTGGTGCCCCCAAGCAGGGTCAGGACTCTGACCAGAGGGCCCTGCCCTGAGCTAAGGGGACTCCCAAGCCTGGACTTTGTGAGTGGTTAAGTGCAGACACACACACACCCGTGACAGTTGGCTTGAGCTGCCGCGGCTCTGGTAGCTGGGCAAGGCTGGTCCCTGCTGAAGGGAAATGATTCCACAGAACACAACAGCATCGCACGAGGCTACTCCGCCAGGTTGAGAGAGGCAAAGACAGGCCCCTTCCCGTCTCCTCAGGTCTGAGTGCAGTCAAGAACAAGGACTTGGCCGGACTGTTACGTGGCCAGCCTCCTCGTCCTGGCTGAGGAGCGGGGCTGCTCCGCTGGCTACACTGCTCTCTTCGACTCATGAAGGCTAATCCCCATTCAGGGAATCGCTGCTGCTGTCCAACAGCCCCCAACCCAGAACAAACCTTGACCTTCCCAAGTGACCTGCCCAGCCAATCCCAAGGCCAGTCCCTCCTGTGGGTCCCAAGGTCCCCAACAGAGACTGCCCCTCTGGCGCACACCAAGAAACCCACTGCACTGATTGCCACTCTGTTCCTGATATTCTTGGGTGCTCTTTGGCTGCTCTGACATAGAGATCTCAGATCTATCTTTTATTGTGTGAACATTGTTTTTTGCTTAGATTACCACCTACTATCTACAGCTGGCCTTCCTAAAAGAACTTGCATTTATCAGCAAAACACAGTGAGGAAATATCAAAAACCAACGAACACCAAATAAAAGGAAACCTATAAAACTAGCTGATGTTAATGATTAACATGGTGGAGGGGGCTCTCCGCCGTTCTTGGTTAATCTGGTCTAGCTACACCTTGGTCATGAGCTGGCACTGCTAGAAAGAGACCTGGGCTTCGGGAACCCTGGAGCACCTGCCTTGTGGAGGTGTGGGAGGCTCCTAGAAGAAAACAGAAAATAAAGTGGGAAAGTCGACGATTGCTGATAAGAGACCTGCATGATTCCAGGGGCTTGGAAGGGGGGTGCCCTTCCTGTGGCATCTCTTTTAGGTACTTAATCAGAAAAACTTGGAAGACAGGGTCCACACTGTGCTGCCTCTGAGAACCACTTTTTAAGGAATGAGTTCCAGCCACCAGGTCCTGGAACACACCAACACCCTTATCACTGTGCTCAGCACAGCCTTGGGCACTTGATCCCAGAAAAATCCCGATTTAAAAAAATTTATTTATTTATTTATTCTAATTAGGTATATATGACAGCAAAATGGATTTTCATTCTTTGTACACAACTGCAGCACAACTTCTCATTTCTCTGGTTGTACACAATATAGCATCACACCATATGTGTCATCATACGTGTACCTAGGGTGATGATGTCCATCTCATTCCACCATCTTTCCTGCCCTCATGGCCCCTCCTCTACCACCCCCCCTTGGCCCTATGAAAGCTCCTCCATTATGTATCAGCATCC
Organism: Marmota marmota marmota; assembly: GCF_001458135.2. NCBI lineage: Eukaryota > Metazoa > Chordata > Mammalia > Rodentia > Sciuridae > Marmota > Marmota marmota. Next base: position 955,214 of record NW_026000168.1, on the reverse strand, counting down.
ACTTATTAGAACATTCTTTGGCCTTTGGTTTGTGGGGGTGGGCTTACTTCACTTAGCATTCACTTACTGCAAATGCCATGGTTTTGTTCTCTTTTAATGCTGAGTAATATTCCATTGTGTATATATACCACCGTTTCTTTATCCATTCATCTGTTGAAGGGCATCTAGGTTGGCTCCACAGTCTAGCTACTGTGAATTGTGCTGCTACAAACATTGATGTGGCTGCGTCCCTGTAGTATGCTGTTTTTAAGTCCTTTGGGTATAGACCGAGGAGTGGGATAGCTGGGTCAAATGGTGGTTCCATTCCCAGTTTTCCAAGGAATCTCCTTACCACTTTCCCTAGTGGTTGCACCAATTTGCAGTCCCACCAGCAATGTGTGAGTGTGCCTTTCCCCCACATCCTCGTCAACACTTATTGTTCTTTGTATTCTTGATAGAAAAATCCTAATTGTGATGGCCAGCGTGATCTAGTCACACACACAGGACGGCCAATTCAATACGTCTGGCCAGGGAGCTGCTGACCTGGGTTGCCTCGAGACGCTCTTGCTTCCTCTCCCTGAGCAGCTCGGGGTTCCGTCTGGCTCCTAGTGCCAGACCAGTGGTTCTCAGCACTTGTGTTGCCTCTTCCTTCCTGATGGCTCACCTGCTCCCTGCTTCTGGCCACTTCTCCTGTTGGTTTCAGTGAACACAGCACAGCAGGGTGGACTTGAGGTGGCCCTGATGCAACACACCTTTGGCTGCGGAAACCCTGTTTTAGCTGGTCTGCAGGGGAGGGGGCTTCTCCAGGAAGCTGGATGGAGGGTACATGGCCCTGGCCATGCCGAAGCCCTCACTGAAGAGGAGGGGACGCTCGGCCAGGTCCACCAGGATGTTTGACGTGGCACCTCTCCCCAGTAGCTGGGACTCTGGACCGCAGCTGGCCCACAACGGGCAGGAGGGTCTGTGCTGTGTGGGGAGGACCTGGTCCACAATTATAGGACCCTAGTCGGGCGAGACAGGTGGCCTCTTCAAGAGTGGGCTCCTCATGAAGTAGACACAGCCGCCCTGACGTCATAAGACTGTGGGTTTCATGGACGCCATGACTGTCTCCTAGAGAGAAGTGTGTTTCTGAGGGCATGTGGGTGGACGTGAGGGGAAAACATGACCTGGGCACAAACCCAAGCAAATCCTACCAAAGCACTAACTGGACGTACAGATGGGGCTTCTGCACTGTGGAGGCCTACAGGAGCACCTGTCAGTACTACTTGTATTAAAATAATTATTATGGAGTTTGCAGCAAAATGTATATGTTTTCTATGAAGATCCAGAATACATGGTCACAGACAGTTTGCACTTACATAGATGACTGTAACCTATGGCTCCAGACCGGTGTAATTAAAAAATTAGGCACAGTTGTTTGGAATAAATTCCAGCTACGTAAACTTATAAAGTGCTCTTTAAGGCTCTGGAAAAATCCTTGTAGACACATGGGTATGGAAGACCTCTGCCTATGGGAATGGGTGTAGCTGAAATACATGAGAGCCAATTTTTTTTTTTTAAAGAGAGAAAGACAGAGAATTTTTTAATATTTATTTATTTATTTATTTTAGTTTTTGGCGGACACAACATTTTTTTGTTTGTAGGTGGTGCTGGGGATCGAACCCGGGCCGCACGCATGCCAGGCGAGCGCACTACCGCTTGAGCCACATCCCCAGCCCATGAGAACCAATTTTAACATGGAAATGTATCTTCACAGAGAGAGAAAAAAGTGACTATTCACATTTAGGGTCTTTCAGGAAACCATGGAGGTCAAAATTGGCTTTTCCTTCAACATGGCTGAGAAGGGTGCTTGGGCTCAAGTTCATCTGCAGGCTGGGCTGGGCTGACAGAGGGTAGAAGACAAGGTGGGTGAGGTCCTGGGGACACCGTGGGGAGGGTCGCGGGACTCCGCCACAGCAAGAGGCTAAGAGAGCAACCGGGCTCCCTGTTCATCAAATCCTGCTGAGGGCCTGGCATCCTGTACAGTTTTGGCTGACTATTATGCACCATTCATAGATTCTTAGACAACCCAAAGCCATAGAATATCTTGAGTACTTGATTCTTTTTTTTTCTCTCTTTTATTTTTTTTCTCCATTTTTTTTTAATTTTTTATTGTTGATTCTTATATTTTAAAATTTTTATTCACTTACTTATTAATGTGTTTTTATTTCATTCTTTCATTTTCAAGGGAAATGTTGGTTTAAAACACCCTGAAGGAGATGTTCATAATAATACTAAGAAACCGAACACTTGTGCACCAGAAAAACACCTGCTGCATCTTACTCTATCCATCCTGAGAATGACCAAGTGAGAAGAGCAGTAGCTGCGATGTCACTCACCGGGGTTTCCCTGGGTCAGCTCAGGCTCTGCTTGATTCTGCACATCTGTCCACAGGGACCTCACAACAATCCTATGACGTGGGCCACACTCACCTCCTACTGATAGGAAAGGAGACTCAAAAGTCAACACAGACTGATCACTTGCCTTAAGAACACGGCTGGAGGAGGCAGATCTGCTCACAAGGCAACTATAGACTGTGGCCCCAGAGTAGAAGTGGACTAGATTACTATGGAGACCTACAGGAGCCAGGGTCCTCCAGCTCCTCCTGTCCCCTGGGAACAGGGACCTCACCCTTCTGTACTGTGGAGACCTACAGGAGCCACCCTCCTCCAGCTCCTCCTGTCCCCTGGGAACAGGGACCTCACCCTTCTGTGCTGTGGAGACCTACAGAGTCACCCTCCTCCAGCTCCTCCCTGTCCCCTGGGAACAGGGACCTCACCCCACAGGTCACTCTGGCTGGGGGAAATAAGCAGGAGCACTTGGGGCACCCCTGAGAACCAGCCTGCTCTCTTGCGCACTCCTTGTCTGCTCAAGAACCTGCGCTGTAGGGACACCTGACCTTCTGGATGATTAATAGGAAAAGTCTTTGGATCATGGCTTTTATCAGAAAAATGGGAACAGAGGTGAGCAGAAAGCTTCACAGTGACAACAGAGATGGGGACAGGCAGTGGCGGGGACTCCCTCTAGTCCTTGGGCAGGAGAGTGGAGGCGGTCTGCTGGAGCCCACGTTTTAGGGTCCCACAGCGGAAGGGGAAGCAGGTGGCCTCCCAGCAGGACTGGACTCCCCCTCCTGGCACCTCCCCGTCCCGTTAGTGCTCCCCGTGGGCAGACTCAGCTGGCTGCCTCAGACTGCCCCCGCTGGAGCCGAGCAGGGGAGGGTGACAGTGGGTTCAGAGCACGAAGACCCAGGCCCACCCCTCCCCGCACCAGCTCTAGCCAGACCACGGCACTGACCCTACCTTAAACTGGACATAGCCTTAAGAAAACAGGAATGCTATGTCAATCTTCACTCATGTGCCTCCAGCACTCTCCCAGGGACTGGGAGGCTGCGGAAGGAGGAATGGCTGGATTAAGGTCTCCACTTGATCCCTCCCCAAGGAGGCTGCATGGCTACTTTGTAACAATCGAAGGATCTGCGGCTCCGCAGGGGCCTCAGGTAAGATCCTCTCTCAGAAGGAACAGTGTCCCCACATTCTCATTACTTGCCCATGGAAGCAGCGACCATTGTAGTGTTACTATGAAAATAACCAATTATTTTTATGATAATGAAGACTTTAAATAGCTCAGTAGATAAATTAGATCCAAACCACAGCCCAGCTCCCTCCTTCCATCTTTGGAATACTAAACTGAAATGAAAGATTTAAGCCTTTTAATAAGGAAACATCTCTTTTGAACTTTAAAGGAAAAAGAGAGACTTCTCACTCTATTTGGAGGATGATGAATTAATTTGGGTCTGGGGTTAAGAAAAGTGATTTTCGCCTAAGGGATGAATCCAGAATGAACTGAGCGCAGCCAGAGACCTTGGTGGTGACCACGGCAGGCACCAGCAGTGTGTGTCCCTGCCACAGGGTCAGGCCAACCTTGAGCAGAGCCTCCTCGTCTTGCAGAACGGATGCTTCAGGATGGGTAACTGTGTGTCCTGCATAAGGCAGAATGCATCCCTGCTTCTGCCCCACCCCATGCCTACCGCCTCCGTCAGGGCCACCGTGACTTCAGACACTGCCACCTGTGCCCGGGGCGGGGGGAGAGGGCAAAATAGCCCCCAGTGGGAATGACAGCTTTGGGGGTTTACAGGACCTCACGCCTCGGTCTTGGTGTGACCATTCACTAACTTGTTGAATTTCTTCAACTTCAGCTTTAAAAAAATCACATGCCAATTAAAGTGGATTCCACAAGCAAAGTTCTATCCAAGATGGAATCTCCCGGTGGGATTAAACAGTGCCACAGCCACCTCTTGTATGTCCTTAAGGGGGACCAAAGTTTTGTTTCAGTATTCCTAACAGGACCTAAGATTCTTCAGACACCTTCTGAAAGAGATTTATTGAGAAGAAATCGAGAAGGAGGAGGATCAAGAACAGTTTGTAAAGGAAACGCTGCCACCTGGGATGTCCGTGTGGGAGAAATGCCTCTGCAGGCGGACAGACATTCATCAGTGCTGCGAATCCTGCCCTAGCGACGGGTTTAAACACGGGGCCTGTTTCTCTTATTAGTAGGTACATTACACAGTGCATCTTTGTTGAAGATCATCACTCAACAGGTTCAAGCTCAATTAATTCTCAGGCAAATAAGCCTCCTTAGGACAGATTACCTTCAAATCTTTTAAGCAATTACAAGGAGAGAACTAGGTTTCGTGTAAGACACATTTCTCAAACAGTTTAAGAAAGATGTTTATTCTCTCCTGCAATTCCTAATGGAAACTAAAAACCAAGAGCAAATTGACACAGAGGAAGAACATCATGAGAATTCAGAGCAGGGCAGGGTTAGGTGGGTTAGGTGGGCAGTCGGGAGAGCTGGTCGCCATGGGGACTGCGTCAGGACACTGCAGCCTGGCCTCAGGATGCCCTCTGAGCTGCCGTCTCATGCCCCTACAGAGAGTCATCTCCATGACTCTGAAGGTCCCGAAGCCCTCCCTGGAGCACAAAAGACCAAATTATGCTCTCCGTGCATATGAATATATCACAATCAATCCATTATCATGTTCAATTATAACACACAAATAAAAGAATAAAAGTCTTCTAAGGAAAGGTCTGCTGACACTTTCTACTCATTGGAGTTTCGAGCCTCTCAGTTGCTACATAATGAGCCGAGGGTGTTCAAACCGTCATCCCTGGTTATGAAATATTAGTCTTGGTTTATTCCAGGACCATCTCAAACACCAAAATCCAGGGCTCAGGCCCCTTATGTAAGATGGACTTGCATTTGCATATAACCTACAAACATCTCTCTCCTGTTTTAAATCACCTCTGGATTACTCATAATACCTACTCCAATGGCAGTGGTTGTGTCTAGGGAATAAGGACAAGGAAAGCAGTCTGCACACGTCCAGGACAGGGGCCCTCATACGTCATAGCCTCAGCCTGGGTTGGTTAAAGATGAGAGTGTGGAACTGGACGTGGAAGGCCGGCTGCGCTTCACGTCAAACCCCACTATCCAGGAGCAAGCTTGGAAGGCAGAGAGGGGGACGTGTGCTGCCCACCCACCCTGGGCGACACCAGTCTTGGAATGGGAGGTGGGCCACCAGAAGGCCCTGATCACCAGGTGCTGGTGGGCTTGCGTGTGCAGGAGCGTGCAGAGGCCTCCCCTGCTGGAAGCAGGCTGGCGGCCCGCGCAGTAACCCTAGGACAACCCACTCACCACACCCTCCCGCCATGCGCAGAGGGCCAGCACATAGGCCAAGCACCCAGGCTCAGAGTGCTCATGGCTCTGTGGACGCCGGGCCCATGCGGGTCCAGTGTCCGTGGGGAGGGGTTTTCTTGTTCCTAGTGTCCCGTAGCTGACAAATCCCACACCTCACAGCAGATCAAAATAGCAATGAAGAACGCTGTGACAGCGGCAGAGCCCAAGAGGCCACGGGAGAGGGAGGCGCTTGGTCTTCTGGCTCCTCCTGCAGCACTGTCCCTAGTCCCTAGGTACAGGCCCTGTTTCCCGTTTGCACTGGGCTCTGTGACAGCTCTGCTGACCCTGTGATGAGTGATGGCTGAGCATGCAGCACGCTCCAGGTGACATGCTGGTTACAAGGGACCCTTCAGTGGCTTCTCCACAGCCCCCTCCTCCTGTCCCCAAGGCAGACAGGACCCTTCCTAAGTGCCTTCCCTAGAGGAATCAGCTTATGGAGCCCCCTCATTTCTGCTTCCAGGAGCAGGACTCGGGCCTCTCGCTTGTGAGCTTGGGAGTGTCCCGTGATTGTGGCAGTGCTGCCTGTGGCTTCTGCACAGGGGCTCTGGGAGCTCACACAGGGTGCCAGCCTTTTCCTCCTGCTACAGTGACAAGCCATGCTCTGGGTAGACTCTGGTCCTCAGCCTGGTCCCGGGAGGGAAGGTCACGTGGAGGAAGGCTGCAGTGGACATGTGGCCCAAGTGAGAACCAAGCACTAGCTGTGGCCAGCAACCGTGAGGGGGCTGTTTGTTAAGGCAGCAGACCCACACCTGTGCTCACGAACTCACCACCTGAAAACATTTCCCATGGGGAAAAGAGTGTGTTAAGTCCCCAGAGATTTAACGTGAAAGACGGGACTGTACACACAATGTCCATCACTACATCCAGAAAAGAGCCACTTCCAAACAGGCTGCCAGGCTCCTCTCCCTATCTCAGCTCCCAATGGTCACTTTCATCCCTCTGCCTTCCGCAATACCCGCCACGTTATCCACAGCCCCCGTCAACACATGTCTGCTCTGTCTTATCTGGAACCAGCTATTTTAGATACAAAGTTGGCCCAGGTCACTCACATGCCACCATCACACAGAAGTGAGTAAAGTACAGTCAAGTCGGGTGCGGTGACACATGCCTGTAACCCCCGCAGCTCAGAAGGCTGAGGCAGGAGGGTGGCAAGTTCTAAACTAGCCTCAGCAACTGAGCAAGGAAGCACCTCAGTGAGATCCTGTCTCAGAATAAAAAGGTAAATAAACGAATAAATAGATAAATAGAACAGGGATGTGGCTCAGTGGTCAGTCCCCAGTGCCAATACACATACATACATACAGTGTGACAGTCAGAAGTAACAGAGGCAAAGCCTCCTTCCCATCAATCAATTCCTTCCTTAACTGGGCTCTGCCTTATTTCCCCATATCTTGGAAAAACACAGCAAAATAACCAAAGCCCTGCATCCAGAGAGGGACAGGTGGCTCCCGTCACTGACTGATTCCACCCACAGCTACGAGAGACCTACTATGTGCCTGTTGCTGCTGCAGGTACCAGGTCCCCCATACCTGATATGAGGTCAACAAACACAGGTTGAAAGGTGGGACTCTAGTGAATTCAGTCGGCTGAGGTCACCTCATACCCACTGCAGGGTTCTGGATGCACGCTGTCCCATCTCTGAAAGGGAACAGCGAGAAGCAGGAGACAGGAGCCCTGGCCCCTGCAGTCAGCAACCCCGAGGGCAGGGCGTTAGGAAAAACCCAAGGCACATCATAAACATATTCAGGGGAAGGCTGAAGACTAGGGCAGCCTGGAGCAGCACTGGTTAAGAACTAGTCCCGCCTCCTTGACACCGAGGACGCACCCTGAGATCCCAAGAGCAGGCCAACTTTCCAAGCCACTGCATTTTTATTCACGGGCTCAGCCCACTTCCAGGAGGGTCTTGCTGGAGGGTGGACCTCCTCTCCTCCCTGTAGGTATTGTTGACTTTGTCAAGCTCACAACTCCAGGTGTAAAACGCATATTGACATAAATCACGTGGGCATCTGCCTGGATCAGCTCACCCCTCAGCTAATCACAGCGGGAAAGGTTAGAGACATCCTCTCAGGCACGTGCATCTGGGAGTCACCTGGGCTTTGGAAGTAATTAGTCACCCTTGTCCAGCGGTCCTATGTGCAGAGTTGTCCAGGGCCCTGGCTTTCTCTTTCTTCATGCACAATCCTCGTCCCTGCTACCGCACACCTCAGGTGGATTTCGTCAACTGCCCAGAAATTACTGGATATTGTTAAACCCCTTTGTCAACCTTGAGCATGGCTCACAAACACAGATCTCCGCATATGCTCAGCCTTCTCCATACACGGAAGTCCAAGTGTTAACACGGACGGCATCTGTCAATGTTGACAAAAATCAAATCTCAAAACTACTGTAAATAATAAAGCAGTCATATAAAGATGATTCCTCTGGAGCCAAAGCTACCAGTAAACACGATTTGCATATTGTGCTTACAGCTGTTTCAACATGAGCTGTTTGCGGTGGTTCATTAAAATGATCTGATTTGTCAGATTCAAGGATAGATGAAAGTTTCTACGTAGAGCTATGTTGGGAAGTTCAGTGAAGTTTGGTTTCAGAGGACGATAGCGTGAACAGAGCCATGCGTCTTCAGGAGAAGTCCCTGCCGCGTGAGGCTCGCGAGCTCCTCACAGTCCAACAGCTCGCCAGCTCCTGCCCTGCACGTCCATGCACAGCTCAGGGAGCAGCCGCTCCCACCACGCCCTCAGCTCCAGGTGAGGGGACAGGAGGCCCCACACTAGTTGGGCGTGACAGGATCAAGCCTGCGTCCCTCTGGTCATGGCTCTCTGTGGGACTCACTGAATTTGACAATCCAGGGAGCTCCCATTCCACCACTGTCCACTCAGGAGTCACAGCACCCCCTGCTAAGAGGGATAGACGGAGGGCAGCTGGCTGGGGTACACTGCCCACAAAGGAAACTCCCCACTCCAGAAACCTCCACCAGGACCCTGGACTAGCGGGCTGCTGAACAATGCCGATGAGGATCATTCTGGAGTCTGTGATTCCTGGGGACCAGTGTCTCCTCGGAGACTTGGACACGGTAGTGAGTGGGTTCAGACTGAGGGGGAGCAGGATACCAAGACACTGACCCGACCCAGGGCACAGTGAGCAGAGGTGGCTCACTAAAATGTCCCCATAGGAAGCAAGAGAGAATCGTCCAGAAGACGGGGACGTATGAAACCAGCCCTCACATCTATGTGGAGAGAGAGAGAGAGAGAGAGAGAGAGAGAGAGAGAGAGAGAGAGAGAGAGAGAAAGGAACCCATCCCCAGTAGCTCACAACACAACTGGCCCCAAGGACAGCACAGGGGAGGACATGCCAGAAACAGAACTCAGAAAAGTGATGATTAAACTTTTCAACGAACTGAAAGAAGATCTAAGAGATGAACTAAGGAGAACACACAGGAAGTAAAAGAACATTTTAATAAAGAAATAGAGAACAGAAACAGAACCAAACAGAAATCCTGAAATGACATACTTGGTAAATCAAATTAAATATTCAGTGGAAATCATCACCAATAGATTAGGTCACTGTGGAGACAGAGTCTCGGGCCTTGGAAACAGCATGTGATCTTGAAAATAAAGCCAACATTAAAGAAAGGATGGTAAAAGACCATGACCAGAGGATTCAAGAAGTCTGGGACAATATCAGGAGATGAACTCTAAGAATCTTTGAGGTGCATGAAGGAATTAAAATACACACTAAAGGAATACATAACATTTTTAATAAAATGATATCAGAAAAAAAATTCAAACTTTAGGAATGAGGGGGAAATCCAAATACCAGAGGCACTTAGAACTCCAAATGTATATTTTTTAAAGTTTAAAAAATATTTAAAAATCCTCTCCATAAACAGTGTAATCACACGCCTCCTGATACAGAACAAGGATAGCATTCTAAAAGCCACAAGAGAAAAACAGAAGTCATATTTAGAAGTGGTCCAATTAGAATTGTACTGATTTCTCAGCCTGACACAAAACCCATGGGGACCTGGGATAGAATATAGCAAACACTGAAAGATAATGGGTTCCAGCCAAAATTGCTGTGTCCAGCAAAAGTATCATTCAGAATTGAAGATGGGATAAAAACTTCCCATGATAAGCAAAACTGGATCAATTCATAACAACGAAGGCAGCTCTACAAAACATATTCAACAAAATATCTCACTCAGAAAGAAACAAAAATGTCAGAGTGCAGCAAAGAGACAAATCTCCCCAGAAAAACAGTTAAAGGAGAAACAAGCCTGGGTTACTTATCATAAAGAAGTAAAGACAGCAGAAAGTAAAGATCATCTTCCTATAATAACTCTGAAAATAAATGGTCCAAAGTCTCCAATTAGAAGATTTAGAATGGCAACAGTGGACTAAAAACCGAGAACTAACCATGCGTGTTGACAAGACTCACCTCAGAGGCAAAGACAGCCCCCAGGCTGAAGGTGCAAGTCAGGAAAGACAGACAGACCACACAGACGGAGACCAAAGGCCACCCGCAGCGACTCCCCTGTCAGACAACCTGGACTCCCAGCCACAACTGACCTGCAGAGACCCCGAGGCTCACTTCCTCCTGGTTCAGGGAATCATCCAAGGGATGCAATGACTGCAAATATGTCTGCCCAACTGTCACTGCCCCTATGTACCTAAAACAGAGCCCACTCAACAGGAGGAACTGACCACACCTCCGTGCAACAGTCCTGGTGGACTCGACCGCATCTCTCACCAATATCCACATCACCCAGTGATAAACTGAGTTAAGACTCCTTAGAACTAAAAGGTTACATTAGTCAACTGGACCTAACAAACATCTATGGAATATTGCATCCATCAACAACTGAATTCACTTTCTTCTCAGCTGCCCACAGAAATCCCTCTAAAATCAACTGTATTTTAGGACAAAATCAAGTCTTAGCAAGTAAAAAAATGTTGACACGATTCCTTGCATCTTATCACATCCTCATGGAATGAAATGAGAAATTAATAACTATATAAAAACAGGAATAAGTTTAGCAAATGGAGGTCAAATAATACACTCTTGAATGAGGAATGGATCATAGAAATAATCAGAAGAGAAATAAAAATATTTGTAGCAACTAATAAGAACAGAGATACAACATATCAAATCTCTGGGGCAGTATGAAGGCAACTGTAAGAGGAATGTTTACAGCATTGAGTGCCCATGCTAAAAAAAAAAAAAAAAAAAAGGTCCCAAATAAATAATTCACTCTTATAGTTTGAGGCCCTAGAAAAGGAAGAACAAACTAGCTTCCAAAATCAGTAGAAGATAAAAAATAATTAAGATCAGAGTTGAAATTCAGAATAAGAAAAATACATAGGATCAAAGCAATGAAGCTTTAGTTCTTTGAAAAGATACATAAAATTGGTAGACCTTTAGCCAAACTAACTGGAAGAAATAGAAAGAAGACCCAAAGCAATGAAATTAGAGAAGAAAAATAAGATATCACCACAGACACTCTGGAAATCCACAGAATCATCAAAAACTATTTTGAAAATTTCTACCCCAATAAACTGGACAATTGGAAGACGTGGAAAATTTCTAGGCACATATGACTTGCCCAAATTGGACCAGCAGGAAAACAACAGATCACTATCAGGCAACGACATCCAAGAGCAACGAAAGTCTTCCAAAGAAGAAGAGCCCAAGACTGGATGGGCTCTCAGCCACGTTCTGCCAAACACGTTAAGAAAAACTGATGCCAGTCTTGCTCAGATTATTATTAGTTAATTATTGCCAGTCTTACTCAGATTATTATTAGTTAATTATTGCCAGTCTTACTCAGATTATTATTACTTAGTTGATGCCAATCTTACTTAAATTATTCTTATTTAACTAATGCCAATTAGTTAAATTATTCTTTATCATCATAAAGAAATAAAAAGGAAAGGAACACTATTGAATTCATTCTTGAATTCATTCTTTGAAGCCAGTATCAATCATTCTGATACCAAAACCAAAGACACAAGAAGGAAAGCAAGCTACAGACCAACGTCTCTAATAAATACAGATACACAAATCCTCAATAAAATACCTGCAAGTCACATTAAAATAGGACCACATTAAAAGAGGATTGCACATAATGATCAAGTAGGTTTCATCCAAGGTTGCAAGGTTGGTTCAACATATGCAAATCAATAAGAATAACTGTGTGTGTGTGTGTGTGTGTGTGTGTGTACACACACACACACATATATATGGTTAAGGACACAAATCACATGATCATCTCAGTCCACACAGAAAAAGCTCTTGACAAAATCCATTCATGTTAAAAACGCTGGAGAAACTAGAGATGGAAGGAATCACCTCAACATTATGAAGGCTGTCTATGACAAACCCAGAGCCACCGTCATGCTGAACGGAAGAACACTGAAACCATTTCATCTAAAAAAAATAAAAACAAGAAGACAAGGCCACCCTTTGTCCTCACTCTTGTTCAATACATTCTTGAAAATCCCGCTGGAGCAATCAGGCAAGAAAGGAAATAAAAGGATACAAATAGGAAAAGAAGGAGTCAATTATCTGTTTGATGATGACATGATTCAATATCTAGAAGACCCACAAAGCTCTACCGAAAGACTTCTACAGCAAAGTAGCAGGTACAAGACAGCAAGCAAAAATCATTTCCTGCACTCCAGTGATGAATCCTCTGATAAAGAAACCAGGGAAACTATCCCAGGCACAATGACCTAAAATAATAAGTAAAAAGTATTTGGGAATAACTGTGATCAAGGAGGTGAATGGCATCCACAACAGAAACTGTAGAGCACTAAAGAGAGCGATTGCAGAAGACCTTAGAGGATGAAGACCCCCGTGTTCTGGTCAGAGTCAACACTGTTAAAATGGCACACCAACAAAAGTGCACACAGACTCAATGCGTTCTTCCCAGAGCCAGGAAAAATAGTCGTAACGTTCAGTTGGAAGAGTCAGAGACCCATAGCAGACCAAACCACCCTAAGGAAGGAGAGATGCTGGAGCCTCACGATCCTTGGTCTCCAACTGTACTAGAGAGCCATGTAACAAACAGCATCGCACTGGCATTGAAATGGACAAGAGGACCAAGTGAATAGAACAGAGAACATGGAGACAAACGCACAGGTCACAGTCATCTGACACTCCACCAAGGCGCCAAAGACCTATGCAGAAAAGTCACCTTCTTAACCAACGGTGCTGAGGAAACTGGAAGTCCATAAGTACAAGAAGGAAACTAGGAATCTACGTGTTACTCTGCCCAGAAGTCAACTCAGAGTGGACGGAAGACCTGGGAATCAAACCAGAAACTTCACAACTACAGGAGAGAACACAGCGTCAAATGTCCAACAGCTTGGCACAGGCACCAAGTTCTTATCAAGACCCCTAAGGCACAAGAAGTAGATCAAGAATTAACAAGTGGGATGCCAAGAAGAACCGGGCACGGACTCTGGGTCTCAGCCCGGCATGGTCTGCGTGCAGTCTGAGATGACCAGTAAAAGCTTTCACTTTAAACTTCTGAGGACATATTTCACTTAGTTGGTGCTGGTCACCAGGCAAGATTCTGGCTTCTCAAAGTTACAACGGAAACGTCTAGAAGTCTCGATCCCCATGAGGAGACGTGGAATCTATGGCTTGCCTGTTGGTACAAGTCAGCTTCGAAACCATAATAGTTCGTGTTCGTGAAGGGAAAACAGAATGGTTTTATGATCATTAACATGTAACAGTGCCTTTGAATTCTTAATTTTTGTGATTAAAATGTACATATTCTACTCCATGACTCTCAATAGCATGATGGGTATAATTGATTCTGTAGGGTGCTTTGTGCATGTTTCAATAATTTTTACTGATGAATGAATCATCCAGTAACTTTGCAAATTTCCTTGAGGGAGGGGCCCCTTTTCATAATTTGCCACATGTGCCCCAAGGCCTGACAGAGCCGTGGCCACCAGGAGAGCATCCTTCCTCCCTCTGATGGATGCAGCAGGGTCTGCAGAGTCTGGAGTACCCACCCGCCATGTTAATAACAAGGGGCAGGGTGTGAGAAGACCTGGTCCTGTTACGTGAGCTGAGCACTGGTCAAGCCCTTTTGAAGCCGATTTTCTCTGATCTGTTTATTTGGGGGATTAGTGCATTTATTTTATTATATATATTTGCTGAAGCAGGTGAATTTCTGCCATTGCTAGCCAAAGAATCCCAAATGATGCATTCCTGAGTGTGCCTTCACAAAGAGCCATTTCTAGGCATGGGGACGGGGGGACTACCAAGCAGGTAGACTTGTCTCTCAATGTAATATTTCAGGCTTCTTAGAAAATGTGGGATGAGTAATAACAGCTCCAGTGCCGTTGATTAGGCACATTGTGTGCTAGGCCATGTATCAAACTTTTAATGTAAATTGTCCTGATCACATGGTCTTTTGTAGATGAAGAGACAGAAGTTTGCAGAAGTCAAGTGGCTTTCTAGATTTCTGCTTGCCAGATCCAAAGATGGTCTTTGTAATCCTCTACAGAATGCTGTCTTGTATTTCAAAGAGATAGAAGAAAGGGTTTTGAATATTCTGCTACAAACAAATGATAAATGTTTGAGGAGACAGATGTTTTACCCGACTTAAACATTATACAATGCACCAAATCTCATATGGTATACCGTTGATATGCACATTTTTTACGTTTTTATGTATCAGTTGAAATCAACAATGATAATAAGTCCCCCCCTCAAAAAACACTGCATGTATCTGGCAGACAGAGGTGAGACCCGAGCATGTAGCCACCGCTGTTCTTGGGGGGCGCAGGACGAGGCTGGTTCTGAACGGTGGCCTGTGGCTGGCATATGGCAGGAGGCGTGGGTTTGGAGTCTGGAAACGGAGGTGGAGGTGAGTTGCTGCTTGGTGCTCTGTGAGGACAGAGCAGGGGGGAGTGTCTGATTCTCTACGAGGCCTAGACGCTTGGCACTGAGGTTCAGGGAGAACGCTCCAGGGGAGGAGTCCCTCAGCACACCTTGGATTACACGACTGTAATCAGTATTTCATAGAGGAGTGGACACAGGAAGGGAAACACTGCCCCTGCCTGTTCAGCACCTGGACAGCGACCTGGGCTGGGTGGGTCTCCACTCTGCAGCTGCCTAGCCCCAGGGCAGAGCCCAGGCGGCCACCCAGACCTAGAGCACAGCCACAAGGGGGCTTCAGCTCCTCTGAGGCTGGACCAACCCAGAGACAGGACCCGACAGATTCAGTGCTCAGGTCTTACCTCTGTCTGTGGGGCCAGATGTGAACCCTCCTGTCCAAGTACACCAGACCAAATGCAAATCTAACTCTACCCAATCACAGCTGGATGTCTGAGATTTTAAAAACAGTGTTTATGCATATATCAAAACTGAACTCAGAAAAAAACTCTCTGGGGTTGTAAGCAAGCCTTGGATATTTCAAAGTTAACAGCAGCCTGATAATTACTGTCATTTAATTAAATTTTTGCAAGGTCAAAGCCGAAGAGAGATTTGTTATTTCCCCTTAGGCCTGAAGCATTCTGAGAGAGAGAGAGAGAGAGAGAGAGAGAGAGAGAGAGAGAGAGAGACCCAGTGAAGAGGAGGTGCAGAGATATAATGGGATAAGACCCTAAGGAGATTCAACCCCCTGAGTACAGGCCCCGGGGAGCTGGCCCCACACCTGCCCAGCGGCCACGCCCTGGAATTGAGGTTCCCTGCGCATTCTGGATCTGCTCTGCCCAGCGGCTTCCAGCTGCTAGTCCATCCCCTGTCCATGAGAGCACAGAGCCTCTGTCTTCTCCCTTTGAACATCAGGGGCCCTAATTAGTACTTGGCCAGACCCTGCTGACAGCCTTCGGCAGCGTCCACATGCGGGACCCCAGGTGCACTGACTCTCCCGGGCCTGGGCTGCCTGCCTGCTCTCCTCACGGCCATCCTCCGGCAGCTCTGGGTGGAGACGCTTCTCTGCCCCAAGCCTCCAGCTGTGGCAGGCGGCCCTCCGTCCTGGGGAGCTGAAACAGCCTTTCCCCTCCTGACTGCAGCTCCCAGAGAAGAGGACCCCCGCAGAAGGCCTGGTGGGGCAGCCACTGTGTGGGCGACTGGGTGACATCTTGGTCAGCAAACAGGAACACCCAGCCACAGAGCCAAACAACCTTTCTCTTTCTTGGGACTCTCCCCTTGTATGTCTTCTTACAGTTTGGTACATAAGTCCTCAGATCCCAAGGAGTGCTTTGTGCCCGCACAGGTGGAACCTGCCAGGGCCCCTGGGCTCCTCTCTGGACTGTGTTGTTCCAGTGGCTGTGTGAAAAGAGCGATCTGAGCAACGTAGTCACCCAGGGCTCACCCCGACCTGGGCACCAGGATGGGCTTCGCTTCGCTGTGAGAGCAGGTCCTGGGAATGAGCTACGGGCCCCCCTTCATGCACAGCCTGATCTGGGTCAGGACACAGCATGCTGCAGGTCCACACCGCACGCCTCACCCACATTACTCAGGATAAAGGGGGTATATGCTGGAAACCAGCCACAGGCCCAGGTAAAGTGATAGCCAGAGATGCCTCTTCGCTGTGTTCAAATACAAAGAGACCTCCTCCCGAGGGTTCTCACGTGGTCAGGTGCTGCCGTACTGGCCTGGGATTGAACGAACAGGACGCGACAGTACTTGGATCTTGGAATTTAATCTAAACCTAACCATTACGTATGCTCCTGAATCACCTGGGAACTGAGTACTCCCCGTGTGCACACACAGCAGGAGGAAGATATGGATAGAACGTCATGAGGATACCCACAGGGCGAGTCCACGCCTCGGTCTCCTGGGCAGGCTCAAGCTCCCCAAGAGCAGAGCCGGGTCCCAGTGTGTCCCCACTGCATTCCAAGCACACCTGGGGTGTGTCCCCACAGGATCAAGGGTCGGGCAGTTCTCAGGAAGGCGCACAGGTGGACAAGCTGCATGTTGAACCAGGAAGTGTTTCCAGACAGGAAGCCGGCCTGGGGGGCGAGAGCCGGCTGGCTGAAAGCCCAGGCAGCAGGCACTCTGAGAGAATACCTTGGGGTCCTTGCAAATCATCTAAGACCTTGGATCCCTCTTGAGGACAATCGCGATACATTATTTGTGACTCTCTGTGGCTGCTTGGCATGAAAACACCTGGAGGGATTCTCACCCAATTCCAACGCTGTGTTTTGGATCATGGGGTCGGGATAGAGACTTCAAGGCATATGTGGCAGAAATTCACATGAAATCTCTTGGGAAGAATTCAACCAAAGAGTCAGTGATTCTCCAGAGCAGCTAAAATTGAAATCCCGACAGCGACCCACACAGAGGCGTGCCACGTGTCCTGGCAGGCGCAGGTAGAAGGAAAGAGCACCGAAAGGGAGGGCCAGGCATCCGCGCGCCCGGTGCCGTGCTGTGTGGAGCTGCTGCAGCCTGTGTGGGCCACTCCAGGTTGGTTCTCTGACCACATGTAGCTGCGATCACCCACAGACCCAGTGACCAGCTCCTCTGGACCATGGTGGGGCTCCGGCCCCCGCGAGGAGCAGCCTGGGTCTTGTGAACGCAGAGCCAGGGCCTGTGACCTTGCATGAGACAAATTCCCCCCTCCTCTGCATTGATCTTCATTGCCAAAAACTAACCCCTGTCTTCTCTGTGCAAAACAAGGGCTGGAAAAGACCGTGCAGAAAAACTGGAAAGGCTCCCTCCTTTAGTTACGGTTTGGAAGTGAGGTGCCCCCCAAAGCTCAGGTGGGAGGCAGTGCAAGACTATTCAGAGGGCAGATGATCCTCTAGTGAGAGCTGTGACACAAACAGTGAGTTAATCCCCCACTGGGGACTCACTGGGTGGTAATGAGGGCAGGTAGGGTGTGGCTGGAGGACATGGTGGGAGGCCTGGGGGTTTGTATTGTGAACCTGGCAATGCAATCTGTCCACTTCCCGGTCATTGTTGAGCTGCGTCCTTCTGCTCATCCACCCTGAAGTTCAGCCTCACCTCAAGCCCCAAGGCATGCGGCTGGCTCTCTATGGACTGAGACCTCTGAAACTAGGAGCCCCCAGGTAAACTTCTCCTCCAAAAATCATGCCTGTCAGGGCTTTTAGTCCCAGCAGAGGAACACCTGGCTGATGATGCACCTCCGGACCTTTCCCCAGGTGGTGGGCAGTGTCACTACTGTGTGTTCACCTCGTCTTCTGCAGATGCACACACAGCACCGGGACCACACTGTCACTTAAACTTTCTTAAAAGACTCAAAAGTCTTTTTCAAATTTAAAAATGCATCTTAGAACATAGAATCCACATGAAGGCGCCCATTTTCCTAACAGGAAGTCTGAAAAAGAACTGCTTTAAAAAGCCACCAGCCCACTGCCTCCTAACTTTAGGATCTATGATAATCATTGGCAATAGGAGGCAGCTTCCTTCTGCTTCCACAAATGTCCTAGCATCGGATTCAGCGTCCCCCAATAATTAACTCTTTCTGTATTATTAGTTTTAACACATGCCGTGTTTACGTTTCACCGTGCAGCCCACGGGGCCCTTTCACTTCCTATCACCTCGTTCGATTCTCAGCAAACTGTGGGCCTAGAGGGCTGGACAGGGGACAAACCTAGATCAGAGAAGGTGAGCAAGTCGTGTGGAGACACACAGTGAGGGATGGGAGACGCTGGGCCTCCGGATCCAGAGGCCCTCCTGTAAGCCTGTGCCGTCTGAAGCAGGGGACAGCAGCCTTGTGGGCTCCCTTACTGGGCCTGTGTGCTGTGGCTGGGGACTCAAGAATGAGCTTCAATTTTATTTAATTTAAATGTAAATTAAAATGGAAACAGGATCAAACACATTTTTTCTTTAAATAGGACCTAATTGTTTTGGCAGAACTACATTTTAAGTGGACTATCGAAGATTCAGTGTCAGAATATAGGTAGACTAAGAGTCTCACAGAAACACTGGATTCTGAAGAGTTTTTTGTAAAATACGAACACAAAATATCCATAATAAATGTTTATATCAATTGTACATTGAAATGATATTCTGAATACATCGGGGCAAACCCAATATCTGTGTGCAATTGATTGCACATTTTATGTTTTGAAGTGTGGCCACTCTGGGAACTCTACCTGGGCTCCCACTTCCCTTACACCTGGCAGGACTGCTCTCCACCCGTGTCCTGCCAGCCCTTGGCCACGGGGATGGGGTTCCCAGGGTGTGGCAGCTGAGTGACAGGTACATCACCCTGAAGCACTTCCTACAGTAAGGGGGTGCCCGCTCAGAGGCCGGCCTCCTAACTGCCGAGCCGGTGTTTCAGTAATGCTCCTTGGAGTGCATTTCACTGCAAATGAACAAAAAATCCTAAGTCCTGATCGATAGCTTTGCGGGGAGACTCTGTGCTTTGATCAAATTCTGCTCGCTGTGGTTCACAAGGTTTTCTTTTTCCACTGACCTCATTCACAAGAGGGCGGGAGGAGGAGTCCCTCGGTGGGCTCACAATGAGATGCAAATGTCCTTTCCCCCCAGTGCAAGCCCGGAAGTGCTTTCAGCTGCCCACAGGTCTCCGCAGACCAGCTTCCTTGTCCTGACGTCCACTGACCCTGAAAGGCCTGGGGCACTAAGTACAGGTGCTTTTGGAGAACAGGAAAGCTCACATTGACTGAGCACAGGGCAAGGCACGGTGCCAAGTCCTGTCCCTCACACTGTCTCACTTTGTCCACAGAGGCTCACAGAGGGGACACTGGTGAGGGCTTGTGTAGGGGGGCAGGACTGGGCCTGAGCCTGGTCTGATCCTGAGTCGGCTCCAGGGTACCCGAGGGGTCCAGCCACCCCCAGCCTCCGCCGTCCGGCGCCTGTGGGTAAATGTCAGAAACAAGCCCAGGCCCTGTGCACTGCTGCAGGCTGCAGCCAAGACAGGTGTCCCCAGCTGAGGGCCTAACCCTCGTCACACTGCCACAGCTCACTTCAAGCTATGAGAGGTTAGGCACCTTTGGTTTACAGAGGAATGCACCTTCCAGTGAGTCCTTTCTCTCCCAGGTCTGGATGTCAGCACAGCCCGAGGTCATCATTCTGTGCTAACTGTCTACAGAAGGTACAAGGTGGAGTGCGTAGCTCCTGGGAGTTCGAGAGAGTGGAAGAGAAGCCATCATCAGGGAAGTCCTCTTGATCTGACCTGCAAATGGGAACCAGGAGGGGGTGACTGTCTCTTTCTGGTGGCTCACACAAGGTCAGAAAGGCGCAGCCTTGTGAAGACGCTTACGTGAAACGTCCACCACATGCAGAGGAGGACCCCGAGAGCTCCTGAACAGTCAGGTCCCTCGGCCACGCTGAGCAACGGAAGGACAGTGCCTGGTGCTTCAGGGCTCCTCGGGGCGGGGGACCAAACTCAGCAGGACTGTAGGGCCTCGTGCACACAATGTCCCAATATGCTTCATGGGACATTGAGAGGAGGAACCACTGGGTGGCACGTAAGGAGGACAGCACGTCGGATGCACCTTCTGATCTGTGCTGGACACATGGTGGTGACAAGAACGCGTGACGGGATGGACACAGAAGTGCTTTCCACGCAGGCAGTAACGCTGTCCTGAAGAGCCCACAGGGCACCGCTGTCAGGACTGTGCTGCTGAGGTCATTTTAGAACCCTCACAGTGACAAGCCAGAGGTCACGGCACTTCCCTGTTTCGGAATCTCGAGAGCTTTCCCCAGGGAGTACCAATCCTGGGTCCAGGGCCCTCAGAGGCTCACACTCCTCTCCTGTGCACACATATGAACTAAATGGCCAGAAGAGCCTCTCAAGTCCCCCTCAGGCCAATGGCCACTTCTTGTAAAACACCCACGAGGGCCGATGTCCGCCCTCATCCCTCAGAGTGGCTGTTGGGGCTCCTACTTCACCCTGTGGCCCCACTCTGTCCTGCACCGTCCAGCCATCGCAGGCCTGCAGCCACCTCCCAGGGCTGGGGGAAAGGCTGCACGGCACCAGGCCTCCCCTGCAGACGGTGAGGTTCTTACAGGTGGCCTGCATTTCCTCCCTGTGACTCCGTCAATGGCAGCTGGCCCAGGACTCTCCAGGGAAGTGCAGGTTTATTAGGAAGGAAGACTATTCATTCTAGAGGGACCTGTGATTGGGGACATCATGTGGGCTCATAATACTTTAAGCATCGTGGGCATTTGGTGGCTTCTGCACGGCCCTGAATGCAGGCCCTGCCAGCCACCCCGCCCTCTCCTACATAAGGCGCTGACTGCTCAGGGTGCTGTCGGGACGGCACTCAGCGTGGGCTCCTGAGGCGGAGGAGGTGGGTCACGGTCGGCCTCCACCATGGTCCCTGCAGAGCTCTTGGCCGAGACTGTGGTCCTGTAAAATGAGCTCACAGCACTGCACCCTTGTGGGGTTACTGCGGCTCCGATGGCGGGGCGCCTGCAAAGGGCTTGCGACTGCTGGCCGGGCAGAAAGCACACTGTGACCTCAGGCCCACAGCCCCTTCCGGTCCACCGGTCACTCGCGGTCACACTGCCAGGGAGCGGACAGCCAGACGTCAGCTCCCCCCATCTGGTTCCACATGTCTCTCTCCCTCCCACTCTGTGAGGGAGAGTTAATGGTGAGCTACAGGTATTTCAGTTCAACAGCCCGATGTCGAGCCCGCATTGTTGCAGATCCAAAAATCTTCATCCACGAGGTGGACAGAACACTGTCAGACATTTTTCGGGGGGCCAGACCCCACATAATCCTTTCACATACATCATCATCATTTGATGTTCATAACGACCCTAAGGCTTATTGTCTCCTCTCTCTACAAATGAAGAAACAAAAACGAAACCACACTAGGGTGAAATAACACTTGCAGAGATTTATAGCTATGAAATAGGAAGCAGACTAAAACTTGAGAAAAAAGCTTTTTTTAAAAAAAAAAAAAAGAGTTAGATCCATGAAGAGTTGCAGTTTTCAGATGTACCTATTTGTAGTTAATAACATGAGTAATTTCTTTTTGAAATGATTTCCCACACGCAGATCAAGGGTCACAGATCACAGTTAAACACATTGTGGGAGGCATTCTTTTTAAAGCACCGATATAGATATCCATTAAATCGCAAATCAGATATACCTTGACTCACCCACAGAGGAGGGAAGTGCTACGGTGCTAAAGAGGTTTTAACTACCGCGCAGTCAGGTCATCAGGAAACTGTCAAAGCTCGTCACGTTACCTCCCAGAGTTGGCGGTCAGAATGTTTCCTGGTCTGAATAGAACGTGTTAATACACAGCATCAGTCGACACGGGTTCAAAGGGGACGGTTTAATTATGACTCTGTATCTCCTTGATTTTCAATTATTACGGCATGGGGGAGCTGCCCTTGAGCAAGGGCAGATAAAATGCATTTTGCCACTGGAATAAAATCGTGGAGATAGACAAACTTGAACAGGAGCGATGGGCACTTTTTTGTTGTTGTTGCAGTAAGACAGTCGAGTGCCCTGCACACTACGTAAGTGTGCATAGACACACACACACACACACACACACACGTGACTGTCAGTGCACCATCCGTTGAATACCAGAAACACCTGTGTGGTAGGATGGTACCAGATCTCTCTGTGAGAATTCTTTAGTGGGAAAATAATTGAGAAATATTGAGTGAAATTAAGCTGAATTCCCTGCAGAGTTTCTCAGAAAGAAAAGTGACGTGTAAAAGATTCAAGGAAGTTACTTAAACTATGCCAAACTGTGGAGTCAGAGGACTTTAGCTTGCTCAGAGTCCTGCAATGCTGAGGTGTGACGGGGTGTCACCTGGGTTTTGAGGGTGGATGAGCACCCTCGGTGTGGAGTTGAGACGCGGCACTCTGGTCCCCCTTACCGGGTTTCCTGGTGGGCCTTCCCCTGATCCTTCGTGCACGTCCACTCAGATGGTTCAAAGTCACACTGACCCTGAGCCACGCACAATCCCCAGGCCTGTGTTCACCTGCCTGTTCCCTCAGGCAGCTGCTTGCTCCAGTCCAGAGCCAGGGCACCGGTGGCTTCGCTTCCCAGGACAGGTAAGGCACAGCCCCCGCGACACGGCACCCCTCCTCTGACGCTCACGGCACTGCGCCCACCGGCGTCCCCGGCCGCTGCCCCTGTGGGCCATCGCAGCCAAGGGTCTCAGAGTGGCACTGCTTCAGCTTTTGCCTACCTCTACCCAGCAGCCACCGCAGTCTGCATAAATGCCAACCAGCTCCTGCCGAGCCTCTCCTGAGAGCGGCCCAGGGGCGCCCGGGGCTCTCACTCCGACACCAACGTGAGTTTCCAGAGCAGATCCAGTGTGAAGCACATGCAGCAACGCTGCCAGAGAGGGCACTCCTGACCAGGAGGAAAGGGAAGACTTAAAACAGGACCCAAAGGCACTGACCACAGGAAAGACAGGCATGCTGTCCACCCTTTCCATGGAGAAGGAGCCCACAGGGCGGGCCCTTGGTCACGACAGCAAGACTTAGAGCGTTTGGAGGTCGTGTGCATGAAGAGTGCGTGTGAACAACGCCTCTGGGTCATGCTGAGAGCAGAAACAGCGCAGGAGAACATGGTCGAGAACTGCGATCCAGCTCCTTGGAAACTCTCCGGCTTCACCGTGGCTGCCATCATGCCCTTGGTGATGAGCCACAGAGCTGAAATTGGTGGTATGTGGTTTCCACTCCAATAAAGGCAACAACAGTTCACATACCCAAACACTCCAAGACAGGAGCCGGCCTCCTGCGAGACCACAGTGACCTGGCCTAGTTTCAATACTTAGCGATTGCTACAGTGATCTTCACAAAGCCAGCCATTTCTTCCTTTGAAAAGATAGGCATATTTCATCTTTTTTTTCCCTACAGAGTAGTACTAGAAGAGCATTTTGAATAAGAATTGTGTGATTACATAAAGCCCTGGCTCTCCCATATCATGAAACAGTCATTAATAAGTCATTGAATCTGCCCGCAGAGTAGCATTTAATACAGATGGAGATCTCTCTGCTGCGTTTTGCATAAGATGAATAAACAAAGAATCAAAGAGCAAGGGGTATTAATATTTTAAGTATGATATTTAATTTGAAAAACAGGACAGGGAGACATTAGCATTGAGAGCAGAGAGGGGGAAATGTCTGGGTGAGGAATGGAGAGGAGACACTTACAAATGCGGCTGGGGGAGAATACAAATACCAGGAGTGTGGCTCCCTGGGCCCGCAGCTGACCAACCCCGTGCAGGGAGCCACCATCCCGGGCCTGTGCGGCCCACGGGTGTTTCCCAGGGTCCATCTGCATTTCAATTATCTCCTTTGGGGTCAAGGAGGTAAATGCACCAAGGACCTCTAGCTGCTGGGAAGCTAGACCACTGCGTGGTGCCCCGGGCAGGACCTAGGCTCTCACTTGGGCCCAGAGCCACGCCCCCTTCTGCACTGAGGAATGGGCAGCAGCTTGGTGGGCACTTATTCCCCAGGAGCTGCTGCTTCCGTTTCTTCTAATTCCACATTAGAAAGAGCTGTGACGTCTCAGCCAGGTCAGGGGAGATGTTGTTGTTGTTGCAGTAAGACAGTCGAGTGCCCTGCACACTACGTGACTGTGCATAGATACACACACACACACACGTGACTGACAGTGTGTCACCTCTCACCAGAGAGCAAAGCAACGAGAACCGAGGGCAAAGTGGGCTCCGGCACGCCAGGTCAGGGCTGTGCACGGAGGACTCTGCCTTGGCTCGTGGCAGTGACTGTGAAAATAGGTGTCTAAAAAGAGGGTCCCAATCATCGTAGTGTCCTCAGAAAAATAAAAACAACCCCCAAACACAGACATAAACAAAAGGCTACCACCACAAAAACCCTCCAGACAGGAGAAGGGGGCCTGGTGAGAAGCGTAAAAATGTCCTTCATTCCAGAAAACGAGCAGATCTAATTAGATGTCTTAAATGGGCCTTGCTTCAGGGCACGGTGGAGGGAGAGATAAACAGTCCTAATTGGAAGTTTATATAGTGTGCAACGCAGGCCGGGAAGCATGGCTATCAAAATGATTGTCTCGGATGTATTTTAAAACAGTTAAAATGCACACAGGCGCATCAGGAGGCATCTCTACCGCCGTTGGGGGAAGGGAGGATGTGCGTCTGCGGCCCCGGCACTGAAGGTGGACTGAAGGGTTCTCAGCAAGCCCGGCTGTCCAGGCCCGTGCTCTGGACTTCAAAGGACAGACAGGGCAGTGTTCAATGCTGCAACCATGAAGGGGAGACAGAGTCTCACCCCCAGCTGTGGTTCACTCACTGCATGATAACTCGCACCCCAAATGGAACTCAGCTGCTTGCTCACGGAACAGGGTGGGTGGGCAGCAGCAAAGGTCAGGCTGCCATTAAACACTGTGGCCTGATCAGGTTTTCTGAGTTAGCAGGTGACAGGGCAAAGGCGGCCGCTCCTCCTGGGTTAGGACGGGAACAGGAGCCTCGTTTGAGCTGCTGTGTTCTGCTCTGGCTCATGTCAGCTTTACCACGGTGGATACAGCTCTTCAGGAAGGTGATATTGAGGAGTAAAGAGAAATAAGTGAGTTAACTGTAGGCCGAGACTTGGCAGATAGGGTCTCCACTTGGGCATACGGAGTCCAAGCAACGGTGAAGGCTGTCCAGTCACTTTTAATTCTAGGCCAGAGAACTGACGGTTCCCTGGCATTTCTTCGCGCCCTACACAGGCTGGGTTGCCTTCGCCTGAAAAGCACTGACCTCAGTCCAGTTGGGGGTCTCGGGCCCTGCTACCGCCCAATGCCGGAGCCTGCTCTCCTTTGCAGGGGCTGCGCCCGCACACCAGCCACAGAACACCGAGCGCCTCTCTTGCCCTGGAGCTCACACGCAGTGTCTTGATGGTCTATGTCACTGTCACCCGTGCCCATGCCCTGAAACTCCCCTGAGATGGTCCCAGGAAGTCGCCGGCCAGGACCTCTCAGAGGTTCAATCCCACTTCATTTTCCCATTTGCTGGAAAAACGTTTGCTCCGTGAAATTCAGAAGATATGTTTGCATTCCTAACCTCTGGGGTATTCTGCCTTTTCTCTGACCAGTGTGTTCCTCACGGACCTTCTTAACATCCTTGAGCTCCTGCTTCTCGTCTGACCCAAGTGTTCTGGGTCTGAAGATTGTGCCGTCTCTCTTCTTTTCGCTCCACATATCCTTGTCGGATCTCCTTCACACTCAGGAGTTGTGACTTCAGGAACCAAAGGTCCTCACCCTTCTCCTTCCGGTCCAGATCTCAGTGAGGAGTCCAGGCCCACATAACCAACGACCTTCTCTAGTGTGGTTGTCCACTGTTTCCCCAAAGAGCTAACTCACCCTTCGCCTACCTGATGCTGTCCTGCTCTTTGTGATACATACTTGGGACACCCAAGTCGTAGGCCTGCGCTTCATTCCTGAGACCCAACTTGGGCCCACGCTCGCCATCTCTCTGCTCACACGTGGTTGGCTAAAATACTTAAGGCCAATCCCAGGCGGTCCAGCACTTCATCCTGAGCCACAACATCATCATCGTCACCTTCAGAAACATCCTGTCACAGCTCTTTTAAAAATTTAAACATAAAACGTACATAAATTGCATTTGATTGACATGTCAAATTTTAATCATTCCTCCCCATTTTCATAATTTTGGAAGAAACTGGTTATTCAGAAAGTTTTTCCTATAAAGTCACTAGTTTGCTTCAATGCATCCTACCACATGAATAAATCCCTTCTGGTAGAATACATTCGTTTTTTTTCAGATCTTTGAGGTATAACGTGTATATAGTCACCTCTGAAAACCTTAAATCATGTCTTCATGAACGTTTGCACAAGTTCACAGTAAGAGCACCACGCAGACCCACCCGGACAACATTTTCACCCTTCCAGAAGTTCTCTGGGCTCCTGCCAGTCACCAGCTGTCACGAGAGGTCGGTGCTATGCTGACTGGGGCTCGACAGATTGTTTCTGCCTATTCTTATACTTCATGTCAGAGGAATCGCAGGGTAGAACTCTTGGGCCTGCTTCCCTCCACAGAAGGCTGGTGGGTTTTCTGTGCTGTCGGATGCGTTTGTGTTTGTTCCTTGGGTGTGGTTTTGGTTTTGGACACTGCTAATAAAGGTGCTGCAGCCATGTGCACATTCCCTGCCGGGCATCACTTACGAGCAGGGCTGCTGAGTCTCAGGGGAGGCTGCGTTTTACTATAGATTCCCAAACTCTTCTCTCAAGGGGTTTTGTGCCTGGGTGACATTCTCATGAGCAAAGATGGGGGGCTCTGGTGGTTCCACATTCTCACCAATGCTTCATGTTGCCCATCTGTTTTAGTCATGCTGACAGCTGTGAAGCACAGCGTCTGTAATTCCCCAAACCCTGAAAAGGTTAAGAATAAGCCAGCAGTTTTCAGGAATGTCGAGACCTAGGTCAGAGCGCACTCTTTCAGGTGATATTTTCTACCATCCACAAAAGTTCAACTGAGGATGGTGAGGTTGAAAAATACAGAATGAAGGGAGTGTCTCCTTTAGTTGTTTCCTCTTTCAAAATTCTTGGGCTGAAGAGGGCACACACACAGATGCCGTATCAGAAGCCTGATGACATCCGGATCATTGGGGGTAATGTGACATGGAGCAACGGGCAACCTCCCCAAGACTTCAGGTCTTGACTTCCAGCTCAGGTGGACGCACCTCTCACTTAGAGCAGGCACCTAGCCTACAGGAGCCCTGTGCACCCACTCACAGCAGGAATCCAGCAGGTGGTGGGCATTTTACCAGCCGTCCAATGTGTAGAAGGAGGTGGGGCGTGTCAGACCCAGGGGCACTCACCCACCCTGAGCCTGGCGTGGGATGGCTGTGTGGAGGGGTGGGCTGAGAAAGGACAGAGGGTGGCCAAGGACCTACAGCAGCAGGCACTGGCCCAAGACCTTCCGTGGAGACATAGCTTGACCCTAAAATACTTCAGGTGTGCTCTACGACTCCACTTTACGGAGAAGACCCAGGCTCCAGGGCATTGGGAGTTTCCGCACCTCATGCCCAGGTTGGGAGGCATCCAGGGAGGTGTTAACACCATGGAGTTTAGCTTACAAGAATCATGGGGAACACATTAAATTTGGAGATTATATGAAAATTATGCATAGGTTGTCCTAAAAATCCTCTGAATTCCCCACAAGGTAGAGCATATCTAGCAGGGAGATGGTAACCCTAAACAGTGACACCGGTCTCTGAAAGGTTGAGAAACCATGAGTTAGACCAAGAGAAGGACCAAAGAACCATGCAGCCCCGACCTGTCTCCTGTCTGCCAATGACACAGTCGTAGATCTCCAATGGGGCAGTGTGGCCCACAATCCCCAGCACTCCTTCTGTGTACAGCTGGCACGTGTGGCTAAGTACCCACCCCATCAACACACAAAGCCACTACATCTGAGGTCCTGGACTCTCATAGCATCATAGAACCACAGCTTGAAGAGATGAGCCCAAAGGTAGGGAGTGTACCCGGCACGATTCCTTAGTTTTCCTGTCGTATCATGGGTAAGTAGGTCCAGAGGACGCGCAGCGTGTGTGCAGAGCGGCAGTGCATTCCAGGGTGAGCGTGAGCAAAGGCAGAGCGGACGGCTCTCCTGCGGCCACCTAAGTGATGAACCTGCAGCACCACATGCTTCACCCTGACTCCTTGACATGCACAGTGGGTGGCTGGCCCGGTGGGGCCATGCACCATGAGATAACGCTGGTTCCCAGGGAACAGGAGCCCACAGTCTGCTCCCACACAAGCTGCTCCAGGACGGCTCTTTCTGGCGACAGTTCTGTTAGGACAGTGCTCTCTAGGAGCAGGATGGGTCCCCGGGGTTCTGTCTACCTGTGGCCTTTCCCACTCAAGAGAGCTCATCGGAAGTCACATTGGCTGGGGACCTCAGAAGTTCTTGATTCTGTGCTCAGATGGCAGGCCTCTTCAAATGTCCCTTTTGAATGTTAGAGATGATTTTTGTGACACATTCATAACTTATCATCAGGACACTGAGAATCTCCAGCCTTCTAAGATGTGGCACCTGTTCCTGTGGCAATGACACCCCATGTGGGCTTTACCGGGGCAACCACAAATCCACTGAGGACAATCTAGAGGGGAGCAGGTAAGTAAGGGTCAGGCTGCTGGAGTTTGGGCCCACTCCATCCTGGACCCCATCAGACCTGGAGCCACTTAGCCTGGGTCTCAGCTGCCCTGGCGTGAAGGGCAGGTTTCTGTGAAGCTGTCTACCTCCGGGCGACTGAGACGCTACTTGTTGATGCTGCAGGGGGGACGGGGGGGGGGCGGGTGACACCAACCTGCTCCCACACCAGCGCAGTCAGAGTAAATGTGAGGATGAGAAAGTGAGGGGTGGGCCCTGGTGGGGAAGAGAGGACTTCATGGAGACCCAGCACTTCAGCCGCCAGGGCAGCAGTCCCCGAGGAGCCCTGAGAACAGCCTACTGCCCAGCACTCAGGGAAGGCAGAGGGAAGAGGAGGAGATCCAGCCTGTGGGACGTGGGACACAGGGCCTCGGGGACAGCAGCGTCAGAGAGGCTCCTTCCCGGTGGCGGCACAGCCATCAGCAGAGGCCACAGGTCTGAGCCTCTACCCAGTGGGCGCTGCAGCTAGACAGCAGGACCTGAGCCAGTTGTGCCGTCCACCTGCTGTACAATCCTGGGCAGTCCCTGACCTCTCCTGGTTCTGTATTTCCTCTAATGTCAGGACGCCGACTGACCACTTCACAGGGCAGTTGGGAAGATCATGCACAAATAGGCCTGGCCCTCCACTGGCCCTCGATACCTGCTGTCCACAATGACCATCATCAGGAACAGGGACCAAAGGAGAGCAGGGGACCACGGCCTCCTGTGGACCAGGAATCATACAGAGAAACGAGTCTGAGGGAAGCCAGAGGGTAGAGCAGAGCCGCAGTGGATGTGTCCTCCCGTGCACATGGGCAGTGAGGCCTTCCACGGAAGAGCACCCCTAGACGCATGTCCCCAACAGTCCTCACACCACGTCCAACGTCCTGTGCCCTGTCTACACACCAGTGTGAACAATGGCCTGGATCTCTGAAGGGCCTGGAGAGGAGCCGGGTTGCTCCCCATCCACCTGCAGATGAAGAGCTGCAGACAGAATACAGCCACCCTGCGTCCGCGGCCTTCCTTCCACACACTGAGCGTGTGTCGCTGCGGTGGCTGGCAACTAAAATCCAGACATCTTAAAGTCACAATTCTAGAGCTCCAGGCCCAGTGCGTGTTCAGCATTCCTGGTTCTAGAACCACTAAAACTAAGGTCTCACAGAGTCTCTCGAGCAGCATGGTGCAGTGGAGGTCTCACTGAATCAGAAAATGAGGATCCCAACCTTATGATATCATTTCTTTTGTGCAATTTTGAGGTTGTTTGTATGTATAAGAGTGCTAATTAACATCGATTCATCCCTTTATCCTCACATATAAATGTTACATGTTAAGTAATGTGCCAAACACCTACAACACCTGACAGAACACTTCATTAGGAATGGTTTGCATTTTAGTCCACAGGAGTATCCACAAGTACAAGACCTGAGTTACACACCAGCGTCACACTAATCTGCACCATAACTACCATCTGCCAAGGACTATGTCACTTAACCCTCTGAAGCACTCTATGACATGCTACTGTTGTAACCACTCAGGAGCAAGGAGGTAGACTGAGATCAGAGAGGCAAGCCGGGTGACCACCAACACAGAGCTGGCAAGAGCCCAGACCCTGGGCATCATCCTGAGAATAAGACATTTATGTTTCTGTCCTTCTGTTCCTATTTCTGACCTAACTCCTGAAAACCCCTGCCCTAGATTTCAGATCCATGAGGGTGTATCACTGGGGTTCTTCTATGCATCAAAATCTTTGAAACCTGCTAAGGATTGCTTTTGCTATTCCGGGTCTCTTATTTTTCCAGATGAATTTCATGATTGCTTTTTCCATTTCTATGAGGAATGCCATTGGGATTTTGATCAGAATTGCATTAAATCTGTGTAGTGCTTTTGGAAGTATGGTCATTTTGATGATATTAATTCTGCCTATCCAAGAGTGAGGTAGATCTTTCCATCTTCTAAGGTCTTCTTTGATTTCTCTCTTTAGGGTTCTGTAGTTTTCATTGTATAGATGTTTCACCTCTTTCATTGATTTCCAAGTATTTTATTTTTTTGAGGTTGTTGTAAATGGGGTAGTTTTCCACATCACTATACCATATCTTAAACTATATACAGAGAAATAACAACAAAACGAGCATGGTATTGGCACCAAAACAGACTGGTAGACCAATGGTACAGAATAGAGGACACAGAGACTAACCCACAAAATTACAGTTATCTTATATTAGACAAAGGTGCGAAGAACATGCATTGGAGAAAAGATAGCCTCTTCAACAAATGGTGCTGGGAAAACTTGAAATTCATAAGCAACAAAATGAGATTAAACCCCTGTCTCTCACCATGCACAAAACTCAACTCAAAGTGGATCAAGGACCTAGGAATAAAACCAGAGACTCTGCATCTAATAGAAGAAAAAGTAGGTCCTAATCTCCATCATGTGGGATCACGCCCCAACTTCCTTAATACGACTCCTATAGCACAAGAATTAAAACCAAGAATCAATAAATGGGATGGACTCAAACTAAAAAGCTTCCTCTCAGCAAAAGAAACAATCTGTGATGTGAACAGAGAGCCTGCATCCTGGGAGCAAATCGTTACCCCTCACACCTCAGATAGAGCACTAATCCCCTGTGTGGCCTCTGTGGCAGGAGGTGGTGGCTTTGAGTCTGAACTCCAAGTGGCAGAGGGCGTCCAGGGAAGAGAAGCCATGTGCTCCCCATGTGGCATGACTTCTCCCCTCGGGCCCAGCGTTGACCTGCAGGAGAAGGTTCTCAGTAGAACTGTGCTTCAGCGGCTCTGGCTCTGTCTCTGGGACAGTACGTAGGAGACTCGGCCACAAGGGCCTTTGGCTCTAGGTCAGACAGGGCCAATTTATCCCACTTCACAAGCCAACTCTGAAGCCAGGACACTCCGATTTGGTCCATGAACATGTAGCATGGCCTGGAAGCTTGATAGAAAAGTGGACCCCAGGCCTGGCAGCAGATCCCATGCACCAAATCTGCCTCTGGACCTGATCCCAGGGGTCCATCTGCACCCTGAAGTCAGGAGCTGGGGTCTAGTGAGGATGAGGTGTGGCAAGTGGACAGGCAACGTCACGTCAGCATTGCCAGGAAGGAGAATCTCAGGTTCCACCGCAGACCCACAGAATGAGAATCTGAAGAAGGGACCCAGGAGACACTTAACGCTGGCTAACATTTACGAACTGCTGAGAAGAGCGGCAAGGTCCTCCTGAGCTTCCTACAAAAGAATGCATCCACCAGTCAACACTACCACCCACGCCAGACAGCAGCACGGCCCGCCCGCTGGACAAACAGCAGCTCTGCTACCTGCAAACAGCATGCTACTGTCATGCCAAACACGTTCTTTCGAAAACCTGAGTCATGGCTGAGATGCCTTAAGACCAAATATGTAGGACTTTTGAAGAAACAAAAATCGGTCCTAGAACAAAAAGTAAAAGGTGAACAGCAACATAAAAAGCGAGACCCAGCAAAGGATGGAACCCACACAGACAAAATGAGTGCAAAGTGCACGTGCACTTGGGGAGCCCGTCCCCTGTCTTCTGTGAGGGAAATACCCCAATATGCCCAGGGGATGCCTGAAACCACAGTGGCACTGAACTCTAGATTCTCCTCTACCAACACCTCTGACAAGGTTTGATTGGCAAATTAAGCACTTCCAGAGAGCAACAGTGACTGGTGATACAATAGAAGAGTCACAACAACGTGCTGTCACGAGTGATGTGTGCGTTCTCCCTCTCTAAGCACCTGAGCTCCTCATTGCACTGTAATGATATTTTCAGACCATTTGACCACGGGTAACTGAACCTCAAACACGGTAGATGAGTGAATATGCAAGACTTCTTATTAAAAACATTTAAAATAACTCACCCAGAGACACTTTGTTGCCTGCAAAGTAAAAACAAAACGAAACAAAACAAAACAAAAAAATTAAAAGATTGATGATATCCATTGCTGGTGAAGGTGAGGGGAGAGGAAACTCAACTTCCTGTTGGCAAGGCTATAAAGGAAGACGATGTCTTTGAAAGGCAGCCTGTGCCTGTTGGAAAGTTTAGAAATTTGCACACACACTGACCTGACCACTGTGTGTGTGTATGGAGAAACAGAGCATCCATTTGTGTAAGGACACAGTGCAGAGACGTGCACCATGCCCAGTGAGTGACAAGAACTTGCAGAGAACAGGTACCTCTACGAAGGCGGGTCATTCTTGAAACTGTGCTCATAGCTTAGGTTATTATACAGTTACTTCCTGATGACTATAACAAAATGTATCAACTCGGGAAGTTGCCAAGATATAAGGCTGAGAAGAGGAGAAGGTGTATTACACCCTGTGATGGGAAGAAACAGTAGCTAATGTTATGTGTGGCTCTCTTTCCACGTATCATGGACCACCATCACTAAGTCTAGGACCTAACAGTGGTCACCACAGGCCATCTGGAAGCCCAGTACCCGACAGTGGTCACCATGGAGCCTGTGGAAGCCCAATATCTCATAGTGGTCACCTTTGAAGAACCTGGAAGCCCACCACTGGACAGTGGTCACCTTGGAGAAGGGGGAGGGAGGTGGGCCAGCCCTCCTCATGCCACACACCTTTGTACCATGCTTTTCACATCTGGACTCTAGTGTCCATGTGACACTGTCCCAACCAATGAGAGGTAAAAAGGTGCCACTGGGAAACCCTTGTGAGATCTGAGAAAGCTCGCTCATGAGGTCCGATTCAGGGCCCTGCCTTTTATTCTCCAGCCTCTTCTCCACGTCCTGCCTGAGCCTGGACTAACACCCGAAGAAGGCGCAAGCTTTGTACCTTAGGTCCCATGCTTAGATGAGGCCCAAGGGAAAGGCAGGAGGAGCCTGGCTCCCAGGGAGGAGTGCACCCCGCCCAGAATAGCTCCTTTCAGCTTAGCAGACTAAGAAGAGGGTGCCCCAACCCTCCAGGTGACGTTTCTCAGGATTCTGTCCCGCACAGCAGGCGACTCCCGGCCAACGTGCTACCAACGTGGCCAGGTGTCCAGGTGCGTCAGGAGTGGCAAAGGGAGAGCATGACTCTACCATCCATGCAGGCAGCTTCCTCCGACAGGGCTGCCCCACGCACCTTGCCATTCGCAGGGATTCCCAGCCTGAGCACAGTGCCTGGCACACAATTTGATGAAAGAGTAATTAAAAGAATTTATAAG
The DNA here is from genome assembly GCF_001458135.2 of Marmota marmota marmota. Lineage (NCBI taxonomy): Eukaryota > Metazoa > Chordata > Mammalia > Rodentia > Sciuridae > Marmota > Marmota marmota. The sequence continues at coordinate 921,233 of NW_026000168.1, read as the reverse complement.
AGAGTAATGTGCACAGTTACCCTCAGATTGTAGGATTATGGATGATTTTAATTTCCTTTTGTATACTCGCCTGTACTCTCTGAATATTTAACATCAGAAGAAAACCAATAAAGCTATTTTTTAAAATTATTAAAACTGTATAAGAAAGTCGTGTGCTACAGCTTGATGGAATGAGAATGTGCTGGTCCCTGCATTTCACCCCTGCACATCAAGCCTCCCTCTCCTCCTTCCCACCACAAACTATGTGAAAAATAGAACAACATCCTGACAAAAATCAATATACGAGATGAGCATTAGTCTTGTCCCCATCAGGATGATAAAAGGGGTTTATTCTACAATTACATTACATATTTATAAAGAAAAACTTGGAAACTGGTCTCTCTGACATCGACAGACGTAGGAACACAAATCATAAACAATAATAATAATAAAAAATTGAGTATGTTTGTTTCCTGCTCCTAGGAACATACATCGTACGGACAGTATTTCAGCCCAGGGGGCATATTGATCCTGCCTCTTGGGAAAACTTTGCACACAAATCAACGGAAACCCCTCTGGGTGGCACAGAGTCAACTTCTGGAACTTTACAAAGTGATGTGGCATGGAGACTTCTAAGCTTGCAACCTGGACTGAGTCCCAGGCAATGTCTGGATGTCACAGCTGGGGACGTTACTGGTAGCTGGTAGGCAGGGGTGGGACAGTGACCCCCACCTCCTCAGCCCCGAATGCACTGCTACAGAGGCTGGAAATCCTGCCCTGTGAGGTCTCTGTGTGACTGCTCTTTAGGCTGTGGCTACCCTCACAAACAGAGTGGCGACTCGGATTGTTTTTGAGGTTTTAATTGGGCTGTTAAATGACTGACTCCTGCATTTCAGAATTCGACTTTTTCCTTGGAGTTCTGACCACGTGTGTGTGGTCACTGTACTCAGGGACACCCTCATTCAGCACTCTTCATGGGGGGCTAATTGTGGTCACTTGACAGCACACTGGGCAGTGAGAACCACAGAAGTCCGGCGCCTGACCATAGCTCACAGGCCCCTTCCTTCCTCCACCCACTTCCAAGCCACTTTCTTTCCCTGACTCCTAGGCTGCACCTTGAACACATCCAGATCCTGATGACCCAGGGCCTCGGCCCTCGCTGACCCTTCTGTCTGGACTGCTCCGTCCCTCCCCTTGGTGGTTGGAGGCTTCTCACTCTAGAGCCCATTACCTTTGAAAACCAAGCTTTCCTGTTAGTAATGTTTGTTTCCCTCCATTGCAGCATCCTTTGCACTTATTTTTCTGTTAAAAACTTTTACTCTCTTCTTCCAACTAGAATGTAACCCCCGGGGCCAGCACAGAGCCAGGGACCGAGCAAGCCCAAGTGCGCATTTGTTAAATAAAAGAAAGTAAAGTGCCGAAGCGCAAACTCTGACCTCCCAACCCAGTTCAAACCTGACTGTGTTGAGATGAAGGTTAAAAGAAATGGAATCTTAATACTTTAGCAGCTTCAGCCTCTGGTAAATCATGCCTGCCCCTGACTTCCAGGTCCATCTTGGCTCGGAAGCATCCGGCATGTGCTGGTCATCCGTGGTACGTTTCACTGAGCGCCCCAAGTCTTAGTGGAATCTGATTTCACAGATGGTGAAGTTGTAGCCCAGACAGATGAATTACACAAGTGTCAGGAAAACCGCTGGCTCTCCTCACCTAACACCTCATCTTTCAAAACTTCAGGTCTGAAAGTCAACTAAAAGCACTAGCGGCCTGGTTCACGTGGAGACATGAGCCGATCACTTCATTCTCACTGGGCACCATTTTGTGTTTGATTTCACAATACCTGGCCCATGTTATGGTTTTACGGGGTTTATCCCATTTCGTCCTCATAACTCCTTACCCCTCACCAGTGGTGAAACCGAGGCTTCACCATCTGGGCAGGGAAGGTCTCTAGATAGGAAAAGGACACACAGGGCCCAGCAGAGGGCAGCAGGTGCTGAGGTCCCTGGCACCCCACTCTACACCCCGGAGCTCTGGTGGCTCATGGGCAAACAGAGTCCTGAAGACCGTTGTGCATTGTCGCAAGCAGCTGTGTTCACCTGGTGAGAATCGGCTCTTACATGGGAGGCATGTGTGTCTGGAAGAAAGCAGCGCAATACAAAGTCCAATTCCACCGCTCAGAGCTCAGATACCCACACAAGGTCTGAGAGTCGGGAGGACTGGGAGAGAGAATCCTCCAGCATCTATTATGATCGCCCAGGGACAATCACTGCATCCCCAAGAATTACCTCACCACCCTTCAGTCATGTTCAGGAAACCCTCTGGCTGCCACCACATCCTTGTTTGGAGGTGAACAAGCGCATTGTACATATTTGAATGTGTAAGTGTGTGTGTGTGTGTGTGTGTGTGTGTGTGTGAGAGAGAGAGAGAGAGAGAGACCTAAAATGGAAAGCAGCACATGAAACACGAGGAGCTGACCCCAACGCTCCCACCCCCCCGTTGCACTGGTCAGTCTTTGGAAACTGTGAAGTATCTACCCAAAGACCTTGCTGGTCACGGAAATCAGGGACGCTGCTCCTGATGACCTGTGCAGAGCCTTGGGCTCCCTCACTTGTCCAACAACACCCCAGCTTTGCTAGGAAGATGACCCCATGGCATTCTCACCATGTGGACCAAGGGCAGACATGGGCCAGCCTGGCTAATCAGAGGCCCGCGCCCAGGATCATGTGCTGGTTCCTGCATGTGCATGTAACACAGCCAGGCCTGTGACACTTGGTCCCAGGACTTCTGCCAGGGGGCTGGGAAGGGGAAGTTCTGCATGCGATTAGGCTGTCTGACCTAATGGGAACAGTCCTGCAGCATGGCTAGTTGACATCCCCACCACCCTCTGCAGAACTCCTTCCCTAAAACCAGTGCAGAAGACACGGGGTGGAGGGGGCAGGAGGGGGGTGGACGCTGGTCCCTGTGCCTTGACCTGGCCCCACCTATCTAAACCTTTGGCCCTTTAGTTAGGCAGGACGGCTGGCTGCACTAGGCCAGCACTGGCCACACTGGAAGCTTTTAAAATGCTTGTGCTTTCCTGAGCAGCTGGCTTCTCTCCAACAGCAGGAAAGAGCAGGGTGCAGGTGAGTCGAGCCACAGGCGCAGCCCCAGCCACGTGCACAGGGAAAGCAGAGCAGAAATGTCAGCCGGGAAGGCGCTATTTTTAGGTTCCTGGAAGAGAGCGGCAGCGCTGCACTGACCCCTGCCCGGTGCGTCCAGGCGTTAGCCTCCCCACTATTCATCCTGTCCTGGCCTTTCCTTCCCCCTCGATCCCTTCACCATATTTTCTCCCAGTGGGGGAACTTGATGATAAAATCCATCAAAGAGAGGGCAGACACCACAGGAGTCTCATGTCTAATTGGCGATTGAAGAGCTGCCCCCTCCTCTCCTCTGCACCCACAGGGAGCCCAGCCATCTCTGGGCCCTGGTCGGGACCTGCTGAACCTCCAAATGTCAAAGTGTAGGCGCACACTAAAATGGGTCTTTCCTCCTCTCAACGGAAACGGTGCCCTCTCCCCTCTCTTTTCTCATCTCCCTGGGGAGTGGTTCTTTGCAGAATATTGTTTTCCAAAGCCAGACCCTTGGTCATCTCCTCAGAATAAGGAAGACTGATAATGGCAGTCAGCGACCCTGTGACTTTGTATTTGCATCGGCTGTTACAAAAGGGAGAAAAAGAATGATTCTGAGAGTGGGCCTCGCCTCTCAGCACCTCGGCAGTCACAAGTTTCCAACGCAGAAGACAAGGGAGAGCTTTCTCTGGGCAGCGGGTGACGCAGTCGTGGTAGACGAAACAGCAGAGTGAAGCTACCTGTTCCTGTCCAGATCCACAGCCATGTCCAGCAGCCTTGAAACTGGGTGGCCAGGGTCCAGCAGAGATTTATCACGTACATGTGGACTCGCCATGGGGGACACTTATTTAAAGAGATAAGAGAAGTTGTAGACAATGCACTCAGAGCAAGAAAAGGTAGACGTGAAGGACAAGAATCACATAGTTCTGGAGAGCCGACCATTCTCCTCTGTCTGTGTTCATTTAAAAAGGAAGTCCTTCAAGCAGCCTTCAAACCATAGGGTGGGACAAAGTTTCCAAGAGTTGACAGAGAAACCTTCACACAATTATCATCTTTTCATGAAGGAAAGTCCCTGAAAACCCCTACACTGTGTACTTAAGTAGAGGCACCAAGGGAGAGCTCTCCACCTAGGGGGCGGCTCTCCAGGGACCACTGGGTGCACAGTGCGAGCCTGGGCCTCAGATCTGATACAATCTTGGAGAAGTCACCCGGGCGTCTGAGGTCCAGTCTCCTCTGGACGATGGCAACACGCTCACACTCCCTCCCAAGGGACTGCTCTGTTTGGAGAGAGTCAGATGTGAAAAGCGCCCGGCAGGCAGGTATGGGTTCCGAATGTCTTCAGTGTGGATGATTCTATTCTAAATTAAGTAACTGACAGATAATAAAGGTATGATATACACCCGTCATAAATGTGCATGTGCATTCTTAACCAGTGACAGATGGTAAACTCAGGTTCTCAGGGGCAGCACGTGAAGGCCTCTGCCATCTGAGTGGTCAAAGCAGGCTAGTTAGCTTGCTATTGTATCCAGGTCCCCAGGACTGCTGGGAATGAGCTTGTCTCCGTGGGAGCAGACGACCCTCTAGGTGAGGCTTCCCTGGCACAGAGGATCCTGAGGAGCTGGAGTCCTCTCTGGAGACAGTTTTCACTGGCACTCAAGCGGGCTGCACCTTCTGTAGCGTCTGCAGGGAGGGGGACCGTGCTAGTCCACAGCAGCCTCCTGCTCAACGCAGCCTGAGACCGGACGTGCCTCATTAAAGGCCAGCCAGGCAGAATGCAGCTTCAGATCACAGGCACAAGCCAATTAGGACGTGTGCCTCCTGGGGCGGGCAGCACCCTCCAGGGTGGAGGGACTCGCGGAGGGCAAGGAAACAGGGGACAAGGAAACCGAGGACCAAGGCAGCCGGCGCCTTCAGGTTCCCTTCCCCGGCCCCTCCCTTGTCCCCAGGTGGAGGGAACTGTGCCTCCCTCTGCTCTCACGTGGACCCCCAGTGGCTTCCAACGGCCGGTGCTCCCGACCCACAAGACATGGCCCACAGCCCCTCCGTCTTAGAAACACAGATTCCAATCTGAAACAATACCACGCGCCCCCGAGAGCCACACCCATCAGCCAGTTTCTGTTGGAGAAAACCCTGTAAACCATGAAAAATGAAAAAAAAAAAAATGTCAGTATTGACAGGGACGATCCTGAAGGGGGGCCCACAGACAGGCCGAGGGCTGTGGCTCCCGTCCACACCTCTGGACGAGGACAGGCGTGATGTCTCCATTAAACCGTCCACTTCAGGGCCTGAGCCGCTCTGACCTCTTCAATCTCATTCTTTTGAGCCAGAGATCAGGCTTCCCTCTTGACCCACTGACGGGACACCTAATGCTGTGTGTGCCAGCACAGATGACCCTCTGGCCTTGAGCTAGGCTGCCTCAGGAGAAAGGTCATCCGCACCTCCACGTCAATTCAGCCCAACGCCGATCACGCTCTTCGAGGTACCCTTACTGAAGTGCTCCCCTTTGTCTAGGAAGGAAATGTTTCATGTCCTAACATGCAGCTGCCGGGCACCGGCAAGAAGACTATGAAGGTGTGGCCCGTGTCTGGGTGGGAGTCTGGTCCAACTGCTCCACTCGGAAACTCCAGAGGGCGGCCCCTGGCATTGTCAAGACTTTCTCCTTAATCTTCAGGTGATGTGCTACAGCTGTAAGTGTGCGGGAGGAATGGCCCAAGGCCAAGGTGGCCGCACACTTCTGCCACGTCGGAGCCAAGTCGGAGCCACGTAGCCCAGAGGCAGAGCCGGCTTTGCCTACGTGACCCTCAACAGCTCGCAGACATGGGAGTGAAGAGCTTGGAGAGTTCGGTCCCTTCTGTGGTGAGCTGAACCAGGTCAGGCTCCCCCAGCTGGCCGCAGGTCCTGCTTCCCTGGTTCATGGAACCCTTCTCTGGCTTGGAGATGAAGCCGGTTCCTTCAGGTGTCACAGTGCCCCGTGCCGTCCCCCGTGTGGGAAGACAGAAACACCACCAGGCCTTGGAAGTCAGAGATTCCCACTGGGAACTAAGTGCGATGTGGCCAGACCTTGCCAAGAGTCCAGCTGGTCTTGGTGAGCTGCTGGCCAGGAGGGCTAGCTCTCCCCTGACCAACCCACTGGGTGCCTCTGAAGATGGGTGTCACTTCCACAGGAAGGGCCTCACAAGCTAGGCTGCCTGGTCAGCAGCACAGCCAGGCTCTTGGAATATGCAGCCAGAGTGCCAGCGAGACTTCAGCAAGAACTGACTAAGACGAGAAAAATGAGACCGACACGGGAGGAGGAAAATTAAACAGGAAGTTGAGAGTGGAGCCCTCAGAGTCTCAGAGAGGGGTATGACAAAGCTCTCTCAGAAGAGCTTCCAAGTTAAACAGAACCATGACGAGGTGAAAATAAACCCAGATTATGGAAATCGCACTCAATTGAACACATCTTGCTCTGCCAGTCAAGCAGCATATGAGTCTCTAAACTCAACACTATATTTAAAAAACGCTCTGATTTTTGCATACATTTTCGTATAAACATGCTGATTGTGTGGAGAGATAAGTTGTTACACGAAATCTTAACCATTATCAATAAAATCTTCGCAGGCATTATTTATGCAAGTGTTTTGTCACATACACTGTCTTTCTCTGTCTTCTGAGATACAGTACTAAATTGGTCAAGTTTTGTTCTTGAAAGAGCAACACAGTTCACCGTGGATCATTAAAACAAGTTGCAAACAGTTGAAGCAGACATTACAATTACAACTTTTTCTCTGACACTATTTCTATAAATACTTCTATGCACTATGGGAAGCTCAAAATAGGCCGTGCCAGCCTCGGGCAAGACTAACAAGAATTCTGAGCCTTTGTCTCACAGGATCTCACCCACGGTGCCTCAGAGCTACTATTCCCGAGTCACCCCTCGCTACCCTCCCTCCTGTGAAGTTCTGTTGGGCGACTGGTGTAGTTTGCAATGGTGGCTCCCACTGCTTTGGCAGGGGGGGACCACGGGAAAACCACGGCAAACGTCTCGCAGATGCTTACGTGGGTGGTGGCGCCGCAGAGGCAGAAGGTATTGCCCTGCCAATCCCCAGACTCCAGTGATCTGTGGGTACAGTATTTGCCCTGTCCACAGATGACCAGGACTGTTATCTTTAAGATCAACCCACCTTGGACCTTGGTAATCAAATTTTGTTAAAGAAAGCTTAAGTAGTTATGCATTTAGGGATTTGTCCTCATTTTTCAGTCACAGATACTAATATACATGAAAATGAATGAGTGATTCCATTGATGTTCATCTGCATCTGTGCTCTTTTTTAGTTGTAGTTGGACACAATACCTTTATTTTATTTATTTATTTAAATGTGGTGCTGCAGATCGAACCCAGGACCTCGCATGTGCTAGGCGAGCACTCTACCGCTGAGCCACAACCCCAGCCCCTGCATCTAGCTCTTAAAATCACCGTACTCACCTCCCTTGGGGAAACACCAAGTCTTGGGTGTAGAAAAAGATCTGGATTGAGGCCTGAGAACTTGGGGGCCCAGTCCTGCTCCTGGCCTGGGCGGAGTACAGGGAACAGCGTGCTGGGCTGAAAGGCAGGCTGGGTGGCAGGGGTCCCGAGCCCCCACTCTCTTGCTGTAACACATGGAGCAAGAGATCCAGACTCTCTCCGTCTGTTAAGTGAGGTCATAGGATAGGTAATCCCTTCCAGAGCCAAATGCCAGTAACATCACAACTAGATGAAATCCCCAGGGCTCGGCCTCCCCGTAGAGAAGATGTTGCTGTTTTTAAAAGCCTCTCCCCCCACTACTAAGCACAGCTAGGGTGAAACAGGAATAAGATGGTTTTGTGTATGCTCCACGAGAAACATATGGGAGAAAGCAAGGATGGCAGCCTTCGAGAGAGTTCACACAGAGCCCCAGGGTCAGGGCTACGCATCCCTGCAAATGCCCTTACACAGGGTTCTGGTGTGCACCTGCCCAGTTTGGGGGTCAGATGTGCATGGGACACGAGTATCCCTGAAAAAAACCCAGACCTCCAGCCCATGAGCAGCGCAGTGCTGACCAACAGCCAGGCTTGTTGACCAGGTGGCTGCCGTCCTCCAGCTCACGGACCTGGTGCTCAGGTCAGCAACCTGAGTGAGCGCTACTGCAAAACTGGAGAAGTCCTCCAACAGCACAGGGTAGAAGACCTAAAATGCAGACCCCTGCGATGTCAGGCACACCTGCGCCGTGACAGCCCGCCTGACCACCTTCCCAAATGTGCTGGTGAGCTTCCCGAGCTCAGGACTTAGGGCTCCCAGACTCACAGGGTAGCAGGCATCAGGACAGGAGAAACCAAGAGTTTCCGATCAACGTAACCTCAAACGGAAAACAGCCTGTAACTAAACTGAGTTTTGCTCAAATTGAGAAAGTCCTTGGTTCACAAGGAATGTGAGAGAGTTTCTCAGATTCAGTCAACATAAATGCTTCTATTTGAAGGAAGAACCATCCTATAGAGCTGCAAACTGACCCAAACTTGCTGTTTTCTATTAGTTCCTTGTGAAGGGACCTCTCAATGGAGATCCTTTGTCTTCTTTATCTTACACCAGAATTTAGGGAGCTCTGCAAGTGCTAAAGTCATTGCACTAAAGGGACTAATTTGAAAAGGAAAATAAAACTCTGGAATATGCAGTTAAACCCCTAATGATATAATTTGGCTCAAGCTATTGTATGAGTCAGCTTTTCATTACTATAAGAAATTACCAAGATGGGCTTACTTAAGAAGAAAAGAGGTTTATTTAACTTGCAATTTTGGAGGCTGACCATGCTCATGACATGGTATAGATTCTGTCACCTGGCTGTGTCACCTCCTGGCAGCTTGGGATGGCAGAGGGTTTGCAGGAGTGGGGTGGCCAGGGAGCTAGGTGGAGCTAGGTTCAGACTTTGATGGTCACCCTCTGGACAGAACAACTGCAGGGTCACACAAAAGGAAACCTTTCCAGGGCCCCAATAACCTAAGGTCATCCTCCAGGGCCACCTCTTAAAGGCCCCCTCAGCTTCCACCTCATAACCCCACAGTCCAAGCTCCTAGCACCTGGACCCTTAGGGGACAAACCACATCTAAAGATAGATATCATCAAAGACACCCAGCACCTCCCCTGAATGCAGGCCAGAGTTTTGCAGCAGCACTGGGAGCTGAAAGAAAGCACGGCCCAGGCCCCACCAAGGCCCACGGGTCAGAGCTGCAGTTCCTCAGTGCTCCCTGTGACTTGCGAATCTCCTCCCGGCCCATGCTTTTCTAAAGAGGTGGGCGCAGGCGCCCTGACACCCTGTCACATTCTAGGCCACCGTGTGGATCTGCTCATCAGAACCCACCACAACCTGAGACTGACCACAAGGTCCCAAAGATGCGAGCTCCAGGACTTGAGAAGTGCCACCTCTCGGGTTCTTCTGCCGGGCAATGCATTGAAAGCCAAGGATTCCCAGCTCTCCTCTGCAGATCCTTCTGATCCTGCCCAGGGAGAGACAGGGAACCTGGAAGATCCTCCCAGAGACAATCTCACATGCCCTGGGGGAAGAGGACCCCAGGCTCGACGGAGAAACCACACCACTGGCAGATGCTCTCCGCTGTGCTGGGGCGTTAACATTATCCGGAGTTTATTTGATTTTAAAATATTCTCTGAACACTTAGATTCGCCATGGCAACCACTCACGGCCATGTACATTAAACTCTGTATTAGACTATATAATGCTAAAAGAATTTCAAAAGTAATCTTACAAATAGCAGGCTTTCAATGACAGCCTCATATCTTGGGGGAGACACCTGAGATTTCTAACAAAGAGCCCTGCTGATCTAAATGGAGAAGCTATTTTCTCACAAAGACTGTGTAGCACACGAACACACCACAGACTTTACCCTGCAACCCAGGGCACAGGCACTGTCACAGCTCCCACCTGGCAGCTGCAGCGGCTGAGGCACCCTGGGGGGGCTTCCTCAGGCCCCAGGCTCTCAGCCGCTGCAGGTGGGCATCAGCTCCTCCTGTGGAGCCATCCAAGGCCAGGTAAGAATAGAAACCGTTTTACCCTGCTCACACCCCAGAAGGGGTCTCAGCCCACAGGTAGGTGCAGCAGCCAGCTGGCCTGGTGTGAGAATCTAATGTTGGGAAAAAGTTTCATGCCATCCTCTGACTTTGCAAATTGCACAGTGGTAGTGAGAGTGCGGATTCTGAAAGAGAGCAGTTACTTGTAAATAGATTCATTAACAAGTGAATTCATTAGTAAATTACCAGTGAATGGATTCATTAGCTCCTCTCCTGTTAATGGAAAGTAGATGTTTGTGAAAACTGAGGTCTCCGTCTGTCACAGACCTAACAGCCCCTCAGACAGACAAAGTGCGCTCCTCCTTCACTTCCTGGTAGGCCCTTCTTCCGATGTCCTCTCTTCAGTATCTCCAGAAAAAAGCAAAGCCCCAGGAGCTCAGGGGGGTTAAACAAGTGGGTCATCGTCCCTTGGAAACTAAACAGGCAAGCAACAAAAAAACTCAGAATGGGTCAGAGCATGGGACTGGCCTTCCATCCGTACATCCCTGTGCATGGACACGGGGACACTAATTAGCAGTGACGATCAGAAACAAAGTAGGATATGCAGTTCCCTTCCCATTTAGGGAAGGACAGTGGAGATTGCTGATCGTGATGCCCTCAAGCCTCGAAACTTCCTTGGTACCCGGCAAAGCTGGAGAATGGTTTTGATCATCTAGATTTAAGGGTTACTATAATCAGAACCGAACCAAACATTTAAATAGGTGATGTTTTCTATAGAGGACACAAACCCGATTTACAAAACCTGGATTCGTAAGCTGAACCTTATAGGAGAAAGAGAGTCAAGTCTGATCCAAGGTGATGTGAGGACTGGAGGGTGCTCCATCCCACCCACCGCCCATCCCTTTGCATTGCAGATGGACCCTTCTACTCCCAACTAATCAGCAAGGCCTCAAGATGGAACACACGCCTCATCTGACTCACAAGCACTTATGTGATTTACTGCTTCCTTTTGACAGAATGGCCACTCTTTGGAATGGTTTCTTTTATTTCCTGTTGAAAACCGAATATCTTTTGAGTGACAAGCAATTCATTACACCCTTCCTTCACTCCCCACCTTTCCAGTGAGGCCAAGTGGCTCCTCTGGCAGACAGCTCTGGCGGGTGTCAAATTACCTTTTCCCAGTTGTTGCCCCTAAGCTGCGTCGAGGGTCTGGCTTGCCGCTGGCAGGATTGATTTGACATCCTCTGATCAAACAATCACATTACTCCTTCTCCCTTGGTAGGGGTGAGTCAGACATGAATGTCCCCAAAGGTCACTTGCAGAAAACCAGGACTTAATTGTGGCAGGCCGACTGAAGAACCCAGGCTGTCTGTGAAATCCCTGTGCATTTTCAGATTCCAGCCCCAGAGGCCATGGTCGCCCATCACGGGTTCTCCGTGGGGCCTGTCTGGATGGATTCCTGCGATGTCCTTTAGACAGGTAGCCTCCTCCCCCTCCAGATGGGAAACTGTTTTATTTCAGAGATTTATGCAAATAATGGCACAAGAATCTTCTTTCAAAGTTAAAAGGGATCTGACATTTGACTGAATATTAGTCAAGCGTTAGCTGGCATTGGTGAAAACAGATCCTGGAACATTCTGCGTCCAGCAGGGACCATCTTATGTGGCTTGGTCCTGATGTGAATGATTTTCGGATGTTCCCTGTAATGAGCTTCAGCGTCCCAGTCCCATAACGTCATATGCATTGCATTCTCTTGTTTTGTCTTTTATCCGTGGTGGAGAGCAGCACCCACTGTGGTCATTTCTCAACACACACGTGTGTATCTGGCTCCCTACTTAGCTCTCAGAAACTGACTTCCCAGCCATTTTTAGACATTTGCCAATTATGTCTGCAGCTCTGCAAGGGAGGCTATAACTAAATCAAAGTGCAGTTGCCACCTGATAATGACCTTCAATCTGAAACTGATGTCACACAACCCACATTATGAGAGGTGAAAAATCTGTTTCAAATTCATAACCTTGTTATTTATAAGTTACCTATTTCAGCCTTCCACCGATTAAGTAGAAGCTTGACCTTCTAATTTCATATTTTTGGCCAAGAAAAGTGTCATGATAAAATTCTCCCCATGAGATTTCAGGAAAATAAGTATCGTACCGTAGAGCATCCGTGCCAACTGGCCGCCAGGAAGGTGAATCATGATCCAATCATCACCTGCCTTGGGTCCCCGTCAGGACTCTCCAATCTGGTTGGAGAGATAAAATATCAGCCTAGATGGTTAAAAAGCCGTTGGGAGAACAGCTGAGTGGTGACAGCAGTGCCCACCGCAGAGCCGGAGGAACACAGGGAGTGAGGGTACACGGCTGCAAGAGCACCTCACACAGGGTGGACCTGAGCAGGCCAGGGGGTGGGCTCCACGGTCATGGGAGACTGGACAGGCCACTGAGGAGGAGGATGAAGGCCCAGGGCAGGGAGAGGGGACTGCACAGCTGTGTGACATTGAGCAAAGCTACTACTGCTGGGCACAGAGCCCAGTGCCATGGCTCTGGGCTTCTCCACGCAGCAAAGGCTTTGCTGCAGGTCAGCTGGCAGGGAGGTCAGGAGGCAGCAGCTCAGACGGTTTCCAGGTGGTAGTGGGGGGATTACAGGGAGGGAGGGAGCCGGAGCTGCCGTTGGCTGAGTGAGGGAAGGGCTCGTGTTGGTTGTCCGTGCAGGGGTTTAGATTAGTGACACCACAGGCCCGACGGTCTAGGTGCTTCTGCTCAGGTCGGTCATTGTCACCACCGCGCTACCGGCAGCCACAGAGGTCTGAAGGGACTTTAGAAGGTGACTAAGTGGGACAGCCAGAGTTTGAACCCAGACGATGAGGCTCCAGAAGTACTCACTGCTCCCAGCCCTGCTGGGCCTCTGCCTGCAGTGGCTGACTTGCCCAAGCCCAGTGCCACTGGGGTCTGACCCGAGGACTCAGGGAAGACCGCGGAGACCTGGACAGCTCCCGTCCCATCCCAAACAGGCTCCCTGGGCCTCAGCCTGCAGGACCCGTGGGCCCAGCATTGTCAGGTGTGGGCCTCTAAAGAGACGCCCGAGATCTGACTTTACATGAGAGGTCACTTTAAAAGACACAGGGTCAGGTTTCAGATTTCAGGTGCGCAGTCCGGGAAGCGAGGGGAAAGGAAAGAAAGGGGTCTCGGTTCAGAAACCTGGGAAGGGGCCTGTGGCCTGAGCAGCAGGAGAGCCATGCAGAGGAGGTCAGGGACAGAGGGGAGATCTGTGGAGGGTTCCCTCAGGGAGCACGGTGGGCAGGCCAGCCAGGCTCATCACCGTGTGACATGGACAGGTCACGTCATCCGTGTGTGGCTTCCATTCCCTCAGAAGGAGCCTTCAGTGGCCCTCTGCAGTCCGTGTCCCCAGCACCGCTCAGCACACCCCACTCAGAGCCACCCTGGTCTTACACACCTGCTCCTGGGGACCTTTGCCCAGACGTGCTCCTCCTCCTCCTGAGGGCTCTCCCCTGCGCTCCCCGGGCTCCGCATTCCTGCTCTGTCAGCAGGGTCTCTGTGCCCTGCTCCTCCTGCTGAACCTCATCCTTCCCTCCTTCCTCCTCCTTTCCCGGACACGAGAGTCTCCTTTCCTCATGGCTATATCCACAGCACCCAGGACACGGCCTGGCCTGGGGCAGGGATCCATGACCCTCACTGAAAAGTAGGAGGGTGGAAGGGGCCTGACCAAGAGATAGGAACGCCCCCATCAGGGCTGCAGATGAAGTGAGAATCAGCTGCCCAGCACTTAGCACTTAGTCCAGGAGAAAGCGCTACTTTGTAAAGCAGCTGAGAAGGACAGGGGACTGGAGGTGGCGCCCCGAGGGGGCGTGTGAAACCTGACCGGGCTTCCAGGCAGCTGGCCGGTACCCACAGCCCCCGTCCATCCTACCGGGGAGTCCCTGGGAGGACCTGTGGACGCTGTCCAGTGGGGAGCTGAAGAGCCACACGGGTGTGTTAGGAACCAATCACTTGTTTCATCTTGTTTCTTGCTTAAACATGATCTTCAAGCTGCCATTTATCGCCACCTTGCTGATAAACGGGAGATTTGGGAATGGCGGGTGTTATGCCAATAGCAACGAGAAGTCGAGAGAAAGCAAATGCTATTTCTATTGTATGTATTGTAGTCATTTCAGAAATCACCACCACATTACCATAATAAGAGGAATGGGGTTCCTTTTATGGTGTTTAATGTAATTATGCCCTTTATGAATAGTAATTGACTTGAGAATAGATCCCTGTCCTGTGGGGTCAGGCTCCAGGGGAAGAGGGAAATGGCTAGAAAAACGATTAAAGGATCGCTTAGGCTGGCTCGGCTCGGCTAGAAAATCCCCTTTCTTCTCTGAATTCCTGTCTAACTCGTCACTCAAGCAATTTTTATTTTGCCGTAGGGGCTGGTCATCTGAAGAAATAGTGACTGTGAATTTTAAACTATGTAAGGTGATTGGCGACTGAGGGCTCAGTGTCTGGGGAACACAGCTGGTTGTGTGACAGTAGGAGGTGGTGTGGGCTGCCCCTGGGAAACCCATGCAGACGAGGAGGGTGCTACCCACAGGGCAGAGCACGGACGGGGCCAGGCTGCACGCAGTGACTTCATTCCTGGTTTCATACGCAAATGTGAACCCTGAGGTTATACTTATTTGTGAGACTGGTTCTAAGGCCATTTCCAAATGAAGCTGAAACATCCCCCAGATAATTGTAGCTATGTGCTTGACGTCTGCAGGGACATTACTCTTATCTTCAGGGGACACGTAAGCAAGCTGAGAACCGGTTTTGCCCAGGACTCCAGTTGGTACATGGAAAAGTGTGGGTTAAGATGGTCACATGGGCACACATGACCAGGCCGTGGCTGTGGGTGATGAGTGGGTGTGATTATTCATGGTAAACTCTTTTCTCCAGGATGGCTTCATCGTGTACTTTATGATTAACAACACAGCTTCCATACACGTTTGGGAGATGGACCGGCAAGGCTTTGGGGAGCCATTTTCCACTGTTCCTGTGATCCCAGACAGCTGGCCTTTGGGGGCTGTAAACCGTGCATCATGCCAAGTGGCCCACGGATGCTCCACATTTGGCTCTGGAGGGTGCTCACCAGATATGCGGTGAATGTCCTTGTCAAAGCTGTACTTTGGTCAACCGCGTGCCTTCTCTACCTGGTATCCTGCTTCTTTGTATCGGAGTGGGTGAAACGGCCCTCGGGAGGTCGCTCGTCCTTCCTGTTTCTTCTCTTCCTTTCTGGTCCAGGTTTGCTCACAGACATGGCTCCCTGCTGTTTGTGCCCTCCATCCAGACTCAGCAGGGGCCAGTGGATGCCTTTTCTCTTGAGCACCACTCCCTCAGGTAACAGAGTCTCAGGGCCCTCTGGGAAAACATCCCTCTTCCCCTCCTGCCCCATCTGGTACAAGGGAAGAACAGCCTCTCCCTACCGCTGACTAGTTCTCAAAGGGTGACCTGAGGACCCAGGTTGCTCTGACCAGGTATCAGAAACACCTGGAAGGACACTGTCCCCCAGGGGGGATTGCCGGGCTGAGCCTGGACCTCAGGCTGTCTTGACCTCATCAGAAGGCTCTGCACAGCAGCAAGACCCTCAGGAGGAAGGGGCTGGGGGCCAGGAGAGCTGGTCCTAGTGACACTGCCCATGACCCTGCTCCTGCTCATCCTGCCCCACCCACGCCACCCATCTGAGGTAGAGCATCACTTCTGGTGCTCAAGACTGTCGGAACCCACTTCTGAACCCAGGAGGCTGTGTGTTGTCTTCTGAGCAGGAGCACCGACTCTGATAAAGAGTCTACCTTGATGGCTGGCTATAGCTATTGTACAAACCGCTTTTCTCTCCAAGTAATTCATCTCATTCTTAATCTTTTCTTGATGATTTTATTTTATTTCTAGAAACATTAAGCCTACGGCAAATTGCAGCCTTCTGCCCACTAATGATCTGCAATTACATAGTTTTATCAAGTATTTCCACTTAATGGCTCTTATTAGGGTTTTGTACTAATCGAACTGAAAATTTCTTAGATTTATAAAATAAGCCGCCCCAACCTCAGACTTTGCAAATAACTCTTTATACAATACTGTTAATGCAAAATGGGTATCTGAAACGAATCTGAGAACAGGGTCAGAGTTCTGTAAGCATTTTGGCTTGACTTTGTAATCAGCATTTGCCTTGTTCTCAAAGTCCAAGCGTCAAGAGGATCATAAAGAGTCCTGTAACTGAGCGCTCCACCTGAGGTCGCACCTTATTCTACCGGCTTTGCCCCTAGTGGTTTGACATTCAATTTGTCTTCAGTCTATAAGGGACACAAACAAAGGAATTTATGTCACCTCTCCAACTTACACTACATAATTAACAAGGGCAGAAATTCAACTGATTTCTATGCAAACGAAGAGACAGTGACAGAGCTGATTTGTCCTCACTGCAGAACACTGAGAGCTCAGGGTGCAGGACACCTGCCAGAGCTTGGCTTAATCCTCCAACAGAGACTTCCCCTTCACATTCTGATGGGGTCCCAACTGTCCTGAGATTAAACAATGCCACACCTCTGGTGTCCCTTTCTCCTATACAGGGCTGATTCAGATCATGGCTACATGGAACTTGCCAAAAGGTCAAGAAACCAGGGAGGCTAATAAAAATGGATGGGCAGGGAGGTGAGACAGGGCACCCTGACTTTAGCCCCTGAGCCCCCCTGGGCATGGACACCAAGCAACCCGTCACCTTCGGGCCCTCTGCACACCTGCAGCACTGAGGCACAAGGCTCCGGGAAGCTGACAGGCCCCATGTTCTCCACATGAGGAGGTCGGCTGAGCCACATGGACAAGGGTTGGCTCTGGTGACATTTTGGGACACACTTGAGGAGAAACAATAGGAAAATTCATGGAAAAGGAGAGAATTTCCTCCAAAGAATGAAGGATTTAGTTCCTATCTGAGGGAATATTCCAGGTGGATGTTTCTAATCATACTCATCTGTCAAAAACCAGAGGAGGACTGGGAGGCAAGGAGGATGATCAGGTAAGGCGTGCGGGGTGGTGGGCGGTCCAGCAAGGCGGTGTGCTACTCACACGTATTGACCCTCAGGACGAGCCAGCAGTGTGGCAGATCACGTCACATGACGTTCAGTCTCCTATCACCCCGTGAGACAAGAGTCATTATCAGATGGCAGAGAAACAGGGCACAAAGACATGTTGTGAGCAGCAGGCCAGGGGTGAGCCCCAGAGCCCAGTCACACGTGCAGACCTCTGCCACCCCGCAGCCTCAGGTGGGCCCTGCTGACCCCTGTTTCCACAGTGTGCTGTGTGCTGCTACGGTGACTCCGAGAACCAGCCCATCGGCTGGGCTGGGCGCTGCCTCATGCTGGGCAGTAGACACACACCACTTAGGTGGGGGCAGCGCTTGGTTATCTGGAACGTCCTTTCACTTCGTCTCACAACAGACCAGCGTGGTCTGCAGCCATTTCCTCCATTCCCAAAGGAGGGGATTCGGTTGTCCAAGGTGACCTGAGATTCTGAAGATTCGGTGTTGTCTCCCCATCGGGATGGGACACGAGAAAGGTGGGGCACACGATGGCAGTGGGTCCCAGAGAGGGGTCTCAG
Organism: Marmota marmota marmota; assembly: GCF_001458135.2. Taxonomy (NCBI): domain Eukaryota; kingdom Metazoa; phylum Chordata; class Mammalia; order Rodentia; family Sciuridae; genus Marmota; species Marmota marmota. The sequence goes on along the minus strand of NW_026000168.1, from coordinate 903,510 downwards.
ACAGGGCCTTGGCATCTGGCTGGTTTTACTACACGGCAGACTCCACGTGGAGCCCTGGGGGCAGAGGGGAGACAGCAGGTGGGGAGAGTCCTGGGCGAGGTTGTGGATGCTGGAGGTAGAACCCCGAGAAAGCCCAGGCTCCGGTCCTGAGAGAGCTCCTTCTATCACACTGACTCTTCCCCTGGCTCCCGCCCTGGATGGGCTCCCAGTTACAGCTCTGTACAGAACCAAGATGCTTCCTCCTGTTCCAGAAAACCAGCTCACACGTTCCTCCAAACCAGGAAGGAGAGCAGCTAACCCTGAAGGCACGGCACGGGCTCTTTCTGTGATCTGTCCTCACAGCACGGGCAGGTTCAGAGCTGGTGGCTGCTCACAGCGATTCCTCTCCAGACTCTTGCTCTACCTATGGGAGTTTCTATTGGCAAAAGGGTGGCTGAGTCTCAAGTGTTTATGAAAGAAAGGGAAACTATGGTAAATATCTCCCTGCTGATCCCTTCCAAGCACCATGTGGCACAGGGGACCGTCCTGTTCCTTGCCACAGTACGCGATATCTAAGCAACCTTCCATGAAATGAAAAGTGGAACATTAGACACACATGTAAACTGAAGGTTAACATGTGGATCACAAAGAAACCGTTGCCACGGGGGGTCAATGTCCAGGAAAATAGCCTATCCAGATGCTTGAAGGGAATCAGAGACTCAACAAATAAGGAAACCCGTCCTCAGCTCTGTGACCTTTGGTAAAATTCAACACAGCTCCCAAAGAGATTCTGTCAGGTGGAAACCTGGCGGGAAGGACAAGTGTGCACCATGCCCTGGTGTGACCGTCATGGCAGAGGACCGCCAGAAACCCACTCCAGATGGACAGCCCCACCTCGTTTCCTCGAATGGTCGTGGAGACCATAAATGCCTGGTGGAAAGTCGTCACCCATCCCCAACTTGCACCTGAATTCCTGGAAAGGAGAAGGGTTTGTGAAAGAGATCATCAATGTCGACATAGAGCATAAGGAAGACTTGATGCAGGGACACCTTGATTCTGAGCTGCCTGTGGGGAGAAATGCTTTAGTGTTAAGCAGCCCATGGGCTTTCGAGGCTGAGACACACGATGTCTAAGTCTGTCTTTGTATCCTAGAACATTGTGATGCTGGGGAAATCACTTCCTTAGTTTCCGTATCTCTAAGATGGGGATAACAGGACTACCCATATGGGTTGGTTTGTCTGTTTTTTCCTGAAAGAAATGAATATGCAGATAGAGTGCTTAGAAATACACCTGGCCCAGAGAAGGTGTGCAAAGATCACCAGGTTCTGGTGCGAAGGGCATGTGATCTCTGCATTCTTCAGAGGATCACCCTGCGATTCAGTGTAGGAGGAAGGACTTCTCAACACAGGGTCTGCAGCAGCTGGACACCCACAGGCACTAGGAATGAACACAGACCTCACACCTTATTCAGAAATCAACGGAAAAGAAACCACAGACTTACTTCCGACATGGAAAATACTAGAATTTCTAGAAAAATTAGTAGATCCTCAGTATCTAGGACCAGACAAAGAAAATTTAGATTTGACACCAAAATATCAATGAATGCAAGGAAGACTGACACCTGAACCACTTCGAATTTAAGGTCTGAAGTCTAAAAAGACTCCCCGTGAGGAGTCTGGATCTGTAACACCCAAAGGCCCGGGCACTGAAGGCTTGGTCCCCAAGCCGGCCCTGTGGGAGGTGGTGGCAAGGGCAGGTGGCCTAGAGGGATGCAGTGGTTGCCGGGGCGTGTCCTGGAAGGGCCTAGTCTCTCTCTGCTCCTGTTGCCCTGGGTGACCAGCTGTGCTCTCCACTCACTCTCCACCAGGACGCCCTGCCTCACCTCGGCCTAGAAATACTTCAGCCCAGGGACCATGGCCTGGAACCTCGGAAACTCTGAGCCCAAGACACCTTTCCTCCCTTCCATGGATCTCACCAACTGGGGGAAACTGGAGAACACAGAATTGAAAATAAAAACTAGGTGGAAGAAAATATCTGCAAATAGCATATGTGGTAACTGCTTTAAATCTAGAGTAGATGAAGACTTCTCAGAGCTCAAACTTTAAATATAATCTAATTATAAACGGGACAAAAAATAGATATTTCACTGGAAGAAGATAGACCGATGGCAAACATATCAAAGGACATTCAGTATCATTAGCCATTAGGGAAGGCAAATAAAACCACAATGAGATTTTGCTATGCATCTACTGGAACGGCTAAAAGTCAAAGACGGTGGTCACATAGTGCTGGAGAGGACGCAGAGAAACTGATCACTCCAGCATTCCTGTTGGGAGTGTGAGGGGTCCAGACACCCTGGAAGGCAGTCCCTTCAATAAGGAAAACTGGACTTACCCTATGACCCAGAAACTGTACACCTGAGTATTTTTCACAGAAAAATGAAGACATTTGCCTACAAGTGTCCATGGTGTTATTATTTGTAGTCACCTGTGACTGGAGACCACTGTAGACCACAGGTGGACGTCCACGGGTCTTAGGTGCCAGAACACGGGATTGTATCCACACAACTTGGGTGGAGCTCAAAGAACTCATGCCATATGAAAAGGCTGATCCTAAAGGGCCAGGTACTGAATGAGTCTGTTCACACTGAGTTTGTGGAGTGACGTCACCACAGAGAGACGGATCAGAGATGCTGGGGGTGGGCAGCCTGGAGCAGGGCCTCGGGTGCCTTACACTGTGGAGGGTGGTTGATGAGGTTATACAAGGGATAAAGCACACACACACACACACACACGGGCCGACAAGAACAGGTATGATGGGTGGAAGCTGGACTGATCCTCTGGACTGTAGTGACATCGGTTTCCTGGTATTGATCCAGTACTACAATCAGGCCTGGCGTCATCACCGAGGGAGCCGTGTGAAGGATGCACAGAGCACCCTGGGCACCTCTCTGCCACCTCCATGAGTCTGTGATTATTTTAAACAAAAAAACTTCAGGAGCCATGCTGATTTCAGTTTTCAGGTAAGGCCTCTCAAGGCCCTCAACTTCATGTCCAGTTCCAGGGGGAAACCGGACCCCCAGGACGTGGCTGTGACTGAGGTGCAGGATCCTGAGCCATCCCCACCCTCAGATCAAGGCGTCAGTCAGCAGTCACAAAGCCACACCATCCGTCACACACAAGTTGATGTCCCCGCCACCCCCATGTTCAGAAGGACAGACACCAACTGACAATGCCTGCTGGGAACCAGGGCTGGGAACGCAGTGGACTTCATCCCACCCCCTCCACTACTCAGGACACACTCGGGCAACCCCCAGTCCCCGTACACGAAGTGTCACACACAGTGGGCGTGGCGAGCTGTGCTGTGCAGCCTACATCAGAATGAGCTTATGTGGTGCGTGAGACTGCATCCAAACCTCACCAGAAGCTCTGAAGTCAGGGAACAGACAGCGCTTCCAGCTCTGGAACTCAATTCCTGAAGCTAAGCAAATCACCTCAACACTTAAAACAGCTCCTCATATGGCAACTGAACCAGGTGCTATTAAAGATGCCAATGTAATTAAATGATACCTAATTACAAGGAGCAAGAATCTGTCAGGCACAAGGCTAGCAACACGGACACTGCACGTCTGGGAAAGCCTCACTAATTCAGACTGCACTAGCTTAGAACTTGCAACCACTGGGGACACTTGTCTTATGTATCACTGTTTCAATGTTTAAGAAAAGAAGGATGCACTGTCTAAACAATTTATGCAAAGAACAGTCTATTTTTAAACAGAAAAAAAATTAAAGTGAATAAATTAGAAGTTCTTGTACTCATGCAAAAGAGTTCATTAGAAACCAGGGTCTACCCACTGAGACACAGGAGGACTTAGGATAAGGCCATACCCATGCAGGAGCGGGGCTAAATTGCAACAGAAGAATTCCTAAACTCGTTCTGAACCCACAAGCACTCTGCCACTGAGCCACGTCCCAGTTCTTCCTATTTTTGATTTTGAGACAGGGTCTTGCTAAGCTGCCGAGGCTGGCCTTGAACTTGGGACCCTCCTGTGCCAGCCTCCTGAGTCACTAGGATTCCCGGTGTGGGCACCACACCCAGGTTAAGCTTATTCCCTTCAAAGTCAGCCCTAAAGCAGGAGACTGGTCATGAAAAGGATCTGCTAGTCTACTCACCGGTCTTAGGCCCAGGTTCAGGCAGGGCGAGCCACAGGTCAGGCCACAGTCCAGGTTAATGGGATTTAAGAAAGAAAACTAACACAACAAAAGGGTGAAACCGAATCTCCCAAACCAAATGTTCATGTGGCACTTTAAGATAATTTGAAAAAATGGCAGCAATTTCCAATTACAGATTTGTAAACTATCTTGTAACCTATGTTTCCTGTTGATCATGCCTTTGGAGTTAGTTCCAAAAACAAATCAGGTTTTTGGGTTTTCCGTCTCCGTGGGACAGAAAATAGCACGGAAGAATCAAGCGTTAAATCGTGGCGCCTGTGCCTGCCACACCCTTCCTCACTAGGGGCTGCCACACAGAGAGGCCCAATCATACTCCGTCTTCCTCTCCCATAAAAAGAGCCAGAAGGAAGGAGAGGATCAGGTGGCAGGAAGTTAAGATGCAACCCTTCTGCCCAGGGTGTGGAGCGACTTAGTTCACCCTTGAAAGGCAGGCTCAGTGGGAGCCCAGGGTTGGTGTTGTGGGTTTCCCTCTGAAGTGCTATTTCTCTTTGCATGAATTCATTTCTGAGCTGAAATAGAAATTCTTTGAAAGTCAAGAAGAGACGGACTTCTCCAACACACTTTCTCCAGTTGTGTGGTCAGTCCTGAGAACCTTCAAACAGAATCTCCTGGACACGGTACGGCTAGTTCAAATCCATCCCCAGAAGGGGCCTCCCTATCCCAGGCTGTCAGGAAATAACGGAAGAGTGCCAAGCCAGCGTTGAGTTCCTTTTCTTCTATTTAAATCTGGAATGAAAACAGGTTTCACTTATTTTGTACCTCTTCCCATGGAGGTACCTCTGTGCGGCAGAGCTGGGCCGGTCACTGGGAGCTCACCTGCTTGCTCCTGGGCAGCACAAGAGCTCCTGGGAAAGGCACAGGGCCTCTCTGGGAGAGGAAGGAAGCCAGACCTTCCTGCCCACCTGCTCTTTCTGCAGAAGAGGAACATCCCAGATCCAGGTCCCAAGGCCTGAACCAGTGGGTCAGGTCACCGTGTCATCAAGGGTCCGGTAAGGGTGACAGGACCGTGAGTGTGGTGCTCCTCTCTGCAGATGGAGTGACGACGGGAGGGAGGTGGGGCTGTGTCCTGAGCCTTCACCTTGTGGCAGGCTCCTCTCCTCCCTCTCCTGGGCTCCCAGCAGGCCTCAGGGTTTAAGAGAGAGGGACCAGTCTCCCGCTGGTGAGATGACACCGGTGGCTCCGAGCCTCTCTTCTTGAGCTCAGCTGCACACGCAGGGCTACGGGTGCTCACTGGCCTCCTGGGGGCACCACAGTGGGTGGGACACCTGGGAAGAAGGCAGGAGTGTTCCTGGATCACTCCCGTCATTGCCTCTGACTAGTGGTCAAAGATCAGAAGCCAGCTCCCGCGCAGACCTGGGCTCTTCCCCTCTGTGATACCCGTTGCCTCCTTTGTAAAATCATCCTATATACAAAAGACCTGCTGTGAGCATCAGATCGGAGAATGCCTAAGGAAGCCTTTTAGTGGTGAAACACTATTTATTTATAAGGTGCTATTATATATTTAAAAGGCAAGTTCATTTACAAGGAAACCATCTGTCTTCTCAACTGTAAATGTGTCAATGAGGCTGTTATGGGGACCTGGGGGTTGCTAATGGTTCTGACTAATTGTCTGAGGGACCCAGTCCTTAGGTTTGGCTGTTGACTCTAAATGGCACAAAAGGAGCCTATGAACTGCTTCCTCCCCTCCCTAGACCTGCTAATTGTTTTGGCAACTAAGCCTTTGAGAGATCATAAGTTAAACTAAAGACACTTCAATCTGTCTTACTTCAAAGCTAACAAGAGACAGGGACCCATCTTGCTATAGTTATTCTTGGTCTTTACTTCCTCCTTTATTTTATATGTTGACAATAAATTCTTGATAAATGGAAAATGTCCTAAAAGGCAGAGGTAGAAAACTAAGACGTTTACTTACTGCTTATTTGATTGACATACCATAAAAGCTAATTTGGGTCCAAATAAGTATAAATGCACATCGCCGCCATGATTCAAGTTTGTGCTTAACAAAATCAGTTTCCAGTAAAAAATTTAATATGCAAAAGGCAATGTTTCAACTGAAATTTTTCCATCTGGTAAAATCTTGAAAATTAGACTACATAAATCTACAAATGATAAAAAAGTGGGGTACATTCTATAGTCTCCACTCCACAAGAACTCCATAGATCATTAATTTCCCTATTTCAAACTTAAAAACTGATCTAAAGCAAACTGTCATCAAGCTGTGGATCTCAATGCTTCAATGCTTGTTAATGTGGTAACATTTTCCTTCAGCGTAAATTCTCTCAGACAACGAGGTATGCATTGATTTGGGCTATGGAGACATGAAAATCAGGTATAAAGGTAGGGGTAATATTGTGATCGCCTGATGTATTCAGGCTTATTTTAAGTTACAGCAAAAATATTTAATCATCAGGCTTCAATTTGGCAAAGGAAGGGATTAACAAAAGCAAGTCCACCTTCTCTATTGGTATTGAGTCATTTTCTGCCAGCTTTTGATCAAGCAGTTTCATCTAACCCCCTACTAAGTTGCCATCATCACAAAAACAAAGTTTTTTGAAAATTAGTTGAAAGCGCAGGTCACATGATGTATTTTGCATGCAAAATCCTAGCTTCCTTTCTCCACATGTCTCTTGAAGGCCACCGGCTCACGGGTGATGAGCTCCTGCCACCAGACCTGACTTTGGGTTGCATGTTGCCAATCCCTCTTCAGACAAATTCTTGGATTTTCTGTATCCCGTGCACATCACAGCAAGGCAAACCAGCTGGTGAAGTGAAGGCGGCTATGAAATCCAAGAGCCTGGGAAGGAAGGATTCCCTAGGCTCCCTACTCCAGCCTGGGGCTCACGGAGGCTTCTTACACCTGTTTTTCTGATACCATGCAAAGTTCTTTTAATTCTTAGGTGCCAATGTCTTGAGAATCCAAAAGCCTGCTAAATTAAATCTTGGTATCATCAAATTCCTGTTCCAATGATTAGGTATTTTCTCTTTTCTGGTTGCAGCCTAATTCAACTTCTTTGGATAAACTTTTACTTTTTCACAATGATGAAGACACATATTTGTCATTAAAATCCAACAAAGTTTAGACGCAAAAACATACAGGTAAGAAAAATACAGATTCCGCTGACTGGTTTATTATGAGGTGATCTAAAGATCTGTCATACCTCAGGGTGCCCCGAGTCACCTTCATGAGCCTGAGAGTCCAGACCTACATGCTTAGCCACCATTAGCACCTGCTATGTGGGTGGCATCTGGAGGCAAACCAGTGGAGGCCCTGTTATCTACTAGAGCTTTGGATCAAACACTTTCATCTAACCCCCTACTAAGTTGCTGTCATCACAAAAACAAAGTTTTCACGACATGTAGTGATCCATGTCATCGCTGTGGCTGAATGTTTGTATTCTCCCAAATTTATATATCGAAACCTAACCCCCAAGTGGATGATATAAGGAGGCCACCCTTCAGGTGGTGAATAAATTATTAGGGTGGAGCCTCATGGACGGATTAGAGGCCTCAGACCCTCCTGCAGCTGGATCATGGGCTTCCAGCTTCAGAACAACTCCCAGAAATAAATTCCTCTTGTTTATAAGCTGCCCGGCTTATGATACACACCCTGCTACAGCAGCCTGACCCAGTAGGGACAGCCGTGTGTGTCTCAGCCGTGTGTATCGTGCGCCCTTGGGAGCATTCAGTGGGTCACTGCTTCGCGGATGTAGCCTCCTGTTGATTAGAGCAGTTAATTCACTGCGCAGATCCTTGTTGAGGCCCCATCAATCCCAGCACATGTTTTGTGAGCTCCTCCTGATGTCTGTCAGTAACCCTCCAGGAAGGATCCCAGCCCAGGGACCTCAGGAGGAAGTGCCTCTGCTCCCGGAACAGCCCGGCTTGAAGGGTGGGAGGCCGTTCAGCTACAGCCTCGGCACAAAGCGGCTTCTGAGACCAGCCGGGAAGGGCTCATGGTCATCTAGCCTCAGGAGCCATTAAAACCTGCTTTACCACGTTCATTTTCCTCTGGAGAACAGAGACTCACTCTGAATGTGAGAGACTGGATCTGAGATATTTGGGGCAACAGAGTAGACGTATTCGGGATACAAAGATGCCTCATTCCCAGTGATTGCTATTATTTTTGTCAAGCCCTAACCCAGAAAGCTATTCAATCTTCACAATGGTTCCGAACTCTGAGACTAACGTCAGAAACTTGGTGTTCAGAAATATTACTGATCATCCCATAACCAATGACTAGCTGCCATCGATACACAGTTCCCCTCAGGATCCCGGGGGGTCCCCCAGGAAAATGTGTATTATTTACACAGAACCTGTACACCTTCTCCCTACACTTTGAATCATTTCTATTACACATGACACTTAATACCATGCAGTTCTGCATAAACACTTGCCATCATGTATTATTTGGAGGTTAATGAGAAGAGAAAGGTCTACATATGTTCAGTGCACATGTAGGTTTTTTTTTCTATTATTTTTGATCTGTTATGGTTGAATCCATGGAAGCAGAACTTGTAATACCAAGAGCCAACTGTACTCTCAGCTGCCACCTATGCATGTCACAGTTCAGATATCTCAGGCATGAGACAATATGAGAAAGTCCAGAGGTGAAATGATGGGGTTATAAGAGCCTTAATCTAATCAGTGCCTTAATTCCCTGATCAGAATTAATGGGTGTAACTGGAGTCAGGTGGGGTGTGGCTGGAGGAGGGGGGTTATTGGGGAGTGGGCCTCTGGGTTTATGTTTTGTCCTTGGTGAGAGGACAAGTCCCATGCTCTGCCTCCTAGTTCCTCCTAGCTAATCTGAGCTGCTTTCCTCCTCCAAGTCTCCCACCATGATGTTCTATTTCACTTGGGCCCAGAGCAATGGAGTCAGCTCTGTATGGACTGAGACCTCTGAAACCAGGAGCCCTCAAATAAACTTTTCCTCCTCTAAAATTGTTCTTGCCAGGTTTTTTGGTCACAGCAGAGGAAAAAGCTGACTATAGCAATGCAATAGTTATGAAATTATTCCTCTTGAAGGGCCCTGGGCCATCAGGGCAAAATCCTCTGAGATACTAGCCATAACTAGTATGATGAGCTGAGGGATATGGAAGGTGGGGTTGTGTAACTCAAATTCAGCCGATGATCAGAACAAAATAAGGTTCCTACCTAGCTGATCTAATGCAGCCTGCCCCAACGCTGCCATTTGAGAGATGGTGAAATAGATCTGTAGAGTGGCTAACCCCGTCACCTTGCAGTAAGATAAGAATACAGGCTGACAGGAAGACTTGGAAACCCCAGGGAATGTGTGCACAGGACAGGTGGGGCCACGGGTCGGGAATGACCCCGTGTTCCTGAGGACATCAGAGCCCTCCTGCTCCTCCCTGGGTTTCCCCTCACCTGCTCTGCCCCTCTGCCTGCACCACATGATTTCCAGAGGAGTCAGAGGAGACCTAAGTGAGCTTACTGCAAATACCAGGTAGGTTGGTTCCCAAATTGGTTGGGAATGGTGGGCAGGGAGGACCCGTCTCCAAAGGCCACACAGGGCCATGTGGGCCAGGCCAAGAGTGACAAGGGGACCGCAGTGAGTCAGAGGACAGCCTATCTGGGAACGGGAAGGGAACTGTGGTTGCAGGGTGCATGGGAAGAATGGGATCCCACCCTTTATCCCACCAGGGTGGATGAACCCAGGAGCACCCTCTGGGCAGCACTGACAGTTTGGTTTTCCAGAAAGAGGACCTGCAACAAGGGAAGGGCATTTCAGCTGCACACCCCACCCCACCACCAGGGAATTTCATGTGAAAGGAGCCTAGCTCTGCCAGCCTGGAAGCCTGCCCTGGAAGCCACTTCCCCCCAAGAACACCGCCAGCTTCTCTCCTCCCCCACCAAGTCAGCCTCGAGCTTCTTTCCGTGGGAGGCCGATTCCAAAGGCAGTTCCCAGACGCCTGCCACTGCTGCTCCTTGATTTCATTCTCGAATGCCATCGCGGGGATGTGCTCCAGCAATCACCCGCACAGCTGAGAACCCACCGAAGTTCCAGCTGCCGCGTAATCTGCACCTTCCTGCCCGGCGCCATCCCTGGAGCACAGAGACAGGGAAGCCAGCCTGGGCGTGGGGCCCAAGGGTGCACAGCGCCTCCGGCCGGGAATTCTCCCTCCACCTCCTCCAGCCTCAGGCTTTCCCACTCCTCTTCCCTGCCTCATTTGTTCTCTTCTGTGAAATGGGAATGATTCAGGGCTCTACACACAGGGGACTGAGGAAGCCTGAAGGCAAGGAGTTTCTGAGGGAGCCTTTCTCTGTGCTGTGTGACTTCGGCTCCAGGAAACACAAGGCGGGAGTCTTGGCACAGAGGTGCCCGTGAGTCCTTGTTAGGTTGGTCAAACTCACGGCTTTTAAAATCTGAAGAGCTAGAAAGCAGAGCAGTGGATGCCAAGGCCCAGGAGAAGCAGGGACTGCAAATGCTCATGGGCAGGATTTCCAGGCGACAGAGCGGAGCTGGAATTGCACTGTGGTGCGGACGGTGCACTCTGTAAGTGTACCAGAAGTCACCAACCGGAGGGCGAGTCCCTGTCATGATACGCCAGTTATAAATCCTCCCACAAGCCATTAGCAAAGATAAGCTGGCTGGAGGGCACCTGGATTGCCAGATGAGGGATAAACAGATACAATAAGATGCCAGCTGCTGGGCACTGGTGATGGTGTGCGCTGTACATTGTCTCCACTTGATGCACCTTTGAAGTGTTCACACTGAAACGTCACAGATGACAAGTAAGTCTCACATTGGCATCCCTGCACTTGGTGGGAAGGGCAGGACCTTTTGCCTTCTCTGATTCTGTGTACTTTGACAAACATGGAAACAGGCCCCACCTTTACCATCTTTGACTAAAGCAAGCCAATCATGCCAAGATCGTCACGGCTAAAGGGAGCACCTGGTACACAGTGAAGGGATGATGATCAGAAGGTCACTCAAAAGACGGCCTCCCGAGTCCTGGGCCAGCGCTGCGCACGCACATCACCTGTTACACTGCCGTGAATGGCTGCTTCAGGCAGGCGGTGTGCATATCTCTACTACAGAGAGGGGGAAACTGAGTCCTGAGGGCTGAACACACACACCAAGGTGGAGGACCTGCCTCGGAGGCCACAAGTGTATCCTGGTCTAAGGGACGCACCGTGGGCACTGCTCGCCTGACAATGCTCTCCCACACTGGGAGACTCCATGGTCCTCCAGCCCCACCCCTGGGAGACACCATGGCCCTCCGGCCCCACCCCTGGGAGACACTGCAGCCCATCTCAGCACCTACTGACCTTTTAGCCAGAAGGTAGCAGAAGCTTTTTCCTGTTTTAGGACAAGATAGCCTAGCAAGCACCTACGCTTTTCCAACCAGCATGGAATCACGTCTTATATGTTTATTTCACAGAGGAGAAACTGTTCTTGCTGAACACTGAAAAACTCAGAAAGAGCAATAGGAAACCCTCGTTATCTGCCAACGCAGCTGATGAGGGAACTTCCAGTGTAACTTCCAAATCTACTCCAACTGGAAAGGCCGTGGGAAAGCGGTGCCTATTTGATTCAAAACTTCCAGGTTTGTCTCCAAGCTTTCTTGAAGTCGATGGAAATCAAGCCACCTCTTTTCCAAAGTTGAGCCAGATCGACATACGGAAAGGGCGGATTGTGGGTAGCCATGGGCCACCCACAGGTTTGGAGGAGAGAATCCCTTTTGGGCAAAGTGAACTCCTGGCACAGCACTTTCTCTTGGACATGCCCTCGCGCCCCAGGAGCACCTCTTATCTTCTGCTTTCTCCCAGTTCTCCTCGATCAACCCTCAACCTTTGAATAAAGGCTCAATGTAGGTAGAGGGGGTGCCTCCTGACCTGCTCCCCTTGCAAATTCAACACCAGGTCAGATGGTTTTGTTCCACTCTTGCTCTATCAGGTTTACTAAGAAGCAGAACAAATGTCAGCAAGACTTGTGGAGAAGGAGCAAATTCTGAGCTCTGCGCTACGCTAGGCAGTCGTACTGTGGAGACAAGGAGATCTGAATCCTGTTCCTGAGACACTTGCAGTGTAGGAGGGGAGATGGGCAGGCGAGGACTTCTTAGCAAGCAGTATGCGAGGGCAGAGGCAGAGCCTCGCGGTTCTGCTACACGGAACAGAGAGCTGCCATCACACGGAAGTCCATTTTAGTCTAATTCTCATGCCTGAGGACTGGTCAACGTGGACCGGGACCCGACACCACCCTAGCTGAAGCTGCACAGTGCTCTACAGGCCCGGTCTCGCATGCTCTGTCTTCCCTCCTGCTACGAGTGAGAGGCTCATGCCTCGTCACCCTTCTCTAAGTTCAACCCGGGGCCCTTGTCTCCACAATCACGCCTGTGCTCAACTCCAGCTACAGCCTGGGATAACAGACTTCCTTCTGGGGAATCTCGTTCCACTTACAAAGTGCAGATCTTGCTCTATGGAGCATCTGTGCTGGGAAAAAAGGAGTCATTTCAATAAAACGAAAAACCCCAGATGCCCCTGAGATGGCGTGATAAACGTACACACTGTTTGGAAATACACCAAGGATTTATCTGCAAAGAGAACCTTAATATCTCTGACCGCAGCTGGACGGGGGAAAGACCCCCGGACTTTGTTCTGTGATACAGAGCTGAGGAGCATGAACCCCGCGTCTCTCTCCCATCTGCACTTTCTCCTTATCTCTGCCCTTGCCCTGGTCTTCGGCGGCTCAGTCCGTGTCCCTTCCCACCTGCAGCCCTGCTGTGTGGGAGGTGGTGTGAGGAGTTTGCCACACTCACCCCGGAGCCTGTCTACAGCTTGGCAAGTCTTACGGGGACTGGCTGGGTTCCAGCCCCTGTAATTACATCCTAATCCGTCTTTATTCCCTCTCCTCATTTTTCATGTGATGTTCTTAGCACGGCTCAAACCATAATTTCATTGCTTTTTAGTAGGAAAGGGAATTAATGGATGCATTGTGAGGCTACCTAACGACACATGCTCTTTCTTTTTCTATTTTTTCAGCTCTACTCCTGTCGGATGAAACCTAAGCAGAGATTGCTAGGATACGGCAGACCTACATTTCAACACGTATACGTTTTCTAGGTGGATATTGGCAAATCAGGGAGGCCTCCTAGAAATGCTTCCTTCTTGGAAGGTGGAAGAGGAGGAGCAGGAAAGGACGAGTAGGAGAGGAGGAGGAGGAGGAGGGGAGGGGAGGAGGAAGAGAGAAGGAGCCATGGCAGTGGACCTCCAGCTGTTAAAAGGCCAGCCCGTCCCCATCCACTGAAGCCTGCTGGACTCTGGGCTTCAGCAGCTGGTGCTCCACGTGTGTGCCCCTCGGATCCCCATCCCTGTGGACGTCCTCCAGGGATAGCAGCCAGACCAGCTTCTCCCCCATGATGGCCCCCAGGACCAGGCTGGGTGCCATGCCTCTCTGAGCTCCCTAGGCACTCCGCAGAGTGGCCGCCTTCTCTGGGACTTGTTCCCCTCGTGAGCTTGGTAGGCATGTGGATGCAGGAAGAAGGCCTCGGGATGGGGCGAACATGGGAGTGACCAGACTCAGAATCATTGTTATTATTATTATTTGGTACCAGGGGTTGAACTCTGGGGCACTTCACCACTGAGCCACATCCCCATCCTTTTTGTATTTTATTTAGAGACAGCGTCTCACTGAGTTGCTTGGGGGACTCACTAAATCACTGTGGCTGGCTTTGAACTCATGATCCTCCTGCCTCAGCCTCCTGAGCCATTGGGATTACAGGTGTGTGCCACGGCGCCCAGCCCAGACTCAGAATTATTAATTCTGTAGCTTGGGCCAAATCACTTCTGAGCTTTGGTTTTTTCAGACTTCAAAGGAGAGAGAATGATTTCTGATTGAGAGATAATAATTTCTGCTCGGACTTCATCTCGGGCCCTTGGAGGTAATATCTATGAAGGTACCTTGGAAAATGCCCTATACAATGGCGGTCCATATGAACACGAGGGTCAGGAAGAGGGAAGCCATGGTCAGGTCTCCTCTCCCCGCTGGGACCACAACCTTCTTCAGGTGGAGGACAGTGAGTTCAACGTCTGACCCGCTAATCTCCTGAGCCTCCTACCTTGGAAATGCATCGAAGGCCAAGGTGACAGGTGAGTGGAGGTGGGGGGGAGGGGCAGATGAACACTCCAAAGTGACCATCCACACATGTCTGTAAGAACTGTGTCCCTAAGAAGCAGGAGAGCCATCCATTTGAACAGGGAAGAGGGAAGGAAAGCTGGTGGCCAGGATGTGCTTGTCGGTGGTGCACCACACACGCGCTGTGAAGAGCAAATGCACAACGCTGACCATCATTTCTGATGGAGCACGAAGTTCCACAGGCCGTGGAGAACAGCGGGGTCCCTGGGACGGGAGATGGCAGCACTTCCCATCCGTCTGGCTCTGCTTCTTGGAACAGAAGCTGAACTCTCAAGTGAGACCTGGGTTGTGCTAAAGAGCGCGCACCGAGTGAGCACTCTGATACGAACACCGTTCTGTGAAACAGGATTTTCCAGCCATGTCTCGACTACCTGCTGTAAGATTATGCAGCAGCATCTTATTTCTGGACACTCATAGCTTTCAGGGGATTTTCCCAGAGACTATGTGCGGCCATGCTCACAGAGACCCCGAGACCCAGATGCTATTACTGTTCTTTTCCACAGATAAGTTATCTGAGGCCCAGCGCCATTAGGAAACTTGCTCAAGATATCAAGTAAGAACAAGGACAAAGGCATCAAAGATGTGGAGATGTCAGCTTAGAGAGGATGGCCTGAGGCTACAAAGTAAGGAGCGGCCAGCCTAGTCCACCTCTCACGCCCTCCTGCTCCCCACCCTGGGTGCTGGACCCTGGTGCAGGCTTGCTTGGCACATGGTCAGCGCTTAGGAGGTAGATGTCCCATCCTGTTGGCAGTGGTGAGCTGGGGTGGAGAGAGCAGGTGTGGCTTAGAGGAGCTATGCGGTCCTCCCTGGCACCACAGTGCCACCACAGGCAGGGACTATCAGCCCTCTACTCTGACTGCCACTCCCAGTGAACACCTTTGATGTGAATGAATGTATTTTAAATACATGGCCCTGTGTAAGTCGCTCTGAACACATAGGCTCAGGATCCTGAGGAGACATCATGGGTTGTTAAAAACTCCCTTTCACATCTCCTCTGAAACAGGACCCTACGCTAGGGTCAAACTTGGGGAAACAGACCATCTCTGAATCAGCAGAGGAAATGCACAATGCTAAGGTTCTGGAAATGGGAAATACCAGGGCGTGCAGCCCCCAGCCCACCAGACCTCCCCACCACCACCCTGGCTGCAAGTCCACAGTCCCCTTTTCTATCCTTTGTCTACTAATATGAGAGGCATGTCTTTCAGAAGTTAATCAGGGTATGGGCTTCATTGCAAAGGCAGAATCTGAGGCTCGGAACCATGAAGGGAACGGCCAGGGGAGCCACTGCTCACCCATTGTCAGGGGTTAGATGTGAAGTGTCCCCAAAAGCTTGTGTGTGAGACCAGGCAAGAAGGCTCAAGGTGAAATGACTGGGTTTCAAGAGCCTTAACCTAACCGGTGCCCAGTCCCCTGATAGGGGCTAACGGGGTGTGACTGCAGGCAGGCGGGGTGTGGCTGGAGGGGGCGGTCACTGGGGGCCTGCCGTAGGGGTGTATACCCGAGTCTCACCTGGGCCCGGAGCTATGGAGCAGGCCGTCTGTCGACGGAGAAAACCGCAAGCCAAATACATTTTTCTGGCTCTAATTGTTCTTGTCAGGTCTTTTGGTCACATTGACTAAAACACCCATTCCTTAGTCCAGTGCCCTCTTACCAACTACACAGTGACCCTTATATTGATAGCTGCAGGCCAGAAAACTAGGAAGCAAACACATCTCAGAGTGAACACCCCCCTGATTAGTGAATGTCTAGACTGCCAAAGAGCTCGACACCAAAATGACTTTCAGCTTAGGCTGCAGAAGTTTTAAAAACGAGGGGGTTGAAATTTTGTTTTCTGTGATCTCCTTGTTCACAGTCTAGGGTCCACAGAGTAGATAGAGCCATATAATCTCTTATTCTTAATGTGCATCTACATCACAGGGGTAGGGGGCAGAAAGAACCCGCTGGCATGGCACGGCAGTGTTATTTTTAATTATTGGTTATAAGCAGGAAGGTTTCAATTTGCCTAAATCTACCTTTATTTACTGAAGGTAATTCCTACATGCATTTAAACCTTTCAAAAATATTTCAGATTTTATGTTTACTGTGAGCAGCAAACTAGAAAGCGTTGGTCAGGGAGAGAGAGATAAAATACCCCCACATCCCAGCAGTTTCCCGATACTTTCATAGCCGATGGCTATAAAATATGTGCCCCATAAATTTTATTCTCATTAATTGCATTCTGGCCAAAGAAAACAGTGGATTCAGGTTTAGTGGAATGAATGTATTTGATGCTGAGAGATTCACGTAAACATGGCCATGGGACCTTGTGCACAAATATAAATGCAGAAGTTAAAATAAAATATGGCGATACCCAGAAAGTTCTGAGCAGTCACAGATTTCAGCCCAAGATTGCTAACAACTTCAAGGGTGCTAGGAATTACACTTGCCCTGACCAGCATCTGTCAAGGCTCTGGATAAATAACTGTCATGGATACGACCAGCCTCTTGTGCCGACTTCCTCATCCTACCAATCAGCATGAAGAAAAGACATCCTGAAGCTAGAGGGCTTTCTGAAGAATTGCATGGTATCCATCTCTTTACAGGTAAACTTCTGTGGAGGTTTGGATTTTTATCAGAAGGGTGTGGCAATGCTAGGAAATGTGCCCAATAGGTCTGTGTACATATTTGTGCACACACACACACACACACACACACGCTCCTTGAAGACAATTAGAAGAGCGTTTGCTTTATTTCTATCGTGCAAACACGGGATGATACTGTGGAACAACACTATGCACAGTATCTGGGACATACGCAGAGAGAGCGCTCGTTTATTACAGACGTTCTGAGTGAGCACCCAGCTTGCTTACTGACAAAGATTTCCTTTCAAATTGCATGTGGAAATGTTGAGAGGCTTGGAAAGCTGTCTCAACCTTAAGTACCTTCACAGGGCCTGAATAATAACTGAATAAGCCCTCAAGGAGAACATATTGATTACTTGGCAGGGAGGAAGTTCACCCACCCTGAACACCAACATTAGCCCCTTTAAGTTGGCTCCATGAGACGAGCTTCCTTCCAAAGTGGAAACCAAGCCTCCAAGGGTGAAGATGTGCCCTCAGGAAGGACAGCCCAGAGAACGTGACTCATATTTTAAAGGTCAGTCCTCGCCACCCCTCAGAAGGGTAATTATTGAAGTGTGCATCAAAGCAATGATTCTCCATTACAGTCAACGCTTAATATACCATGTGATGAGGAGACAAGACCTTGCACAAAACAATTCTGGAAGCTTAATTCAACCAAATTAATTGATCAAATAGATATTGAATACTGCCAGGTTGGGAAAAAAAAGCTAGAATGGGAACTATGTCCATAAGGTTGGGGGGCACACAGAGGAAAGTGGCCCCACTCTGCTCCACAGGACTTGGAAGGTATCAAGGAAGGAGAGGGTCGGAAGCCAATTCCAATTGCGTTACTTCTAACTCTGCAAACAAAGATGTATCAGGAACTGAACAGGAAGGGCTACACGGGGCTTGCCTCTCTGGCACGGGACTCACCTTGGGTGAAGGACCATCACCTACAGGCAGGCTTTTCCTCAATGACAATGTGTCCTACAGGGCAAGGTGAACTGCACCTGGCTTTATTCTTGAGAAGCCCCAACATTGCATGGGTTAACCTTCAAGGAATTGTGCAAATCCAAACAACAGACTGAACCGAGCGCGGCTCTCCTCCATCCCTCCCACCTTCCACACCATCGGGGAAGGCAAGTGAAGGGAGAGGGTTCTGGCCGGCTCATTGCTGCAGTCACTCATCGTGGGGAACAAGCTCTCTGCCGTCAGCCCCAAAGCCCCTTACAGGTGTCATTCCCAAGCATGTTTCTGTGTTCAACAAACACACCACGGATTCTCATCCGACTACACAAATAAGCACCAATGCTGCGGGTCCAAATTATATTGCAGAATGTTATGACTTTTTGTGGCGCGTCTGAGGGATTAAAGTGATCCATCAGCATCGTCACGTCACACTCACTGTAAGCCGCTTTTGCTGGGACTGTGCTCCCCGCCGGACACGTGCTCACCCGGTGCTCTCTACCTGGAGGCCCTGCGGTCAGACCCTATTCCACCTTCTCTGAAATGATTCCCAAAACCATTAATGAGGGTTTCCTCCTTGTGCACTCTGAGTCTCCTGGACCCCCTCCCCAGCTCTTCCAGGATGTCCGTCTCTCTGGGAGGACAAGTAGTAGAGACTACACAGGCAGAAGGGCAATTTCAGACATTAAAACAATATGTTGAAAACAACCGCCTCACAAGCCAGGCTCTTCAGAAAACAAATTCTAAATCATTTCATTTTCACCAAGAGGCAATTTAACGTCTTTGTCATTCTATAAGAAAAACCTCTGTAGGAGTAAGAACAGGCTCAGATCTACACTCATCCACTTTTAAGGCCCCACAGAACAATAGGAAGGAGAAAGGAGAAAGAAAAAAACAAAACAGAACCGGACCCCAATTTTCCTAACTTCAGGTTGAAGTCCCACGAGTGAAGTTAATGACAAGAGCCAGGATGATACTCAAGGACAAAAGGGGCCTTAGCCCTGGAAGGTGCTCTCCAGCCCACGCCCTGCTCCAGAGAGGAGCCAGTGCCCAGCGTGGAGCTCCAGGCCGGGCGGTAACAGCAGCAAGGTGGCCTGGCCCTGGGCACAGTGCCTCCCAGCCCAGCCCGTCTTGTGGGGACATAGCTGGTCCTCAAACTCTGGGTACCAGGACAGCTGGCGAGTGAGCCAGGGGGGGGCGCCAGGAGCCCAGTGGAAATGAACTGGGGGTCGAGGACACGGTCCGTCAGTCTGAATGAGGTGTGTGCCAGAAAGAAGGTGAACAGGAACACTCTTCTTCATGGACAGAGGAGCCGGGCAGCACCCTGGCCCCAGGACCCTGTCCTACCTTCTCAGCCACAGCTCAGGGACCTGGGAGGACCCCGCCCCCCACAGGAGGGTTGCCAATGGGGTAGAATATCCTGAGGGGGTGGTTGGAAACCTGAGAGGTTAGAAGGATGCATTAATTACAAATTAAAGACTGGCACGTTTGAGGCATGATGAGTAAGAAATCTGCTCTCAGCCCCACAGAGATGCCCCCTTATCTGTGAGTCTCAAGTCTGTCTGAATTAAACACGTTCTCTTCCAAGACATGTGAGACCCCGATTTACTTTAGAATCCACTTCATCCAGCCCTGTATCACAGACAACATGTATACATCTCCCTCACAGAATCACAGACTCTCCGAGGGCACCTGTCCCACTGATACCTGGAATCCGTCTCTCTCTGAGTTAATGAACTAACTGAATGCAGAAGCCGAGTGGCATTCTTTTTTAATTAAGACTGCTTTGTTTCCGAAGCCTAATCCACGCTCTGCTACAATGACAGTTCATATTGTGACTTGCATAAAGAAGAGGGGGCACATAAAGCCTATAAGCCAATTTATCATATTAAATCATCAAAGTATTAGGAGAAAGCCTTCTTAGACACTGATACCTGTTGTAGCTATTGTTTAGTTTTTTTTTTCTTTTTGTCTTGCATGCATATAGGTCGCCTGCGTCTCTCTCTCTCTCTGGTAATGAACTATCATCACAAACATAACCAGTACTGGGCCAAATCTGGTGCCCATCCATGACAGGTAGCAATCAAGATGTCCCCACGGTCTCTGAACTGTGGCATACAGACCCTGTGGACACCCACCCCCCGAGTACAGGGAGGAAATGGACATAGTCATCACCCAATGATCAGGCTACTGTTCCTCCAGTGAGCAAGACAGATTTCCTGGAGATCCCAACCTGATCAGGTGGGCCACTCACCAGAGATGTGCTTCCTGGGAGATGTGGAGGAAAGCCAGAAGCCAGGTAGGAGACAAGGGGACCTCCGAGGTGCTGGGTGGGCCTGGCCAGTGCCAGGAGGGAGGCTGGGGGAAGGGGGCTGGAAGCAGAGGCCACCTGGAGCCCGGGGTATGCAGGCACATACACCACTGCGGCGGCTGAGGGGGATCAAGTGCTGGTCGTCACTGCCTGAGACCCTCTTCCCAGGTGCTCTGTTCAGCAATGACCACACTAGTGGTACAGACGCAGGTGGACTTAACTCCTCCGCGCTGTGCCTTACTACTTTACTAGTTCTCCTCAGATTTAAATACTTTTTAAAAATGTCTTTGGGTTATGAGGACACCTGTTCTGGGGTGGGGGGGGGAATATAAATGTGTTTCTCACTGTCAGGTTATGCCTAAGATTTATTTTTTAAGATATAATAGCTGCAGCCATATTTCCCTAGTGATAAAAAGAAATCCCCTCGGTAATCCCCACAAAATCCTAAAGGGCTGAAAAGCAATGAAGAGGATTTCTAATGGTAAGTTATAAATCCTTTTAGAGAACATCTTGGTTTAAAATAATTTCAAAAAAAAAGAAAGCCCAGGAATTGAGGAGGACTATTTGGAAATCCTTTAGTCACATCAAGGACACTCTGAAGGGTTCCGTTTTGAGTGGAGAGTCAGAGTAGAGTTACGCTTGTGATGGTCACAGGCAGCGAGAAACTACAGTCATCAGAGGACCAGCCACTGACAGTCAGACTGAATATCTAGGGGGCCAGACAGAATATGAACTGTGACATTAACAACATGGGACATTATCGTGGCTTAGACATGAGGTGTCCCCAAAAGCTCCTTGTGAGACAATTCGAGAATGTTCAGAAGTGAAGTGATCCCGTTACTAGAGCCTTAACCTAATCAGTGGGTCCATCTGTTTGAATGGATTAACTGGATGGTGACTGCAGGCAGGTGGGGTGGGTCCCTGGGGGACGGGCCTTTAGGGTATACACTTTGCCCCTGGTGTGTGGAGCACCCTATTTACTCCCGATCCTCACCTTCTGAGCTGCTTTCCTCCACCACACCCTTCCCCTAAGATGTTCTGCCACCCCTTTAGCTAGGAGCCAGGGAGTCAGCCAGCTCTGGACCGAGACCTCTAGAACCACGAGTGCGAAATGCACTTTCATCCTCTGAAGTTGTTTTTGTCAGGTTTTATGGTCACAGTGGAGAAAAAAACTGACTACAGCAGACACAAAGACAGGACAGGCTGCAGCGCGCTGTGCACAGGGACACGTCGTCTGGGAAGGAATCACGACAAACCAGAAAGCTGGACTGTCAGGAATGAAATGCTTTTAGAAACTGCAATTAATTAACCTGTTTGTTAATGATTGACATTTGGTGCTCCTCGGAACATCAAAGCACACCACGACCTGAGAGTGAGGACATGGGTGACATCTTGAAGCTATCTGTCAATGTCAGGAGATAATCTGGAACCTACATGTGTTTAATGCCTAGAGAACTCCTGGGCCTTCACTGGACTTCACAAATGTGATCTGAAAGGATGCATTTGCTACATTGAAGGGATACTGGAAAACTAAGGCATCAAATCTCCAGTGATAATAAATACATTTCAAAAAAAGAAAGAAAGAAAAAGTAAGGTCTCTGGTGACCGTCGTGTCTTAGAAGAGTGGACATTTTAGTATCAAAGGACAAGCGTGTGCACATACACATGCACACTTGGGATGATGTAACAACTTGTACAAAGGGCATAAACAGAATAGGGATAGCTTTCTAAGTTGAATAAAAAAACCTATGACAAAAAACTCTCTCCAGTGATGCCTCAGATCTCTAGGGAACCCGGGGCTGAAGAGCCATCCATGGAGAGCTCCGCAGACAAGGAGGGGCTGGGGCTCCGGGTAGAGGGCCACCTGGCTTGTGCAAGGCCATGAAATGGACCAGCACAGAGGACACAAAAGTCTGAGGCCAGGGCAGGGGTGGCTCTGGGTACTGCTCCCAGAAAGGCACACAAGCACGCAGGAGCCAGTAGAGAGCCTCACAGGCGCTGCATCCCCCGAGGGACATTAGTTTTTATCAAATTTAAATGCCCATCAGATGTCATAATGATAATAACGAAAGCTAACACACGGAGAAGTAGCAGGAGTCACTGTGGAGACCTATTTCAGAGCGTAGTAAGAGCAAGGTTACTCAATGTGGGCAACGCTACTGTGGTTATCATACCAGCCCTCTGCCTTCAGATGACCTTCAGAACAGTTTTATATTTACAGGAAAACTGTGGAGATGTTCGGGGCACCTATACACCCACACCCAGCTTCCTCTACTGTTAATAGCTTACACTGGTGTGCACACTTGTTATAAGAAATGACTGATATTAACACATTATTGTTAACGAAAGCTCACGTTTTATTCAAATTGCCTTTAGTCTCTTTTTCACCCTAAGATCCCACCCAAGATGCCCCATTGACACCTGTCTCATCGGTCTGACACCTGTCTCATCGGTCTTCCTGGCTATGACTTTCTTTTTGATTGACCTTGACAGATAATTTATACAAATAATAATAATTTGTTACTCATTTTGGTCTGATTTTTTTCATGATTATGCTGGGATTAGGGGCATTTGGAAGGATGGACAAGTATCATGTTCTCATTCTATCAAGGGACCATGTAATCAACATGCACCTATGTTCATATTTGTGCTCATCTTTATTACCTGGCTGAGGTAGTATCTGCCAGGCCTCTTGGGTTAGCTTTTCATCACTGAGACCCCAAGACCTGATAAGAACATCCACAGGAGGAAGACTTATTTTGGCCCATGGTTTCAAAGGTTCAGTTGGTGGATCAGAGCCTGGCTCTGGGCCTGAGGTAAGGCAGACCATCGTGGTGGAAAGAGTGTGTGTGTGTGTGTGTGTGTGTGCGCATGTATGTGCATGTGTGCGTGTGGGAGGGGGTGAATAGCTCAGTTCACGATAGCCAGGCAGGGAGAGACAGAGTGGGAGGGAGGGGACAATCGGCAAGGGCAAGCCCCCAGTGACCGACTCCCTGTCTACCACTACTGCCCAGTTAGGCCATTCAAATGATTTCTCCTGCAACTCTCCTAATCTGATCGTGTCCCCCCAAGCATTCCCGCATTGCCACATGTGCTTTTCCAGGGGACAGCTCACACTGAATGATAACACTTCTCTCCGAGAGGCACCCATCCCCCCACCCCCCCCCCCAGCTCCCTTCCCAGTGCCACGTGGTGTGGAAGGAGCCCCTCTGCAGGGTCCGCACCTGGAGGGGGCAGCGAGCTCCTCCTTGGGTGGGCTGACAGAGCCTGGGGTTCCTCAGCCCTTCTATTTGCTCTTCTCCCCCACCTCTCGGCTTGCTCAGCCCATGTCTTTCTGGTGGTATGGGCTCACGGGTATTTATTCTGTGCTTGGGGTTTTCGTCCAGCAGGACTTTATGCATGGTCTTGGCTGCTGTTGGGGTTCTGGGTGTCGGCTGCACTCCCAGATGACTCCCGCTGACTCCCGAGTCCCTCTGGGCTCCATCAGTGTGGGCTGCTCTGTGGCAGCACTTCCTTACCGTCTGGTCCTTAGGAGATGCCCCAGGCCCGTCTCACTCCTGGGGTCATCCACTTCTCCAAGGAGGCCCCATGTCCTTTATTAGACAGCAGGATTAGAAAGCAAGACCTGGGCAACAGTGTGCTCCCTGTCGCGCTAAAGAATACCTATGCACATGTCCCAGGCTTCCATGCAGCTCACCCTGAGAAGGAAACTGTATGGCTGAACCCCGGCGCTCACGCAGCCTCGCCCCTGAGGTTGTGGACTGCACTCACTTCCAAACTCATTTAAATCCGCATTGTTTCTCCTGCCCCTTCGGCGAAGGTGCTCCATATATTTTAATAGTTGCTTTTTAAAATCTTATTCTGCATCCAACCGCCATTCTTCTGTTCTCTAAAATCATTTTTAACTTGCACACATTAAGGTTCCCTCACTGTGCAATGAAGTCCAATGGGTTTTGACAAACGCATGCTGTCAGGGAGCACGACTGCAGTATCATTCATGTTCGTCTCTGGGCTCTCAACAGCCCTCTGCCTTTCACCTGCCCAACCTTGCCTGCGCTGTACTTCTGGCTCTCCGCCATCTTTTTACCACCTCCAAAGTTTTCCACCTTTTATCGCTGTAATTATTCAGTACGTACCCTTTTGTGACTGGCCTCTTTCTCTCAGTGACATGCCCTTCCGTTTCCTACAGATGTCTTTGCCTGGAAAGCACCTTTCTTGTAACGGCTGATATGCTAGGTGCAGGCGTGCCACGGTTGACCTACCCAGGTGTTGAAGGACATCCGTCGCGTCCACTTTGGAGGGAGTATAAACAGGGACGTTATAAGCACGGTGTGCAGGTTGTTGTATGAACAGAGGCTTTCAGATCAACTGGGTGGATACCAAGAGATTGACTGCTGGACCTTAGGGTAAGACGTCGTAAGCAGCTGATGGGCTGGTCTCTGAAGTGGCTGCACCAGTGTCTTCTCCCGCCCACAGTGAATGAGGGTTCCTGTGGCTCCACCCTCCTGCTAGCCTTGGGTACATCAGCTTAAGGATGCCAGCCATTCCAGCAGCTCCTGTGCTCCGTCAGGTCAGTGCTCTGCCTGCGTTTTCTCCTGTCCATCACTGGCCTCTCCATTCTCCTAACAATGTCTTTCACAGAGCAGAATTTTTTAATTTTCATAAACTCTGATTTGTCAATTTTTGATGGATCATGCCTTGCACACTGCTATCTAGAAACTCAACCAAAAAAAGGTCCCCTAGATGTTCAGGAACTTTCCATTTCTCAGAAAGTGTATGTTTTTCAGATGGCAAAGCTGGGGGGTGGAGAGGGAGAGTGACCGGGTCAAGTCTCAACCCGGACTGTGGACCTCCTACACTCCTACCGGTGTCCTGCTGCTTGGGAACCACAGCGCTTGGGGGAGCTGAAGCGAGACAGCGGAAAGTGCCTGGGGCACACATCTGACCTGTCAATCACTGCTGCTGTTGGTGCTACTCCTCGCAGGTGAACTTGTCACCTCTGGTTTAAATTCCGGCTATGCCCCACTGATCCACGGCAAACCTCTGTGGCACACAGGCTGAGCAGTGCTTACCGCGTTTAGCACAGCATTATGGAGTTTTTTATTGCTATGAGTAAATAATGCAGAAATCTGAGAGTGCTTCATTTCCGTGACCAGCAGCAATACATCAACCTCTAAGCAACGCTGTGTTTCTTAATGAGCTACTTGGACTAGGACTGCAGAGAAGTCCCTGCTCACTTTTTGGGGTGTCTCCCTCTCACCTTCAAAAGCAAACATTTGGCATCTATTAGTTAAGACACGGACAATGTTCCTCTGATGGATGTAATATAACCAAGACAGCTCAGGTAAGTGGAGGTGGGGAGTACCCCGTGGCACAGGCTGCACGGGCGAGCTGCAGTGGCTGGTGACTCTCAATGCCTCTCGGGGTCACTGAGTGCCAGAGCAGCACCAAGCGCTGACCAGAAAAGCGCCTGAGGGACCAAGTGTCTCGCTCAAGGCCACACAGCAAGAAAGCAGCAGCACAAGGATTTGCATTCTGGTCTCTCTGAACTTGGGACCTGTATTCTCCAACGCTGTCCTTTTATACCTCATGGAAATCGTGTGGTTAGAAAGCCATATGTCACCAAAGCCTCCTCATGCCAGGTTTCTTGCAAAAGAAAAGGCTTTCTATGCCTACGATAAAGGGCCAGGGAATCTTGGAAGATTATACTAAAAGCTTTACCCTGGCCACGTGGGCAGGGGAGTGACAAAGAGCGCAGCTTAATGGGCAAGCAGTGTTATTCAGGACCTGCTTGGCAGATTAGGGAAAGAGCTGCGTACTACAACAACCGGGGAGCTAAGAAGAACAGGAAAGAAGCCTTGGACCTCGTGGAGTGTCGAGCTGCCGATGCATGTCAAGGAGAAGACCAAGAGCCCAGCCGATCTATTCCTTCTAACAAGCTGATCCATGAAACTAGTGCTAACATGTTTAGCATACAGTCACTTGAATGGCAGCTTCAATACAAGCCAACGGCATACCGTGGTAGACACTCAGAGGTGGCTGATACTGGGACCAAGATCACCTACTGTGAAGCTGACTCTTCCTTATGTAGTCGTGTGTGTGTGTGTGTGCGCGCACGCTTGTACGCACACATGTGTAATAACCCTCTGAGGTTAAGACAGGCAAAAAATCAAATGTTTTTATGAACGTCACGGTCGACTTGGTTCAATATTGGAAGAGCATGCCCAAGGCCTGCGGACTTCACACAGGGCTAGGACACTGCAGCTGGGCACACACCCTGGTCTCCTACCTTCAGCGAGTGTTTACTGTGCGTGAAGATGTGTCCTGTTACTCCTCACAGCTCCCAGATTGAAGGCTCCTGAGCTTGTGGCTTGTGCATCTTCCTGGGTGGGCATGAGGTAGGGACCCACAGGCTTCACACTGTTCCCTAAGGCTCGGCACCTCTCCTACACCCCAGTCTACAGCCCCCAACCTGCAGGGGGTTTGGAGTCAGAAACCGAAGGCAAAGGGACAGTGGCACTTTTACAGCCCCCAATTTCCTTCTGGGACATTAGTTCTCCTAACTACATAATGCCAAGCCAGATCCATGAGCTGTCCCTTGAGATTTTAAATATTAAACAGGATGATGAAAAACAGAGAAGAAACAATAAGAAAATAACGGTGGAGTTCATTCATTACAGAAGTGACTGCTTGAAGCGGCTGAAATAGATGCTACGTCTTAAATCAACATGTGCTGATTTGTCTCCTTAAAAGTTTTTCAACATTCCCTTCAGGTTCCCAAATATGAGAGTCCTCCAATGAATTTGTTTTTACCTGTATTTGTTGGAACGGGTCTCTTCTTCATGGTACCAAGGTGCTACAAGTGATCCTGTCACCAACAGGATCAGGTTCCAATTCTGCCTGAGCCCAGAGAAGAGTTAATCAGAGGGAATGTGGAAATCCTGGGGGTTTCCTAAGAAGACGGCTCCTCCCTGGCTGGGGGTGCTGCCCTCCCACCTGGAGCTGAGCTTGTGCCAGTGCAGAGCCTGCGAAGACACTCATCTGGGCAAGAGATGAACACCCCGCAGCAACCAGCCCTCTCCCCACCCAGCCCCCAGTGGCCAACGTCCCCTTTGACTGACCTCCTTTAGATCTGATGAGTTAAACAACTGATTGACACATGGATAATGCCAAGAAGAGAAACTCGGGGTAAAGCAAATTCTGAAAAGGCAGAAAGTCGAGGAGAACACGAGAGACGGGTGGATGGACACCCATGTGTACATGATTGTGACCCACGGCTTGTCACAAGAGAGGACATCTTGCTGGGGGAAGTGAAGACCAATGGTGGGTGGCCGCCCTCTGCTGTGCAACCTTCACGCCCCAGGTGTTCTCTGTCACGGCGGTCACCTTTCCACAGGACAATGCCCGTCACAACTCCTTATGGGTATTTAGAGACCCTCCCCTGTAGAATACATGCTCCCTAAGGGCTGGTGTCCTGTCGACCTCCATCACCCCCTTGCCCTCGGTACCCAGAAAGGTGACTGGAAGATGACAAAGTGCACATTTTCAACATCCAGTAACAGATGGATTCTAATACAAGCATCGGTAAGGGAAGACGCTGATCAGTGTGTTCAGACACCTCTGTCTTAAATACCTCTTTCACACCAGGACAACTGTGCGCGGGTTGAGAGCACCACGTAGAAAGCATACTCCGTAAGCACAAATTCCACAATGCACCTAGTAGCTGCACCCCCTGTCAGCACCCAGAGGCTGCTGCCGTTGGGATGGGAGAAGAGTGCACACAAAGAGGAAGGACGCTTGGATACTTACGGTGCGCTCAGCTCCGAGGAGCCGCCACAGTGCTCTGGACATCAACGCTGATTCCCTTCATTTTGCTAGGCCAGAGGGTAAATGGGTTTGGCGGGGCGGAACGCCCAGACGGTTCATTTCGTCAGCTCAGTGATGCTGAGGATGTGAGCAGCCAGGAGAAAGCCCCACATCTGGGCCCACCGGACCTTCCCTAACAGGTGAGTAGCTTGCAAAGACCCCGACATGAGGAACCTCAAGCCGAGAATCATGGGGCCAACACCTGCTCTGTCAGCATGGTCCCTGGAAGGACCTCCACCACTGGCTGTGACTTTGGAGGCAAGGCCCGTCGGTGCCGATCTCCACTTGTTGTGAAGCCACAGTCCCCATTTTGGGGAACAGCGTTGGAACGACTGCTGTATCACGCAGTCTTCGCATGGAGGATCAGGCACGCCCCAGGCTGTACTCCTTTTCTGTTGCTGCATAACAAATCACCACGAATCTCATGGCTTAAGATAGCGCCCACCTATCACCTCCCAGTCTCCAGGGTCAGCACTGTGCCCAAGCCTGCTGGCTTCTCTCCCAGGGTCTCCCGGGGCTAACGTCAGTGTCTGCGGCCTGGGTCATGTGAAGACCTGCTCCCAGAGTTCATTGAGTGGCTGGCAGAGCTCACCCCCTTGCAGTCCTATGGCAGAGGGGACCCTTCAACACCCAGCTGTGACTCAGGTCCCTGTCACATGGCCTTATCCATGACATGGCAGCTCTATCAGGTCAGGTGGGAGGACAGCCACACGGATCTGGATTTCTCAGGCTTTGCATCTCTCACCTTTAGCCCCGTGCTCTCAAGGACTCCCTGATTAGGCCAGACCCACACACACACTCTGGAGGTGATGGCTCTCGGAGGTAATTGCTCAAGGGAGTGGGGAACCAGAATGTGCAATTGGGAGAGAATTTTCAGCTACAGACATGAATGTACAACCAGAACACCTGTCTTGGTCCTTTTTCTCTGTGGGGAAATAGACTCCATGGGACCCTGAAAGGATGGAGGTTAAGATATTGTTCAACAGTACTTCTTCCACCACCACCACCACCACCACCCCTGCCCATTTCTGGAAGTCTCTGAGTCCACATTACTCCCCTGCTACCTGCGGAGGGCACCAATCTACACACCCAATCACAGAAGAGGATGAGGGATACAGAGGGACACTGCCCTTCACGAGCCCTGTGACGGTGACTGAGAACTCCACTCCTGTCCTCAGCTGCCTCTTCGGCTGACAGCTTGAGTCAGGATGGAGGTCCGGCCAGGGATGATGATAAACTGTGGGGAGGCTCGGGATGATAGGAGGAGCGCCTTGAGCTAGGAGCCCCAGGGTAAATCCGCCTGCCAGTATCCTGGATGCCAATACTGCAAGAGGGCAGAGGCCAGAAACAAGTACTCCCTAAAGATTCACACCGTCTGCGGTTTTAAGGAGATATGAATCACTAAGTGAATTCAAACCATAAAGGGAAAACATGTCCCCTCTCGTCAAGTGGGAGTAACAGGAGCACCTAACTCCTGGTGCTGTGGGCCATCAAGAGGTGCCACAGCATCCAGCACGTGGTACGCATAGGTGACCGTCAGCAGTCACCACAACGCCTGACGCTACTGTTGCCGGGGACAGTTTGTATTGCTCTAAAGCTGTTGACAGTGACCTATGTGGACGCACAGTTGGTCATTCTCCGTGTACGTCCGAATCACCTGGTTAACTATGACACGTTGCAATCACTTAATTTGGAGAGTGTCGTGGAAATTTTCAGACAACCATGAATTCACGGGTCCTGATTACCAAGGTTGCTCCACGCGTGTCAACAGAGAACGGTATTCTGAAAAACACGTGTTTTCTGAAGCCACTCACCATACAACTTGGTGACATTCATGGCAGTCCTCACCCAGCCATGTGCACTCGCCCTGACCACAGCCTTCGGTTCCCCACACGCATAAACTTTCTAGGTTTCTAGCGTGCTGTGCTGCCCCACCCCTCTGTCAGGGCACCTTGCCACCTTGGGGAACAGAGTTATGTCTGCTGTCATCCATGTGGCTGGGTGTGACTGACCCCTGGCTCCCAGGGCGGCAGGGATCATGTGACCGGCTCTGATCAACCAGCATGTCCCATTTCCTCATCTCGAGCCCTGGCTCAGGTGCAGACATCTGCCCAGCATGTGGCTTGGAACCAGTTGGACAGAGGCATCCAGGGCTTGAGGTTACTGAGTGAGGAGGCAATAAGCTATGTCTGAGGCCAGGAAGTCATGGTGTAGCTCCTCGCGGGTGTTAGCGAATCCCTGCTTTGTGTAAGATACCTTAAACTGATTTTTCTCTTCCCAACTCAATGAGTTCTAAATAATACTAGTGATGCCATTGGGAAATCACTGTGTTTTCCATGAAACACGAGTAACTTACTATCAACACATACTTGACAATGTTTTATAGCATTTTGTGACAAATCAGAGTCATATTAAAGAGGAAAAAAAAAAACCCTAACTTCAATATCATTTTAAGGCTGTCAACAAGCTATTATCTCTCGGTCACTGATCGTCATTGGACACACTCTTTTTTGACGAAGTATCATGTTGTCTATACTGATACAGAATTAATTCAAATCGGCCATCATCCTAGTCCTCAGTAAGGAGGACTCTTACTGTATAGCTCTTACTGTCAAAATGTTAGACACAGTTAAAACCCAACCTAAGTTCTTCAAATTCACTAAAGACTGCTGGGTTGTTCATGCATGAATCTTTGTTTCTAAAATAAAGCTCACAAAAAATACTCAAAACCATCACAAACGGCATGAGACACATGGATGATAAAAAGAACATAGGATGTGTCCTTAATGGGGCAGCTGTCCAGGTGAGGACATATCCATTTCTACTGCAATGAACCCCAAGGCACTATGACCACAGAAGGCTTTGCATGTCTCTTGAAAGCTTAATTAGGAGAAAATCCATGCCACCATTAATGTTTTGCTATCCAACACATTTTCTTATTAGTGTAAGAAGCACCAAATTTTGCCCTGTTTCCCCCACCTGTCCTTAGGTGAATGGCAGTGATGGCCTCCTGGGACAATGTAGTCATTTATACTTATAGTCTGTTCCTGTGGAAATTCACATCAATTACAAGCAAACCCATTAGAAATTCGAGAGAAAATTCATTAAAAAAAAAAAAACATTTTCTATTCTCTCTGGGTTTAAGGTCTTTGCCCCGTTGTAGTAACACCCACATTGTACAGCTGCTGAAAGGGAGCCTCACAGATGATGTGCCTTGCCCGGGACCACAGGTCCTGGCAGACAGCCTGCTGTTCGTCCCTCCCACCACGGTCCCTCCCAGTCACCTCCTCCAATCTTCCTGAACAGGGTCTAGAATAGCAAGGTCCACCTGGCTGACAGAGAGACCGTGGAGAGGGCTGTGAGATGATCTCCATCAGAGTCCAGGGCCTTGCAATAACGTCCACTGGGTTTATCGACTCGGAGTTTCAGCTCATAAAGCACAAATCCCTATTATTGGACTGATTTAAATCATTTCTGAAGAGTGCAATGTCTCCAAATCAGCTGTATCTTGCAGAATAAGTTGAAAGAAACCCCGCTTCCCGTGATCCGCACATCGCGGTGGAGAGTCACGGCCCATTTCCCGAGGCTCACCCGGGCTATGGAATTCCAACGCATTACACACAAGGTCAGTTTTATAGTGCATGTGGAACTGCAGCCGGCCACTCTGCTTTATAATTCTATAATGGGGTATGATTTACTAAATGGGAATAGTTATGCTCGAAGTGAAAGGGGAAGAAGGAAGCCAGTTTATAGGGCACCTGGGAGGCCAAACGATACGTTGAGGACGGGCTGCAGACCGGGAACCAGTAGATCTTGGTTACCCCGTAGATTAGTCATTAACTTGCTGCATGACCTTGAGCAAATCACTTTAGCCTTGAGAATTTCAGTTTTCTCACAAGGGGAAGTCCACCAACAAAATCAATCAGAGCTTCGCAGAGAAGGCATGTCCGAAGGAACGCAGGGCACGTCAGGACACGCAGGCTCATGGCTTCATGTGTGTCCCTCCTTCTGGGCTCAGACACCTTCCCACCCCACTAGAGTCCCGCAGGCTGCCTGCCAGCCCTGGCTCTGCCTCCTGGCCCCAGTGATGATGTAGGATTCAAGCTGATCTATTAGAATATCCACTTCCTCCCTTCCTCTGGACGGTGAACTGGCCCAAAGCCAAGCACAAGCTCAGAGAGGGCTAATCAGAGTCACTTTTGGAAACTCTTGGGACCAAGAGGATGCAGGGTTGAGCCACTTTTTCAGCGCTCAGTGAAAGGCCAGTGGGAGCGTGGACCTTCTCTTGACCATCTTCAGCTCCAGGTGAAGAGCTCCCTTCTAAGCAAGGCAGCCCAAAGGAAATGGGAAGAGGCGCTCTGGTCCCACAGGTAAGAGGTGGCATGTCACCATCCTAACAACCAACGGGAAATCCCAAAGCCAGTCTAGACCCATGAGAGAAGTGAGCTCACAGAGAGAACTGCGGCCTTCCATGCCAGCTTGACAGGCAGACAAACAGAGCCACGGCACAGCAGGCAGCAGCC
Organism: Marmota marmota marmota; assembly: GCF_001458135.2. Classification (NCBI taxonomy): domain Eukaryota; kingdom Metazoa; phylum Chordata; class Mammalia; order Rodentia; family Sciuridae; genus Marmota; species Marmota marmota. Next base: position 870,883 of record NW_026000168.1, on the reverse strand, counting down.
CAGCCGGAGCCAGGGCCCGGGCGGAGAACCTTGGCGGTTTGATGGATGGCTGGAGGCTCAGGGCGACACGTCTGGGCAGGAAAGACTCCGGGGAAACCAGTCATGGGGAACCCCACACTTCTGTGAGTTTTACAACCCGTCTTCATGCTGCACACGGGAGGGAGGAGCCCTGGTCCTTCAAGCAGGGAGCAGGAGACAAGGGACCCTTCTGAAATCCGCCAGAACTCTATGTCCTTCACAAGCGTACCCTTGGGAGAAACTCGGTGACCAGAGCCCGACCTGCTGGGGTGTCATTAGCACACAGCTGACCTCTGGAAGGGAGAGCTCAACTCCAGCCAGCTCTGGCCTTCCATGAAAGAGAAGGAGAACACAGGACCCTGGCTCACCAGTCACCTGGGCAGGAGAATGGAGCCAGCCACGGCTGGAGCACTCAGCTGGAGCTCCCCAAAGTCCTAACAACAGGACTGCAGACGCCCTGCCTTCTCCCAGGCTTCCCCATCGCCTGGCTGCAGGCTGAGGGGCGGAAACGCCCTCTGCCCAGCCCACCACGCCTGGCTATCCAAAAAAAATCACAGCACAGAGCAAAAGGCCAGCCACAGTGCCAAGAGTCAGAGAAAACATCAGAAGCAGACACGGCAGGAGATACCAAGACAGCCTCGATGAAAATGCTACGGACTCTGGTCGGAAAAGTATGAAACACAGGAACCCGTGGAGAGATGGAAATTCTAGGAAGGAACCCAAGGAAGTGCAACAGGTGAAACAGCAGGAGGAGTGAAGAAGGACTGACGGGACCGCAAGTAGAGTGGACACGGCTGAGGAAAGAGGCCCTGAGCTGGAGGACACCTCAGGAGAAATCTCTACTGGACTAAGAGAGAGACGGGCATATCCAAGAACTGTGGGTCATCTGCGATGACCCGAGACAGGAGAAGAGGACAGGACAGAACAGGAGAGGGAGTTGAAACAAGGACCACATTCTCCCCCAAATAATGCCAGACGCAAACCACAGGAATCTCACGGAACACCAGGCAGGCAGGCGGGGTGCGGGGTCAGGGGGACACAGGCACCTCACTTTCCAACCACGGAAAACCAAAGGTGAAGAAAGGGTTCTGAAATACACTGAGGGGTACTAAACTACAGAGAGCAGAGAGCAGAACTATGTCAACTGTCCTCAAGTCACCCAAGCAACAAGGAGTGAAGAAGGAACAAAGGCTTTTCTCCACATCAGTTAAGAGGCTTTGGACCTGCAAGACACGTCAAGGGAACTTTCTTGAAGGAATATTATAAAGGTGAGAGATTCTGTAAAAAAAAAAAAAAAGATCTATTACGAGAGGAAGCACATTGAAGAAAAATAAGTGAAAGTAAAATGAGAATGTTATTTTTATCATTCTTGACTGATCTGACGTAAAAATTTGTCCAACACAAAAATAGCAAGAACAAATTCAGTTACGTATTCTCACGTACATGTCGTTTATGAAGAGACGGTGCTTATGTGTGAGTGAAACGAGTTACAGAAATGACACGGCGCGGGAGGGAGTTAGGAATCCTCTGTTATAGGGTCCTCACACTAATCAGGAAGCAGGATGCTGTTACCTGAAACTGGGCTTAATTAGTTGTAAGTATATATTGCAATCTCTAGGGTAACCACTAAAAAGCAATTTTAAAAGGTATAACTGATATCAAGAAAGGAGAGAAAATGTAGTTTTTTTTCAAATATTTTTTTTTTAGTTTTAGGTGGACACAATATCTTTATTTTATTTTTATGTGGTGCTGAGAGTCGAACCCAGGGCCTCACACATGCTAGGCGAGCGCACTATCACCTGAGCCACATCCTCAGCCGCTAAAATACAGTTTTAAAATGGTCAGTTAAAGCCACTAAAATTAGAAAAACAGAAGATGATAACAGAAACAAAAACCGAGCAACAAATTGAAAAAAAGCAAGATGCATGGTAGGTATTAGCTCAATAGTTTGCACAATCACTTTGAATCACAATGGTCTAAATGCACAAATTAAAAAACAGAGGTTGTCAGACTGGATTAAAAATTCCCCAGTACAAGTTGTTTACAAATTCACTTAAAATATAATATAGATGGAAAATATGTCAATGGTAGGACAGAGAGATGATGGTTAACAGATATAGAAGTGCAGATGGATGGAAGGAAAATTTCCTAGTGTTCTATAGTACAGTAGGGTGACTATGGTGGACCATAATTAATTGTGTATTTCCCAGTAACTAGTAGAGAGGATTCTGAACGCTCCCATCACAAACGTGATGAAACATGAGGTGATGGATATGCCCATTACCCGGATGTGATCACTACACATTATAAACATCTGTGGAAATATCACACTGTGCCCCATAAATATATATAATTACTTTTTTTATCAATTCAAAATAAAAAATTAAGCAAATAACGAGAGGAAAAACATAACGTCCAACACTAAGGAAGAGTGACAGGGGGTAGGATATTTACTTCAGACAGAGTAGATGTCACAACAAAGAACTATCCGGGATAAAGAGGTGCCTCACACAGTGGCGAGAAGTCAAGTCTTAGTGACTACCAAAGACACAATCCTGTGTCTACCCAAGGAGCATCAAAGGCAAACCTGGGTAAGGGCAAAGAGAAAGAGATGAGTCCACTGTTATAACCTGGATTCAACACTCTTCTGTCAGAGGAGGAAACCCAGCAGGCAGAAAACAGTCAGGACATCTGTGAATTGAACAATGTAAATGACTGGATAAAATGAACATCTGCTTCGTCCAACCACAGCAGAACACACATCTTTCATCTCCGTGGAAGCACACACGGAGCTTTCAACAACATGCATCCCAGCCGGACCACAAAACACACCTTAGCAAGTCCAAAAGAACAGAGATCGTTAAATATCTGCTGTCAGATCACAGGGGAATTAACCCAGAGATCTACAAAGGAGAACTGGAAAATCCCAAAATATGTGGAGAGTAAAAACCTGCTTCTAAATAACAAAGGGTCATAGAAAGAATCTAAACAATACTTAACAGTAGAGCAGAAATCCAAATGTTCAGAAATAAATGAAATGAATAAAACAAAAACACACCTTGCCAAAATTTGTGGGATACAGCAAAAACAGACGAGAGGGAGATTCACACCATTGAATGCATTACCACGAAAGAGTTCTAAAGTCAATCATCTAAGCATCTGCCTTAGGAAATGCATAAAAGAAGAGTAAATGAAATTCAAAGCGGAAGAAAGGAAATAATATAAAAAAAAGAAAAATGATAAAAATTTAGCACAGATGATTAACTGAGAACAAGAAATCGGTAGAGAACCATCAATGTAACCAAAGCTGATTCATTGACTCAAGAGTCTATGAGCCTCCAGCCAGGCCACCTTAAGAAACAGAGTTGGGCGGGAGAGAGAAAGGGCGAAAATAACTCACACCAGTAACAAGAGAGAGCATGCTGCAGATCCCATGGGAGGAACCCGCTGAGTAGCACCACGTCCCAGAATCCAGCAACTTACATGGAATAGTCCGGTCCTTGAGAGACACAGTCTGCCAAAACCCACTTAGAAATACACGACCTAAATAGACCAACATCTATTAAAGCAGCAGATTACTAACCTTCCAAATCAGGAAGCCCTAGGCCCCGGTGGGTCACTGGTGGATTCTATCTAAGACTAGAGGAAAAAAAATGACAATTGTTTTTTTTACCATCTCTTTCAGAAGACAGAAGAGGGGATATGTCATAATTCATCCTATGAGGCCAGCATGCCCTAATATGAAAACCAGAGAAAGTAGTCCAAGAAAAGTAGACTACAAACCAGTATTTCCTATACATGCGAATGTAAAAGTTCTCAACAAAATTTTGCTACATCTCATCCAAAAGTACAAGAAAAAAAAAAGTATGACCAAATGGGATTTCTAAGAAAGGCAAGAATGTTTCAACATTTAAAAGCAAATTAAAGTAATCCATCAAATCTACAGGCTATTGATCATATCAATAGGTGCAGAAAAGGCATCTGACAAAATCCAATACCCACTTACAGTAAAAACGCTCAGTCAATTAGGTCTAGGAGGAGCATCTTCAACGTGATGAAGAATATCTACAAAGAGCCTACAGCTAGAATCCTACGTAATGGCTTGAAACCAGAGGATGTCCCTCTAGAACACCGGAGGGTGTGCTCTCTCACCGCTCTCTTCAGCATGTTAGGAATGCTGGCTCACGGAATAAGACGGGTCAAGAAAGGAGGAGGCATGACCACTAGCAAGGGAGAAAGCAAACCTGTGTGCTTACGGCTGACGGGACTGTCTATGTAGAAAATTCAAAAGAATCCACCACCACCCCCATCAAGCTTCCCAAAACTCACAGTGACCATGAGAGGACTGCAGGGCACAAGGTGAGCATGCACAAGTCAGTCACTTCCATCTGGACAGCAACAAAGAGGTGTAGGTTTAATTGAAAAGCACAATACCATTTACACTGCACCCACTAAGATGAAATGCACAAGTACCAATCTGACAAACAGATACGATACCTAAGTACAGAATCCTGGTGAAAGACAGAAGGGAACTGAAGAAATGGAGAGAAAGTCCATCTTCATGGGACTTACTAAGGTTCCAGTTCTTCCCAACTTGGTATGTGAGTTCAGAGCAATTTCAATCAAAATTCCAGTAAGTCCTTCTTCAGACTTTGAAAAGCTGATTCTATTGTTTATACAGAGAGGCAAGATACCCAGCATATCCCACAACATATTGAAAGAGAGAAAGCTGAAAGCCCGACATGAGGTGCTTCAAGACTCTCTACCATGCTATGGCCACAGTGTGCCATGGCAGAAGAACAGACCCACAGGACACAAAGCAGAAGGAGACTTCAGAAATGGATCTATAAACACAGTCACCGGGGCTTTGGAAGAGGACCAAGGCAATGCAAGAGAGAAAAGACGGTCTTCTCAATAAATGGTGTTAAAACAACTGGACATCCATTTGCAAAGAAAAAAATCATGGGTGCATATTATATACCCATCTCAAAAATGAACTCAGAGGGATCACAGACCTAGATGTGAAACCCAAAACTGTAAAAGTCCTGGAAGGCAACCTAGGAGACAATCTAGATGACTTTTCACATCACACCACCCAGCGCAAGTCGGTGAAGAAGAGGAAAGGCAAGCTGGACTTCACTGACACGAAAAACGTCTACTCCACAAAAGGCACTGTCAAAGGGATGAGAGGAGAAGCCGCAAATTCGATAAAATATTCACAGAAGACATGTTTGAGAAAGGGCTGTTATCCAAAATATAAAAAGAACTCTTAAGATTCAACAATAAGAAAATAAACAAACCTGTTTTAGAATAGACCAAATATCTTAAGAGACGCTTCACCAAAGAAGACAAACAGATGGCAAGTGTGCATATAGCAGCCGCTCCACATAATGTCACTGGGGGTGAAATGAGAAGGAGACTGGGTGCTTCCACACACGTGCTGGCAGGCCAGCCGACCCCCAGCACACCACCCTGCCCCTCCAAGGGCTGGCGAGGCGTGGGGAGACAGGAAGTGCCTGCCGCTAACTGCGGCCAGGAATGTAAATGGGTCCACCACTCGGGAAAGCGGTCTCTTCCTCCTACTGTAAGATCCACCTATTGTGTCTTTGTTATCTACCCAAAGAAGGTGAAAATCAAGCCCACACAGAGCCTGCACGGAGGTGTTCATAGCAGCTTTACTCATAAACTGCCAGAATTTTGGAGCCACCAAGAAATTCCCCAGGTAAAGAGACAAACTGTGTGGAAGCAGGCCAGAGACCCCACCCAGAAGACCCTGGCTATGATTAAGTTCCCCCTCTCATCAGAAAGATCTTTACAACAAAGAGTGTCAGAAGGGTGTCTGCAGAGAGAATTGTGGTTTGACGTTTCCTCTTCCTTGTAAATGCCAGGTTTGCACACAAAAGGTGTGACAGAGTTAGAATCTGCAGTCAAGCTCCTTGTGCAAAAAGATACTCTCTCTGTTTTCTTGGTGAACACTTATAAGGCCTCTGTCTGGCTGGGAACTCAAAGAAATCATTTTTATGTAAACCTCCAAGCCCCTCCTCCCACTGGGTGTAAAGTTCAAAGAATTTTTAAAATCTTGGTCCGGAGAATCTCAAGCAATAGCCCCCCGCCCCTCTGGACTGACGGCAGTCAATAAACCTGCCTCCTGGAAATTCCTCGGGTGTCCAGCCTCGTCTGTGTGTCAGTGTATCTCTACAGCGGAGTACTGTGCAGTGATAAAAAGAAATAGTGTGAAGACCCGCAAGGATGTGAGGAAATGAAATGCCTTCCAAGGGAAAAAGCCGGTCTGGGAAGGCTCCGACTGTGACTCCAAATACAGGCATCTGCAGGGACAGCCTTCTAGAGACACAGATCTCCATTTTTAAAGACCACTATCAAAATCGGTCCCTCCCTCACCCACAGGCTCACTCAATTAGCTCTCACCGAACAGCTCTGCCAGGCCACGCCCGAGGGCCAGCGGGGAACAGACGCTGAAGTCCCGAGCCGAGCCGCAGAGCTACCCTTCCAGCAGGTCTGCCACTGTACTGTGTTTAATTACATGTCACTCAAGCCTCGGAAACATTCAACCCACCTGCATCAGGAATAATGAGACACAGAATGAAAAAAACACCTCGGAGCTCTCAGACCTCAGCTCTCCAACTGCTGTCCTTGACCCGCGGATGTGGAAGGAATTCATCCTCAGAGCCAGAAGGTACAATGATGGTTGAGATTTTTAAAAACAAGGGCTCCTTTCTGTTTTCACAAAGATGTATCCATGCCTCATCGGATTTCACATTTCTGTAGCAGAAAAATTTTGAGTAATCCCTGCTAACGAAAGTTAGATTCAATACGATCACCTGCCAGCAATAAATGTTTTTGTTTGTTTGTTTGTTTGTTTTTTTAAAGGCATTACCATTTCCTTCCTCATAATGAGGTAGGGAGAAAGAAGACTCCGTGGTCCTGAATTTCAACCGGTGCCTGATGGAATGCTCATTGCATTCCTCCGGCCTCGGAGGCGTTTGTCCTTTTGATTGAACTGTCATAAAACCTGCCAGGTAAAAATCAGACAGCTCTGAGAGATACTTGTGATGCAACAGAGACACATGCTCCACGCCAGGCCCACTTATTTCTCTTAAATTTCACCATTTTATTAAGAAAATCCATAAATTATGCTCAGGGAATCCATATTTTATCAGAGCATAAATGTCCTATTTATGGGCTAGGAAATTCTTCATGCACAGTGCTGGCAAGTCATTCTAAATAAGCCAGTGTGCTGACAATACCCAGCACAGTAAATCACAACACTTGTCCTCCAGTGGGTGACGATGTATATTCACCAGTCCCCTCGGGGCATACGGGACAATCCCAGGCCTCCCATCTAACAGGTGCGCACACCTCGTGGGCTTTCCTGGATGGAGCCCCTTCTGCACCGTCTCCTGGTAACACAGCACCCCTTTCTCCTCTGAAGTACCTTCCAGGTAGCTGAGCAAGGCTACGCCCACTGCCCTGAGGGCAAGGGATGGCCCTGCGATGGGCTCTGATCAAATGATTCCATTCCCGTGGCCAGAGAGGTCGGTTCAATTGCTGGTGAAGGACTGAGGCTGGACAGATGACGGTTCTAAAGGACCCGAGGGGAACAGCTCTGCCGGGTGCCCACTCTGTTGAGGGAGCCAGTCCACGGGATGGACAGAGTCAGGGGACACTGACCACAGCAACAGAGTCTCTGGTTCCCATCACAGATGAAATACACCCCAGAGAAACAGCAGGAGGAGGAATGCGAGGCAGATGACGGTCTCCGCGGTCTCCCTATAAGCACCTGGGCAAACCTCCCTTGGGTTCTTCCTTAAACTGTCATAGGCTGTATTTCCTCAGCTAAAAGAAGGCTGGATGCACCCAGACCACAGGGAAGTCACAACAAATTTAGGTGCCGTGTAAGTATCACCTTGAGTGACCAACTGATCGACGGGTCAGCTACCTGCTGGGCTGTCCTCCCTCCAAACCCGTGCGGAGCACCCGGTGTCAGGCCCTGGGGAAGCAAGACCCAACCTGAGGAAGCCCGGTGTGCAGGAAGAGCAGGCTTGACGCAGAGCTATCCCAGGGCCACGCGGAAGAGCCGTGAGACTCTGCAAGTGCAAGGCGTGCTTGCAGGCTGAGAGAACAGCGGAGCTTCCAGGAAGAACGGGCCCAGCTCTGCGACCTTTGCACAACCCAGGGTTAGGAGAGCGCCTCACCACTTCAGAGGGCCCAGGGGAAAGGTGCAGACGTGTGAACCCAGGTGGGGGCCCTGATGGGAGCCGCCCAGGCACACGTGGGAGGGGCAGAATTGGGTCCCTGATCCTGAGCCAGCCCCCACTTTCTATGCTCCTTGAATGAGGACCCTCTTCCCCCCATGCCAGCTCTGTGACCCATCTTCTACGAACCCTGCTGTCTCTGAAACTATGCATTTCTCATGTCATTGGGATCGGAGGACAGAGGCAGTTTAGGTTTGTGAATGACGGCCAGCACAGGTGCACATTTTCTCATCAGTCGATTCTGTCCATGAACATGATTAGTCCCACAGAGGACGGCTGACATACGTGTGATTTGTGTAAAGAGGCAGGAGAGAGTCCAACAAGATGTGGCAGCAACCCTCATGAGCAGCTCAGGGCTTCTTGACTTTGACACCACTGACCACTTGGATCACCTTCCATGGGAGGGCTGCTGCCCTATGCACTGTGAGGTGTCATACAGCACCGCTGGGTGCTGATCAAGCCACCTACTAGGGGCTAGTGCATCAAATTGTGACAAACCAAAACTGCCACCAGACATTTCTACACGTCCCCTGGGTGGACAACCAGCCCTGGCTGGGAACCAGAGGACTAGGGGTGCTGATGTTTAGAGACACAGTGGTCATGACCTGGAATTCCAGCTAAGATACGGTCCCGGCCTCTACATAGAAGAAATGCCCGGCTCTGAAGGTCGAACCCGGGCTCTGGTACCTCTGGAGTTAGTGGCTTTCTGCTACAGCGTGCAGGCACAGAAGCCTCCTGGCGCAGCTCCCAGGGCGTGGACTTGAGACTTGAGGATTTGGAAGGAATTCAGCAACACAGCTAGTGACTTGGAACGCCTATTTTTATATTTAAACAAATGTACATATATTACGGAGCAACCCAAATCAGGATAAGACTTGAAAGAGCGTTTCCAAATGCTGTGGGCTATTTACGGCTGCAGGCGCTCAGAGCCCCTGCAGTGCATATTCATCGTCCGCTGATATCCAGAGGATGTGGAAGAAGCGCAGAGGACCAGGGTGGACTGGTCAGTGAGGGATCACGGGAAGTTAAATGGCTGTTCTGGAAACCGGAGGTACAGAGTTGTCCATGAGAAGACACCACTCCCGCTTAGTAGTGACGATGGTGGTGACAACACGCCCTGCCCTGTGACACAGGGTTTCCACAGACCAGTCCCTGGGCCTGCAGTTTACATCAAACCTACAGCAGCCAAGGAGATACCACTGGTATCAGGACCCTTTACTGAGGAAACCAAGGCTTGGCTCCCGGAAGGGCACCGCCCAAGCCGCACAACAGTGATCGGTTTGATGGGGTTGACCTGAGGAAGGACAGGAACTGAGCAGCTCACAATGACAGACATGTGTTCTTTTGGTCCTGGAGCCTGGAGCCTGACCCACCCTGTTTCTCCCATGGATGGTCCACGCTGGCCCCCACTTCCCTGCCAAAAATAGTGGGGTGTGATCCTATAATGTATTTCAAAATGTTTGGGCCCGAGCCGTCTCTCATAATGATAGAAGTACAGCCTTTGATGTGAGGCCGGCTGCCAGGTTTTCCACTAGTGTTCCTGTAAAGAAGACTCTCTGCACCGTCCCACCGTCCTGGTTCACTCCCAGTGGCTGTGAAATCCTGCACAAAGGAAAACCCAGGTGGGGGCAGCAGTGGAGACCCCCGCGGATGATAGGTCAGCCACCGAGTCAGAAGGACTGCCCAGGGCCTGGGTCGACACCTTTGCCCTTGTTAAGCGGCGTGGTCGTGTATGAATCCCTGCCCCTCTGACTGAGCTTGGCATGGTACCTGCTTTAACAGTGGACAGAAAGGACAGTCCCAAACCATGGTGTCAAGCAGTTTTGTGAGATCCCATCTGTTCTCCTGAGCTTCTGCCCCTTGCCGCAGGAAGATCATGTCCCGGGAGCACTTTGACTTTTCAGCCTGAGTCTCAGAAGGGGGAGATAGGAAGTGGACTTGGAGCTGTCAGGAAGCCCCAAGTAAATCTAGCTAAGATCGGCTGAACCCCAACTGCCTACACTCACACAAGCCTACAAGTAAGCATGGGCGGCTGTAAGAAACTGGGGCTCGGGTGGTTGGGTACAGAGCATTGGAGCAGCAGAACGTTGCCTCATACGGCCCCCACGCAGGACCCATGCAGAAGAGGCCCGCTCATTCTGCACCCAGCTCTAAAGCAGAAGCGGAACCTTGGGGAAGAGTGTCTCTAATTAAATTCATACACCCTGTCTGATCCGCACGACAGGTTCAGAAATGTCTTCAAAATGATAATGCACGCCGGGCTCTCAGGAAGGCGCAGACTCCGCAAGGGAAGCTCTACCTGATCCTGTCCTGAGAACAGGGACCCCGTGGAGCTCCAAGACCAGGAAAGGGCAGAGGCTCCGGAGGACTCTCAGCAGGACACATTGGTTTCCTTGTCTGCTTTGGGTTTCCAAGGTAACCGACTCAGAGGAGCCCTCCTTCTATGAATTCCGTTTGCTTCAGTCTCCTTCTTGATATTTTCGTTTAAAATGTTGAATTTTGGGGACAGTACTTTACTCTTTCTTAAACCAGGCATCGAAAATCCTTTTTAGTGTAAAAATAATACTTGCTTGAAGAATAGGAACGTATCTAAAATAAAAATAACACCTCTCTATCCTACCAGGTTCCACCCCTACCTGCCGGGTAGTGGCTGGGCGCGTAGAGAGAGGATTTTTTCTGATCCTCCATTATCCGCCTTACACAGGAGCCCGTTGGTTCCTCAGGAGGAAGAGAAAGGCGTTGTAACCCGCTTCCTGGGCTCAGTGCACTGGAACGGCTTCTTCCCTGCAGCCCGAGGCTCGGCCGCTCCAGGAGGTCAGAGGAGCAGTGGGGTCTGCCCCAGCCCACTGTGGGGGTCCTGCCGAGCCCCTCTTGGCCTCTCTTAGTGCTCTGCTCTCCCGCCATTCTTGCCATCCTAGCGCGCAGTCCCACAGAACTCCCAGCTCAAAAGTCAAGAAGCGCTTAGGAGCCGAAGCTACCGACACACCCAGGCAGGACTTTGGGAAGGACCAGGCGACCAAGGCAAAAGCAGAGACGCAAAGCGTCCCGAGGGAGGTCCCACGTGGACAATTCACCTAGGAGTGTGGAAGCCAGGAAGTAGGCCACACATCCCACAATCTTGCAGACACCCAGGAACCTAGGGCACCATCGGACCAGTCCTGGGTGAGAACCTGTCAGTCCAGCCTCCTGGATGTCCACAGGGTAAACCAGACTCCCCCTGCAGCTGGCGCACAGGTTTGGGGGAACTTGCTCCAGACCTTTGTGAAACGAAAACCACTTGTCATGGTCGTCAGCCAAGTAGTGACCCTGTTTTACAAAGTCCCCCTCTTTTCCTGTCCCTTATTCTACTGCTTTTACTACTAAAAACAACAACAACAACAACAACAACAAAGAGTTGTATGTCAAGTACAGAGTTAGCGTGAGCTGAGGAACAAAGTCCAAAGCCCAGCTACCTGGGATGGAACTAGACCTGTCCAGTCACTTCCCACGATGCTCACTCCTGAGGTCTCCGCAGCTGTGCTACAGTCTGACAGTCGGACACAAGGAAGGGCACGATGACAGCGTGACCTTCCAGAGCTTTGTTGATGCGCCTCGGGTTCAGCTCTGGGGAACCTGGGAAGGTGGCTGGCTTGGCTCCGACTCTGCTCTGGGTCGTCTGCTGCCTGAAGGAGCCTGAGTGCCCGGTGATGACAGTCCCTCGTGCCCCCTGGGGATGCTGTTCTGCTCTGGGTTAGCTCCCGCCCACGTGTGTGCTGGGCTGTCCTCTGGCCGAGGAGCCCACGGGAGGGACAGTCCAGTAAGGCAGTCTACCCTCCAGCCACAGAAGGCATGCTGCCGTCTTCACCCCTGGCTCCAAGATGGGAGGCGAGCAAAGCCAACCCAACAAGGGACATAGTGAGAGCCGTGCCAGGAGGCGGCCCTGGCCCACCCTCCTCCACGCGGGGTTTCCTAGAGGGCTCATTCCAACACCCTGGACGGCCGCGACAGAGCTCGAGCACTCAACCAGCAGCGCAGGTGGGGTCTGCAGGCCCTGAGACATGGGTGTCCCCTCACCAGGACGTCAGGGTGAGGAGAAGGGTGGCTACTAAAATCAGGTCTGGGGACAATGACCTTGTTTATTTCACTTGTATTCTGGTCTCATTGGAAGGTCATCCAGTTCTCTTAGGACATCTAAGATACCTATTTAATTACGCATGAATGAAAGTTTTATTTTCCCTAGTGCCTACACCTAGTAAGGAAACTAGTGATCGTCAGGGGACTTCCTACTCTGCTCTCACACTCTCCTCCCGACCACGGGCATCTCCTTAGCACCATCAGAGGTGAAGGGTGGGGTTCCCCAGTTATCATGCATGGAGTCAAGCAGGCGTCTGCTAAGAACATGAACACTCCCTCGGAGGACACAGCAGGAACTGGCAGACGGTTCTGCCTAGATTCACATTTCGCCTGTTTCATGAATGATCCTGAGGCAAGTGGTCGGATGGCTGTCCTTGGAGAAATGCAGAGCAATGGACAGTTGTGCTGGGGCTCACGATGACACCCCAAGTCTGCACCTCCGAAGGCCGAGCACTCTGAACCACAGGTGGATGCGGGCTCTTCCCAGCCTTCCCCTGCCCTCTCTCCCGCTCCCCTCTGCAGGCAGGCCACAGAACCAAGAGTCCCTCTTCTCAACGCAGGCCACAGGAATCAGGGGCCCTTCTCCCAAACAGACGTAGAAGTCTAGAAATATCACTCTGACCTCCCCTGCCTTCCTGTGTGGGGGTGGACCTACCTTGTCTGGTCACTGGTCATGATGTGGGAGGAAGGGATGACTCCCAGAGGGCCCAGGGGACCTGGGCATTGAGGTCCAAGCCTCCTGGGGCTGCACCAACCTCCTCCTGCCAGCTCAGCTGCCTACAGCCATGCTCCATGCCCTTAAGCGCGACAGAGCACGTCTCTCACTGGGTCTCCATCTCTGAAGGGCCCCAAATCACACGAGGCCTTTCATCCTCTTCTCTGGTGGCCCTGCTTTATGGGGGTGTGGGTCGTGACCCACAGGCAGGGCAAAGCCTCAGCTCCCTGTCCTGAGACACTCAAGAGGGAAGTGTGTCCCACTGCAGTGTTGTGCCTTCAGAAGGGGAAGTTCACGTGCAGGAGGAACAGCGTCAGGAAGGACCTGGAAACGTCTCCACTGACGGCTGCTCCCCCTGATGTGCTGCTCAGAAGGACAGGCTGCCAGGCTGCGCAGACAGAGATCAGCCTTGATCTAATTAATCACATCTTCCAGCACAGGGCCACGCAGACATCAAAGAAGCTTTTGGTGGCTGACAACCGATACCGAGGGGAAAAGGAAGGACAAGTAGAACTCGTTAGCATGGGGCTGACACCTCTGCAGCACTCAATCCCACACCCAGTCTCCTGTAGGTGCAGAAGCAGGCTGGTCGGTGGACCCTCCTCACCAAGGGCAGCTCTCCCTAACTGGGTCTTCAGAGTCACTGCACCAGGAGGATTCCCGCCCTGGTGACGGATCCTGCTCGTGGGACAGCAGAGCAACGACCACAGCACACTCCCCCAGCTCCTCTGGTGCCAGCCACGATGCCAGCTCTTGTCCTGCACCCCTCGTTTCCTATTCAGAGCACGCTATGAGAAGGCTAGGACGACCCTGCTCATTTCAGCGATGAAGACACTGAGGTGCAAGAGACTCAGGTGAACAGAGTCACGCGGTACTTGGGAGACACGTCGCCATCCAGCATGCCATTACCTGCCTCGGGGACTACAGTTCTCCCATCCTGCCCTCCCCTAGTAGCTGGCCCATGGCGTGAACTCCTAGGGCCAAGCTGGAAGCGGGGCACTGCCACCGAGGCACGGAGTCCAGGAGAGGCAGAGCTTTGGGTGGGCTGCCACAGGGTCACTGAAATGGGTCACCCACCCGGAGCTGGAGTGCAGAGCCAGGGATTGAGGAAACAGAGTAGGAATGGGAACAGGGCTGGATGCCACCGAGGGTCAGCTGGAAGCAACAGCTGAAGTGCAGGGTGCCCTCGGGGCTGGTGGCAAATGTACGAATCCTGAGTGCCATGGCGGGTCCTAAGAGACTGGCCTGAGCATCCAGCATGCCACCCTTGTCCTTTCCTGGAGCCAGTATCATTGAGCATCTCCACATGCCTCATCGCCGTGGACATGATGAACAGTCCCCACCTTCACACAATGGCCCTTCTGTGGCTCTGTATTCCAAACTTCAGGTCACTCTCAAGGATACTGTTGGTGCAACTTGGTTCCTGGAACATACTAACTAAGGGAAACTAATTTGAAAGTCTGCCTGTCTAGAACTGATGGCCAGAGGCTGGACCTAGGAAACACGAGGTGAGTACAGACCCTCCCCACCCTGGCCCACACCTGGTGATGCACCCACTAAGGAAGTAGCAAGACCAACCCACAGGTGTACGCTTGACGGCCCTCACATGGATAAACATCAGCCAAAGAGGCATCAATGTCCACGTTCAGCCTGTCACACACTTATAATCCCAGCGACTCAGGAGGCTGAGGCAAGAGGTTGGCAGTGGAGGTCAGCCAGGACAACTTGGCAAAACTCTGTCTAAAAATAAAAATAAAAATAAAAAAGCCCTGGGGGTGTAGCTCAGTGTTAAAGTACTCCTCGGTTCAATCCCCAGTACTAAGCAAAAAAATAGACTGGCCATCACCATCATCCCTACCTACCATGGTTTGGATCTCAATGCATAGAGCCAGCAATTCAGAGTTCAGAAAGCTAACTGTCCTCTCCGTCCAAGCCACCTAATGCCTAACATGTTCTTTGTAACAATCAGGTTTGCTCCAGGAGATACAATGTAGAGAGAAGATACAGTGTCAAATGCTGCACAGATAAAGAGAAAAAAAAAAAAAAAAAGAACAGGAAAAACTTTAAAACATGCAGAATAGGGGAAAATGGAAGATGATCCATTTAAAAATCTTCATTAAATCCAAATGGCAATTTAAAATGATTACTCTACCAAGCAATAGGAGTGAATCAGCCTTGAAAACTTACTGTTTCCAATGAGCACAAAGCTAAGCATCTGGAATCAGGGTTCCCTAACTTAGGATCCTACACAGGGTGCACTTGGACGTTGGACCACATCAATGTTACAGAATTCCGTCCGTTTTAAATGCAAGCAAGGCCCCTTGAGAGAGTGAGCAGGCAATATGCAGAAGACATGCAGCACTGTAACGAAGGTCTCGTTCAGAATGTAAAGAACTTCCACAAATCAGTGAGACAAAGAAAACAGTCCAGCAGACAAATGGGCAAGACAGGGGGACAGAAAGCACAGAGCAGAATATCCCAGGGGCCCATAATCACAGGAACTTGTGTTCGACTACAGAAACGGTTGGAGAAATGTGAATGAGAGCCACAGTGCACCACCGTGCTGGCCCCGTGGTGGAAATCAAAGGCTGGTAGAACCCAGAGCTGGTAAGCCACGGCTGAGGGCACACGGGTCCTGGCTGAGTATGAACTCGATAGCATCCTGGTGGCCTGCTCGGCATTTCACACCAGGGCTGGAGCTTCACACAGAGGGACCCCAAGTCCCTACTAGAATACCTGGCACGTGGTCCAAGGCAGAAACAAAAAAAAGCTCATGACACTCTTGTCTGTAATGGCCCAAATTGAAAAGCAGTTACAGAATATTTACAGAACATTGTTTCTAACGACTGTCATGCAATCTTACCGTGCAGTGATGAACGACATCACCCAACACGGTCAGCTTCACAAACACACCACAGAGAAAAGGAGCCTCAGGTTATCAGTCCATCGCAGAAGGCTCAAGACCAACGGCTAGTGAGGGCGAGCACACACTGTGCCAGTGGCCGGGGTGAGCGGGGGCCTGAAGGGCCTTCCAGGTGACCACAGTAGTGCACTTCCTCATCTGTGTGTGCTCACTTCCTGGTAATGAATTAAGACCTCGTTCAGTCTGTGCGTGTCTATGTTTCCATAAACAACCAAAACACACCTGGAGAGCCGACTCACAAGCAGACAGCCATGCCAGGTTGTGTGGGGAATGGAAGAGGAGGCACGGTTCATGTTGTACTCTCCATCCACCAGACAGAATCCAGCATGTGACTGGAGGCCTCCAGACTGCCAAGGAACGACTCCTCGTTTCCATGAAGTTTTGGGCAAAACAAAGAGTGAAGACTTCAACCTGGGATGGATACCTAGGAAAAGTGAACTGCTTGACTCAGTGTTTCCACAAGTTCACACGTTCTAGAGAATCTGCTGATTATCCCCAGAGGGAAGAAGGACCAAGGGTTTTCAGAAGCAACTTGGCGGGCTAGGCTCCCGGTGTGTTCGGATGGGGCCAATTCCTGGGGAAGTGAGAAAGTGACATGCAATTCCGAAAAGCTGAGTTTCTCCTGGAGCCTGAAGCGACTTCCAACATCCTGAGGACTTAGTCGAGAGCCTGACTCACAAATGCTGGAGGAAGGAAGGACGGGGGGCAGCCAGGAAGGAAATGGGAGGAGCAGATCGGCAGGCTGGGCCTCGAGGAGGAAGGAAGGGACAGGTGGGAGACCACAGGATGGTCATGACATCCCCCTCCAGGTGGTGGGGAGCAAGGTGATGCTAACCCTGGAAGTAACCCTGACCCAGAGTCCAACTCCTGACTCAGGCTGAGTGCTCCGGTTAAACCAAGTCAGGAGACGCGGAAGCCCTCCCACCTCCCTGGCTGGTCAATGCCGCCAAGACTTCTTAGAAGCACATTTTAAATATAGAAAGATCAATTCTATTGATGATTCAGAAGCATATTTTCCTTTAGTAGGAGAGAGAATTAAATGAATTTGAAAGTGTGATTTTTCAAACTGAAAATTCATGGCAGATGGCACTAAAAGCCCCATCATGAACAGGGTGAACCTGTCCACATGTATTGTGCACCTACTGAGTGTCTGCCCGTGTGCAAGAGGGAGGGGTACAAAGATTAAAAAAAGAAGAAGAAGAAGAAGAAGGCTGAGTTTCAGCTTCTAAATCTGAATCCCAGATTATACCCAAAGTCTTCTGC
This sequence comes from Marmota marmota marmota, assembly GCF_001458135.2. Classification (NCBI taxonomy): domain Eukaryota; kingdom Metazoa; phylum Chordata; class Mammalia; order Rodentia; family Sciuridae; genus Marmota; species Marmota marmota. The sequence continues at coordinate 853,578 of NW_026000168.1, read as the reverse complement.
ACACCTGTGCAAGGAGGCTGAGTTAAGCTCTGGTACACAGATCCTCAGTGTGAAAGACAGACACAGAGCTCCACCCAAGACCCGTTCAGCTTACTGGTCTGGCTTCAGGCTGCTCTGACTGCTTCCAGACAAGAGTCAGGGAAGCACACCATGAAATCTTCAAACTCCTCCGACAGCTCCTGACTGCCCCAGGCCAAGATGCAACATCATTATGGTTTATAATAGTAATCATCCCCGATCACGGCTGGGTTCACTGGAGGGCCTCAAGAGGGTGTCCGTCAGCCAGCCACAGGGCCTGCAGGCCGCGGCTCAGCCACTTGCCCGGGAGCCTGGAGGAGGCCTCATCTCCTCGCCAGCACGCACCTCCCCTCCCGACAGAGAGGGCTTCAGTCTCAGTGTCTTCTCACAGCCACCCTCGGAGTTGGAACTCCACTTCACCTTGTTTCAGTGTAGCTCAGTTTGAAAGTGGCCTTCTCGCTGCGTATCTTGGTACGGGTATCACAAACGTGTAAAGGTCAGAGTTTTCTTTTAAGATAAACCCGTTTTAGAAAAGAAGTGAATAAAGTCACTGAGTTAAGAAAAGAACCGTACAAGTGGCACCCAGGGGGTGAACCACGAAAGTGTCATCAAGATTCCAAAGACGGAGAAACACAGGCTTACAACCTTCTCCTGCTTTCAGCCCCCCTTGTCCTTCCTGTGCCACCAAATTCTTTCTCGTTTCTGGCGGTTGAGGACTTGGTGTTTCCGATCCACTCTACCTCACCGACTCGGGTTTCCTCAAGAGTGATTTCTCCTTGTTGGAAAGGTGCCTTCCCTTGGCTCTCTGCCCTCCGCGGCTGACTGACTCCAGGTCAGCCTTCACGGGAAGCATGCAACGCCACGCATCTGCACAGAGGAGCAGCTGCCCTGGACACAACCTGCCCCCAGGGCTTGCTCAGACGCCTCCTCCCTCGAAGCCTGCCGTCCTCCTGACAAGAGGGGCCGCTGGACCGTGGGCTGGGCGGAGCTCCTGTCACAGAGCGGGGCTGGGGATTTGTCGACTTAAACGAATGGTAAGAAACAGCGTTCCCACAGAGCTGGTCACCTTAGTGTGAGAAGTGTGCTGGTACACCTGGTAGCACCCTGTTTCCAAGATGAAGACTTGATGTCCTGGGCCTCTGGCCCAGCGGGGCTCATCAGCCTGAGGCTGGCCAGCCAGCAGCCTCTGGATTGCTTTGAGACTGCAGCCAAGTGCCTCCTGGCTGTGAGCTACTTCGTTACCATCCCATCCTCTGTCGGTCATCTGAGGTATTATGAATATCGGTGTCAACTCCGTCATTTAATTCACAGAAATTTTCAGGAGAAGAGCAGAGACTGTACCTTTGGATGTCTATCTCCTGTCTGAGGCACAGGAATGTGAAACACCAGATCCACATCCTACAGGGGAGCAGCTGAGTGTTCATGTTTGGGTCGGTCTGCGTTCACTGTTCAGGTTACAGTTAGGAGCAACCGCATGGCGAAGGGCAGGACCTTGCTGAGTGCCTTAGCTCCACATTGCTGACGGCCACACCCGGCTCATCCTCCCACATCCTGGTGGTCTCTGAAGCACACGGTGTTTCCCCACACATCTGGGCTTCATTTTTCCCTGACCCGTTAGCTATAGTTGCTATGCTCTGCATGCACGGATTCCTATTCTCCAAACAAAATGAGACCCGTGAACTAACTCTGAGCTAAATAGAATGTTCCTAGTAGTCAATACGCCACCTTCATCGCTGGCATTACCAACGTGAGCTGGGAACTGCCACACAGGAAATGAAAGAATGGACGGTCCCTAAATTCAGAAGTGCTGCGTGAACAGAGGGTTATGTTCCAAGTGGACGACACAGCTGAGGAACAATCAATACCTTCTCTTTCATAGTTGGGAGTAGTTGGTAAATAATAATGAAAAATACATGGCATCCCCAGTAGAGTCTTCTAAATCATAAGCACTCCAATCAGAAAGTCTTTGTTATATAAAAATACCGCTCTTCTCAAGATGGGAACTTGACCATGTTATTAGCATGCACCTCACTCTGCTCCTCACTAGAGACGATATATCTGAACCATAATAAGTGGCTGGAGTGCTCCAATGCATGGTAATGCATGACTTCTAGTTCATTATTTCCTGATGTTATGACATTGCTGTCCATTGCTGGGGCATACTGAGGAGCTTGAGATCTTATATTATCACTTAATGAACTCCAATTAAGTCTCATTAACCTTTGATCTACCACTCAGACTTGATGTACAATGAGTGGTCCAGGGAAAATTTAAAAGCTGAACCTGAGTAAGAATAGTAAGTAGATTTTGGAGGAGTTAAAATCCTCCCCGACCACCATTCCCACCTGGAGCAATGACGCAGGCCACGCTACTGATGGATGATGGAATCACACACACACACACCCCCCTCAGGTCAGGGTATAGAACACCACATGGGTGTCATGATGGAGTGTTATTTGGGGGGCTTGGCTGAGCCAGTGGATAGTGAACACGGCTTTGATGATTGATTGCTTCAACATGCTATCGGTGAACCTCGTTAACCTAGACACAAATTACATTTCTCTTCATTTTCAGTTTGATCTTGCGCATACTTATCACTATCAGAAGCTCTATCAAATTTAACAATATCCATAAAACATGATATTACTACTAAATAAGAAACTGAGTTGACTGAAATTGCTAATAAATAAATATAATGCACAAAGCAATATGTTTTATATAAGATTCAGGAATGCAAGTTTTACATAAAGAAATAGCTTAAGGACTATAAGACATTATTAAAACATTTATTAAAATACGTGTGAAATAGCCAAGACACATATGGGAAAAAATCTTCAACACCTTTAGCAGTCACGAAAATGCCGACCAAAACCACACTGAGATTTCATCTCACCCTGTTCAGAACAGAGGTCATCAAGAATGCAACTAACAAGCTGGGTGCATTGGCCCACGCCTATAATCCCCGCAGCTCGGGAGGCTGAGACAGGAGGATCGTGAATTACAATCCAGCCTCAGCAATGGTGAAGCCCTAAGCAACTCAGTGAGACCCTGTCTCTAAATAAAATACAAAAACAAGCTGGGGATGTGGCTCAGTGGTTGAGTGCCCCCGAGTTCAATCCCCACCCCCCCCAAAAAAAGAGAATACAACTAAACTAACAAATGCCGGCCAGGATGTGTGGAAAAGGAACTCCTATGCACGGTTGGTGGGACTATAAATTAGTAGGACCACAATGGAGATCAGTATGGAGGTTCCTTAAAGACTAGGCCCAGAGCCAGCACAGGACCCAGCTATGCCACTCCTTGGTACGTATTCAAAGTAGCTAAAATCAGCACACTGTACCAATCACGACACCCAGGTTGTAGCAGTCCAATTCACAGTAGGCAAGTCACGGAACCAGCCTAGGTGTCTGCCAAGAGATGAATGGATAAAGAAACTGTGGCAGATACACACAACGGAGGTTTATTCAGCCATAAAAAAATGAAATCATGTCATTTGCAGAAGAATTTATGGAACTGGAGAGCATTATGTTAAGCAAAATAAGCCAAACTCGAAGGTCAAGGGTCATATGTTCTCTTTCCTATGCATAAGCTAGAAAGAAAAAAGAAAAAAAGGGGGGGGGAATCTAAAAGGGGGTGACGGCAGGACTTGGCATGGCTGGACCTGGCTCTGCACTGGCTGACTAAATCAGGACTTTCCTTTCAAATTCAAGGGCATCTGTTCACGCTGAGTTGCTTTGCTTAGCTTCCCACTCAACCCAAGGGAAGCACCTTCTACTTCCCAGATGTGTGCCCAACTCATTCAATAACTGAGAAATGGAAAACCCTTCCACTGGGGGTGGACGGAGAAGAGGAGATCAGCCAGTGTTACTTTGGACACTCTACAGAGGATGCATTTTCAGTGTTCTCCAGGGGTGGGATCGCACATCACAAGTCCTTGAACAGAGCACCGTGTAAGTACTTATTATGGCGTTATTATTTAATAATTCAGCAAGACACAGAGGGCAAAGAGAGAAGACTCTGTGTTCCAACTTTACCACTTCTCCTTCTCCGAAAGTACAGACGGATGTGAAAGTCGCAAAAAGGGAGAACAGACAAGACGAGCGCGAACAACAGGGTCCAAACCAGAACACTCTAATGAGGGTTTCAGTCCCACTGTCTCTGATACTTCAGTCCTGAAGGTCGTTTAGAAACGTGGTGTGGTAATGAGACTGGAAGTACTTTCTACCGACAGAGGGGAAAATCAGGGAAATGTGCTGACCTGGCACACGTCCTTAGAGTTTTTTTTTTACTATTTTAAAAACACCCAAGTGGTATTATTGAGCGAGGAAGGTGGGCGATATGAAGTACAGTTTTCCCGGAAGTGAGCAGGGTCTGGCCTTGAGAAGGTATGAATGATGACGTGCATCTGGGAGCAGTAGCCATGCAGTCCTTGGCGGCTCTGCCATGAAGAGTGGCTCTCACTCCTGAGCACCGCCCCCTTCCCCTTGGCCACGCGGGCGGACACTGAGAACCTCTCTTGCCTCCGTTCATCACAGATCACTCTACCCTACCTTCCTTATGGTTCCAGAGCCCTAAGCTCTTCCACAGCACAGGGTGGACCTAGCTGGTGCTCTGGTGTGGAAGGCTCTCTCTTGAGCTGGTCTCCCCCTGGAAGCCTTCCCTGAACTCTCCAAATTCATGCTCACCGCCATCTCCCTAGGGCTCATTTCCACCTCCCACCCTTTGCTTGCTTCCTTCTAACACCTATCAAGACTCATGATTATTTTATTAGTCTGAAAACTCTGTCTGCTTCCTGCACTAGAAGATCAGCTAACTCTGAAAGGGATTCTGCCAGTCCTGCTCACCACGTAGCCTGCCCCTCATCGCAGTGCCTGGCGCAGTGGAAGCCGCTGGGAAGGGAACGTGTGTGAGTGAGTGAGTGAGCGAGTGAAGAAGCAGAATCGCCTTCCGTCAGGTCACTGCACAGCTGGACATCCTGACGGCCACATGGACCAGGCTCCGTACTTTGTGGGGCTGCCTTTTTGAACTTGATAGCAATCCTTCGTACTCATGATAGGAAGATAAACGGAAGCGTAAAGGCATTAAGTCATTAGCCCAAAGCCCAGAGAGAGAGAAAGCAGGGGGTAAGGGAGTGCGAGCCCCGCCCAGTCTCCTCCACAGCTCCAGGGCTAAGGATCCCACCATGGACAGTGAACCCCTGCTGGAAATGGGGTGTTTCTAATTATTTAGATGGGACTACAGTTTCAATAACGCCCTAAAACCACAGTCAAGCTTGCATCCAGGATGAAAATGTAACTGATCACAAACTGGTGTCCCAGGAGCTCATACCTGTTCTACCCTTGAGGACCAGAGCCACAGGTCTCAGGACAGCAAGCTGCTACCTGCAGAAGGGGAGGTGACAGGAAGGAAGGAGGAAGGAGTCCGGATTTTCGGTCAGTGAGGTTTCTCCTTGGCCCCGGCTCTGTAGCTCCATCTAAGTCCCATGTGAGCAGCAGAACTGGAGGTCTAAACTCTCTGGGAGTTCATGTTGACCTACCAATTAAACATCCCAGGGCGTCTGAGGGAGCGCACCCGTCTGTCTGTTTGGCAGGGATAGATGAGCGACTAAGGGATTCGCTGCATCCCTCGTTGATGAAATCTTTCCATTGCTGCCTGATTACCATTCCCCTTCCAACTTTAATTGCACCCTCTGCGGAGTGTCCCCCTTCCTGTCATATGAGCAGTGGTGCCATCTGAGGTACTGCGGTACTTGCAGCCTGAGCGGGAGCTACGAAGACTCTGTTGACAATGCCAACTCCACATGGTCATCAGCCCATAGGACACCTCAATTCAAATGCCACCAAAAATCAGAGGCACAGCAGAGCGAATCATAGTAACCGAGTGACCCCCAGCCCTCCCAGATCTGGCAAACCGTCCACTCCCAGGCTGAGCTTTTGTGCTGAGTCTCATCCCAGAGCACAACCTTACAGCAGAGTGATAAACCCCAGAACTTCCAACACAGGCTTAATGACAGCTGTGCTGGGGACACCGTCCTCATGGACTCTGGGTGTGGCCTGCAGCCCAGAAGGGGCATTGTGTAGGTGTCCGACCACAGGGAGTAGTGGGGTATTGTTGGAATGAAGAAGTGGTTTATATGTATATCTCTGTAAATATGAATGACACAGATTTTAATTAGTATGATATCAACACGGGAATCACCACTGTCATTATAGAAATACATGAAATAATTCAAACAGGCCCAATTTTTAAAAAATGTGTCAAAATTTTAAAGGAGCCTGTGTAAACTACTCGTACTTACATTATTTCCTCCATTGCTATTGGCAATGACGATTTCACTTTTGAACTGAAATATCAACCACCTGTAGCTCCATACAGACCAGCGCTTCTCAAAATGCAGTGTGCTTAGGAAGCATCATCTGGTTAACACTCAGAATCGGGTTCTAGAGATGGGGCGGGGGCCCTTTCTGGATCTCCTTTAGGGGGCAGCCCGTGCTATTGTTCATTTCTAATGGAATCACTGTAAGAGGTCTCGTCAATGCCGCGCTGTTTATGTAGTATTCAGAAACCCCCTGAACCTCTCTTGGGTGACAACCCATATCCTGAAATTTGGATCTTCTTTCAAGTTAGAGATACAATTTTTCAAAACCTGAAACGAAGCTTTGTCATCTAAATGTTGTGTAAGCGTGGTTTGGTGGTGTTTGGACGACACCCATCAGGTTTCTGAAGCTCTGTGGGTCTGGAGGGGAAGAGCAGATCTGGAGCACCATCAAGAGCAGTGAGGCCCAGCACCTGGCGCACCGAGGGGCAGGATCCAGACGCCAGGTCAGCGGGGAGGACAGGAAGCCCAGGAGACCAACTGCAGGGAACTTCCAACCCCTCCTAGTGGCCTCGCATAGCAAACGAGTCCTGAGAGCTGACCAGGGGCGAGCATTCAGGTTCTCAAAGCAGCCCCCTCCTACAGAGGGATGCAGGTATGGAACCTCACCTCAGCATGCAGCAAGGGGTGCAGGAAGGCACACCACGGGCAGGATTTCCCCGGCTCTCATCCCCTTAGGGCAAGAGACAAGACGACTGGTATGCGTGCGAGGGTCGGGATGTGTTGTTCATGGGCTGGGGACACAGTCCTCCGGGCAACCCTGTTGGGTCATGGGGCATGGCCCTCGTGAATGAACGAACGCTGTCATCTTGGTATATGACATCTTGGGCTCCTTGAGGACAAGGTGCACTTGGCCCTCTTACGCATGCTAGTGTGCTCTCGGGGTCTCTCTCGCTTCCCTTTACCCTCTGCTATGGGGTGAGGCAGCAAGATGGCCTTCTTTACCAGGTGAAGGTCTGGCTTTCGGTCTTAGGCTTCCGTCTCTGGAACTGTGAGGAAATAATCTTCTATGCTTCATCAGCGACCCAGTCTACGGTATTTTGTTACAGCTGCACAAAGGGACAATGTTCTCTTGCATCAGGAAATATTTTTACCTTTAAGAAAAATGTGAGGGATTCTGAAAGACAGATGGAGTGTTGGCTTGAGAGCGATAGTTGTTGAGCTCCGTATGAAAGAATCAGGACTAAGATATTAGGCAGACTCCAACTTCTACCCTGACAACAAACACGAGCAAGCAAGCCCACAAACAACAACAAATAATAACGAGCACAAAACATTGCTCTTAATCTTGGTGGATTGCTCAAGATAGGCAGCTGCATTCACATGTCCAGAGATTCAGAAAGCGGCCCCTATAAAACATGAGGCCACTTAAGTGACTCAAGGAAAGGAATACCCACTCTGTCATGTTGCTGGGTGAGTCACGTCTCTGCCTGTCGGAAAACACACACGCATTCCTGGGCGTGAGATGCCACTCAAGAGATCACAAAGTGGCTTCTGAATGACTTGAGATTCACAACTGTGACATTCCATCAAGAGGAACGTCACAGGGAGCAACACACTGTCTAATTGGGATGATGATTCAGGGAGCTTCCGTTTTACCTCTCACGAGCTGTGCCACTGTGGGGGAGGAGGGCATCTAGGGGCTTCAAGGAAGACAATTAAAAGCTCAGGATGACTCGGTTTTAATCGAAGGCTGCCTGACGCAGACTTCAGCGTATGAGCTGGAAGATACTCTAGTGGCCATCCAGCCCACAGGGCTTTACACTTTCCCGTTGGCCACGCAAAGCACTGCCTGACGTGAAGAGGTGGACTCAGGTGCCGTGGCTGGGGTCTCGGCCTCGCCTCTTCCCCATGGTGCTCTACCCCCCAGCCCCAAGGGTGATGCTCTGTGTAACCACCTGACCACCCAGTACCCGGGCCCAGAAAGCAGCTAGCGTCTCCCTGGGCTCCCACCCCACTTCTCAGCCGAACGGTGCCGTGGCGCTGTGTTGCCTGGCTGACGGCTGGGTGTCCGGTGGTGGAGATTTAGCTAGAGCACTTGTTCTCCACGTGCACACCACGACAAGGATCCTGCAGCTTTGTTCTGCCTCCTGACTTCAGATGGCAACACTCAACCCAAAGTCCTACAGTTTTCATGACACGTGACTTAAACCCAATCAACAAATGGGCCAAGGACCTGAACAGACACTTCTCAGAGGAGGACATACAATCAATCAACAAGTACATGAAAAAATGCTCACCATCTCTAGCTGTCAGAGAAATGCAAATCAAAACCACCCTAAGATACCATCTCACTCCAGTAAGATTGGCAGCCATTATGAAGTCAAACAACAACAAGTGCTGGCGAGGATGTGGGGAAAAGGGTACACTTGTACATTGCTGGTGGGACTGCA